>NC_041034.1:20373970-20730310 GCF_900634625.1 Parambassis ranga
ACTAATAGAGGTTTCAAATTTAATCTAAAATTATTAGCAAGTAATAATCTAAATGAAAATATGTAGATCCTTGTGACAGCAAAAAAAAAAGATCATTCTTGCTGACTGACCATGGTGGAAACCTTAATGCCTCTCAACAATGATAAAACTTTCCTCCCACCACAGGGCGGCCTGCTGGGTAGATTTGGGATTGCTTGTGTTGCCTAGAAACAGCTCCGCTTCTCAATGTGGAAGATAGACTTTCTGCAAAGGGCACATATTAAGGATTCTTTTCCTGCCCTTTGTTTTTGTTAAATTGTTCAGAAACCTATACGCATCCCCTTTTTTAAAATATGAGTTCTTTAAGCTTACATATCAGTGTTCTTCTATCATGATGATGATTTTTGTGCATACAGAGATTATTTGGAGTGTGTGCCTGGGGTTGCTGGTGGGAAAGGTTGTTGTTATCATCACTTCCAGGAATCAGAATTTTTAATCATCAAAACCTCCTGCGCATTAGCATAAGCAGGGTCACTAACTTCTGTATGTGGAAGAGAGCTTGGATTAGCTCTTACAGCAAGGACATGTAACAGTATTACACAGGGAGGAATCAGAGGAAGAAAAATAGAGGATGACATTAAAATGTTAATGTAATTTAGAGAGCAAAGGTCAGAATAAAGTTTGACTGAAGAGAGGAGAGAAGAAATGAAGAGTAAAAACAAAACATTAAAAGCAGAATTCTTATCTAGGCAGAGAGGAAAGAAAGTTAGTTAGTTATTAAAGACAGAAATCAGATTTTTTAAAATAATATTTTAATCATTGATTTTGCAACAATGTATATGGAATTATTAATTACCCACATGTTAGAAAATCGTTGGACAAGTTTATCCACATGCTGTATTCATTATATTTATTTAACTTTCACTTTAACTGCGACTCAAACACATGCTGGATTTTCAGGATGTGACTGCTGCTCAGGACAGAATAAGTTGGGTATTATGAAATGGTATAAAAATCCAAATTCAATGTGCTTTCCACAGCAATGAATGTCTGTTATGCTTGCAATTAACAGAGAACACTGTGTGGGTGTTATTGTACAAGGGCTGAAAATGTACCATCTTTCCTCAGGAAATCAGATGCTCAAAAGCCAGTGGATCAGCAGGGACGATGATTAAATGACTAATGTCAAACCCAAAGGAAAATTCACAATCTACTTTCAAACAGATGTTGCCCACAATATGTCTGAGTCACTATGGTCTTTTTTGACCAGGGAGGTTTGTTTATTTATATATTTATTTATTTTTAAAAAAGGTATCCTGCAGAGAGGCAAACACTTGATTTTCAAACCAAGGTGTTCACAGGCCAGCCAAAAGATATAACAGGAAACCGGGGTAGACCTTTTCCAGTCCCTGTGAATCCCCACCTCATTGTGGTGGAGGGGTTTCCATACCCAAAGGATCCTATAGGAGATATCTTGTCAAGAGCAATAGCCCCTGGTGGGCTCTCCCAAGACAAATTGGTACAAGGAATCAGTTACTACTCACCCAGGAAGGGGACCCAGCCCCAGGGGAGGGGGTTGTCAGTGAGGGCACAGTGAGTATATTTCATTTCATAAGGAGAGCTTCGCCAATCTCCTTCAGGTTTCTCCGGCATGATCACATATAGCACGTTGCTAGGTATTCTGTAGAGTCAGCAGAGCAGAGAGAGTCAGTGACTGTGTGGTTTACAGGGTTGCCAAGTTTAGTCTTGTCTGAACAGTTTCATCTTCATTCTAACTTATCCACCCACAGATTCACTCCTACACTCTTCTCTCTTTCCTCCTCCTCCTCCCTCAGCTCAACTTTACACTCTCGAAGGAGAAAATAAATAAATAAGGAATGTGGGGGGTGGGAGATCTGTTTCTCCGTTCACTTAAACTGCTGAATCGATGGACAGTTACCACGGTAACAGGCAGGCTGGCACCAAAAATATATTCTGTACAACATCTTTTATACCTCCCCTTACATTCGGTTTACAGACTGATGCATCCTCCCACATACAACACTGTGAACTCCCAAAAGCAGGATGCATGCTGCTGTAACCTTGTAATTCCAAAGAAATACATTAAGGAAGCAAAGTCTTTAACAGTGCCAAGGAGCTTTCATGTGTCTTATCGGTGACAACCCTCAGTGCAAGCTTGGGCAGGAATCTAAAAAAACAATGTTGAAAGTAGGGTTGGGCGATATTGGCAAAAAAATTAATCACGATTAATTGTGGCATTTAGCCGATAACGATTAATTTGATGATTAATTGATGACAATTGCACTGACATGTTTTGGACTCTAAATCGCCACATTGTTCTGAATTGATACCGACAAATCATCAGTCAAGTTAACTCCTTCATTCTAACAGGTTAAGCTGGTGAGTAGTGATTAGGCACCAACCATGTTTGAAATATGTATTGATAATATTGAGGCACAAACTGCTTCAAAATAATAATGAAGCAAACATTTAAAGTAACTTTGTCCTTCAAATGTTCTTATCTTAAGTCACAGAGCAGTGCATGTCAACATTAACATTAAACAGACAAATACGTTCAGAAAAGTCACATCAGTGATTATTAAAGTTAAAAAAAATGTGTCTGTGCAAATGAACCTGTGACTGGAATATGTCCCACACTAGTGCATGTTTTCACTCATACTGTAGAACAGCAGCAGAAAAAACAAACAAACAAACCGGACAGTTCCACATTTAAATGTGTGTCTGTGCAAATCAACCTTCGTTCTTCCAGCGCTTAGTTTGGTCGTAAGGAGCAAAATGACTAAACGTATCGCGGATTCTCGGCTGAGTGGAAGTCTTTCCAATATCTGCTGGAGGAGATTTCGCTGTTGTAATGTTTTCCTATCTTGCTGTGGAGTCAGTAAATAAAGATCGGGAGGCAGCTTCTCCAGTCGGAGTTCATTCCAGTTGCTATGGCAACAACCAACGCTCCACGCTTCACACCTAATGCATGTCGCGTATGCGTGCGCGGCACTATATACAGCTTTAGCCGGCGTTGTGGCCTCGTCACGCTTTCTTCCGCTTTCTCCGGCTTATGGTGACAGATGTTGAACCTCTGTTAGGAACGTGCTGCTCCGCATCATTTAAGTGAACACCGCTGCCTTCCGCCATTATTGTTATTGTGGGCTCACATGTGCGCGCTTGAGGGTGATGGTGAGAGTACGTCTCACACAAAAATGCGTCATCATGACGAGGCACTAATCGCCGTAATCGATAAGTGGGAAATATTAATCGGTGACAGTTTTTCTGACGATTAATTGCACACGATACGATTTTGCACAAGCCTAGTTGAAAGTAAAATTTTGTAAAATTAACTTTTAGTGTTATCTCATCTGACCATGGTTATACACTCCTCTGTTAAAACATGAAACCGATGAAGTAGTGTCACGCAATGACCCTCATGCAGCAAAAGTGACAGAGGAGTACAGACGTACAAACCTCTGCATACGCACAGCTCCATTGCACATGCACTCAGGTTTTGTATTATATGCATGCATACTGTACGTCCTCAAAAGTAGATCTGGACCTGAATGCTAGGTGGGGAAAAAACATCAATAGTGTGTTATTTAATTAAATTAAATTTGCCGGAAAATAACGTTAATAAACGCCATGATGTTTGTCTAAATAAAAGAATATGACACTACGACCGGTTTGTGTTTAATAATCAATCATAGAAATTCCTCTTGAATATAAAATTAACTGAATTAGATTGTACTATGTGTTTTTGTGTTCCTGGGGGTAACCCAGGTTAACAGGTTCCTATTAGTAGTCCAGTTTACCAGTAAATAATTAAATAAATAAATAAATAGATTGGATTGGAATAACCTTACAATACAGAAAACAGGAAACGAATAGTATTTCTGATTGAAATCTTAAATATGTCAACAAAGAAACAAAAAAAATGAATTTATATAAGTTTTTATATTTGTTAAAAACGTGTATTTTGCCTGTAGGTGTGATGAATTTGCCTTTCTCAGGTGGCCGTGGCGAGCCATCCAAACCAGAAAATGAGATCCGGTGTATAATTTGCAGCTTTATTTTGTGAACTGTTGTTAAATGCTTCATGTGTTCAGAGATGCTCTGTCTGTAAGCATCTACCCTTTGGCTCTGTGAGTTTTACCCTTCCACTCAACGCAAATTGCTAATACCCCTTTCTCCTATAGCGGCTTACTGGTCCACAAGATAATTAATACACTGAAGAAATATGTCTGTATCACCCAGTCTTTACCACCGACAGTTAGAGCTGAGCTGGGTTACACATGCATTGAACGAATACGTCCTGGGCTGTCATGTGGCAAGAGTGCTCTTAACCACTCGTAAAATTTGGTCTTAGAAAACTTTGGTGAAGTCTGCGTATGAACAAAATAAGAGATTTTTTTCATATGTGACTTCTTGCAAAGCCTTCTTCCTTCAGACTTAGACAGACAGACAGAGAATAACCAACTTTGCAAGATAGAATTGTGCTGTCTCAGATTACAAGCTGGGTTCTCTCTCAGTTGTCCGCCCACCTCAGCTCCACTCCTGTACCACTGCATTGCTCTTATGTGGTTTAACCAGGATTCAGGTGGACTGAGGCCAAAGACGGCAATTCCCGCAGTCTGCATGGATGAGTTTTGATAGGTGACACTGAATCACAAGCAGTGTGTAGTACAAGTCTCCTGTTACATGTAAGATGCTCCAATAATATGCCTAATCCCCAAGGACCCCTGTATACATGACAAATGCCATTTATTTTGTGTGTAACTTTGAGGTTCTAATGATATAGTTGGTCTCTGTTGAAACCTGCAAAAAGAGGTGTTACTCGTTCGCTATATTTTCCGGAGCACAGTAGTGACGGTGAGGAGTAGTGTTTGTTATGTAATCTGTGTGAGTGAGGAACAGCTAGGAATAAAAATGCTGCAAATAAAAATACTCTGCTGTGCACAAAGATCTCATGTATATTTAAGTAAACACACACACACACACACACAGTTTACAGTATAGAGCATGCTAGAATATATTCACGCACACTACAAGTCTTCCTCTGGTTTGTCTTTAATCCCAGCGACTCCTGCACATGTTGATCGGTCAGCCAGCACAGCTTCCTCTTGCTGTCTTCCTCCTCGTGTGAGATGCACATTTTCACACCCCACTCTTGACAATCCAGTCCTGCCTGCTTGCCTGTGAGCCGTGTGATGGAGCTTTACATCAAGTGAAAGCTGTTTTTATTGGTGTTTTTAAATGTTCCCACAGATAAAGCGTGGGTCTTTTAGAGAGGCTACACCTTTGTCTTTGCTCATACTTGTTGCAATCTTTGAGAAAGGATTTTAGAGGTCGGCTTTCTTTATGTTACGACAACATTGCCATGTTTTTTGCATGCTATTGTGCTCTCAGGTCAGACACACAGGTAAGCGACTTCAAACACAGTGTGTGTGTGTGAAAGGGGGAGTGGTAAGGGGGAGGTTCATGAGACTCCACTCCACATGGAGCCCAGCAGGTGAGCGGAGGCACCTGCTGGGCTCATGGAAGTTATGGAGCTTTACATGTGCTTGTTCGCTGTTTGTTTCTGTGGATGCCACTTTGTCGTCCTTTGCGAAAGCTGTATATGAACAATTGCAGAGGTTAAATCCATGAAGTGTTTTTTTTGAGCCTTGATGTGACGTTGCTTTTTGTCCGTCAGCACAAAGCTGTGCCCTGTAATCACCTCCACTTCTTACCTTGGCAGATACACTGTAGGAGTTAATGCAGCCTACTAAGATGGCTCAGCGTAGGCTTTGATCACTCACTACTGCATGAGCGAAATGGAATTAGCTGCCAGGCTAACAGCAGCTCCTGCATTATATTATTCTGTAGTATGGGTGCACTGTTGGAATATCGTGGTGTGCTGCTCGTGATATATTTGCATCCATGAGATGTTTTATATCAGCACATTCATGACTCATATTGCTGCTTATGAACCCCTTAAGACATCATCACAATTAATAAGAGGTTCCCCCTCTGGCACTGTACACCAATTAACCAGAAATCAGTTTATGATAATGAAACAGGCTTCAGCAGACTTGAGAGTTACAGTTGGAAAAAAGGCCACATCTGAGAATGATACATATATTTAAATTCAGTGTTTGGCTCTTGCTTAACAAGTTTTTACAAAAAAAAGTAAATGCACATTAAACTAAGTATCACCAAGCAAAAAGCAGTCTGTAAATGCCTAATAAGTATTAATTTATCAGATACTGACAGATTATCTAATCACTTTGCAGTATAAACCTGCAATGTCACATGTTTGCTATTCCACCTACTGTCAGGACCAAAAAGACCCTCACACCAACCGCACACATTTTGTGAATTAGGTGGCTCAGCTTCACCCTGTTTATTTGCCTGTAGTATGCAGACACACATCTGTCCCATTCCCAGCAGCTCAGTGAGACCAGACAAATGAAAAAAAATCAGACCTTGAACCTAATTTAAACCTCCATGGTGCAATGGTGAGGAATGAATCATCACATTTAACAAGTACTCCCTTCATCTTCTCTAAGTTGTCTGCCTCTCTCCACAACAGAGGGGTTAGACTCAGCATGGGCCTCCCTATTCCTTCTTGATCGACCATTGGCAGTGTTTTGCAGTGATTTTTGTCACATAAACAGGTACTGTACATGTACAGTAGATGTCCAGCTGTTTCTTGTGGTGACCTGCAGACTCTTGATGCGTATTTTCTTAACATTAAAGCAAATGAACAGTAGTATCGCTATGGGACTTTTTTATCCCCCTGACAAACTAGTAAACTTGTCTCAGTTCTTATAATAAGCATATTTAATGCAGATCATTACCATGGGTCATAGAAACCACATGTAAAGGTGTGTGTCATGTCTATGCTCCTGCTGGGTGCCTAGCAATGAGTAATATTTATATCTTTTTATAAGGAGCCTCACAATAATAAATAATAATAATAACACTATGATTATATTGTCGTTGTGTGACCTTGACTATAGTTTGTTGAAATTTTAAAAGCTATTTTGATCAGATACACTGCATTATTTTTACTCTGACATTAATAAACTTCTTATTTATTATTTGTAACTATTTCAAACTAAAATGACCTGGTTCTGCAGCATGTTGGAATGTTGGGAGGTCATGAGTTATAAGTTGTAATTTAGCTTTGGAGTATAGATGACAACATTGTGTGTTTACTATGCAAACTCCAGCCATTAAGGCAAGGGTTAGTTCAGCTTTATTAATGTCATGAACTCAAGATCTGACAGAAAGAACTGTTTCATGTTTTCTCTTCAAATATGACTTCCAGCATTGTAGCCCACAGCAGTGACACATAGCACTGGAAACCAGTCAGCCTCAGTTCAGAGTCAGAAAATCGTAAACATGTAGAATATGAGCATTAATACTAGGGATGTCCCGATCCGATCACGTGATGGGAAATCGGGCCCGATTACGTGATTTCAGACTCGATTGGAATCAGACGTTACCTCCCGATCAGGAGTCGGATATACAGTATATTTATTAGGGCTGTCAAAGTTAACGCCTTCTGTGCAGGGTGGCTCTGTGTCTTGTAGTGTAGGGGTATGACAGCTGCCTTTGGTGTAAGAGGTCCTGGGTTCCAGACCTCGATGCATGTGTGAAGTGTCCTAGCTTGGCAATGCGTTGCTGCAATGAGTGACTTGCTATTTGCCTTTGTAGAGAACCCTAAAAGTATCGGATCGGGACTCGGTATCGGCAGATACTCAAAATCAAATGATTTGGACTCGGACTCGAGGGCAAAAAAACCTGATCGGGACATCCCTAATTAATACAGAGGCATCCTCACAGATGAGCATTTAATAGAGATCTACCAAGATAACAACCATTTCCCAAATCCCACTAGACCAGGAGTCCTCTTGGTTTTATTCATAAAAAGCCAATGAAAAAATAGTTTTACAAATTGATAAATAATAAAAATAGTTTGATACTTGATCCAGTAAGACATACTGTCTTCCCATGCAACCAGAAAGTTGGCTCTCACAGTAGTCGGGACCTTTTGCTTAGCAACTGTTGCTACTGGGTATTTATTGGCTTGGCAGCAGTTAATTTAGCAGCATTACTGTAAGCGTGTAAATGCCTTTTAATCATAGCTGAGTTTAGAAGTACTGTTCATATGTTAATAGATATGAGACATTGCATGTGCTTTCACCACACATTTCCCCTTTAACTGTTACCCAGCTGCTCCAAAAACAGGGAGGCAGTCTGGTGACGGGTGCTGGCAGAGCAGTCATTCTGTTTTTCATCTATGTTTCTCTGAGGATCTCTGCCCTGTGTTTTAAAGAAAACAGGCAGAGAGAAGCAAAAACACAAGCTGCTGTCTTGGATAGCCTTGTGATTTACAGAATGATTTTGGGTCCTGAAAAAAAAGACTAACAGAGAAGGGGTTCCTGTGTAGTTTTATTGCTGGGGACTCCAAAATGCTTCATCTGCCTGCCAAGGCCCAACAAAGGTCAGATTGACCACATTCTGTAATACAGTCTGCCAACACTGCTACTTCATAACCACAGTCCTATCATGTTTCTTTTTATTGTGCTCACTTTCTGACATTACTACAGTTGTGGAGACCGGGGACATTTGCAACAGTTTTTGCATTTATAGCAATTACTTAGTGACTTTTTGGATTGGACCTTAACACAGTGACCCTAACACATCTTAACCACTTATAAGAAACCAAAATATCACTCATGACAAAAGTTACTTTCATGCCTCATTTTTTTCCCAATAACTTCTGGCAGCAAACATAATATGGTTCTTCAATGCTGCTAGGGAGAGGGTCAAACTGAGCATGTGCAGTATGAGTGTCATCACTCACACATGTTTTTCATTGGATATTATAGTATGTGGTTATTTTTTGATGCATTTAACTGTAATCACACATAATGTGTGAAGTCTTTCTGTGTTTACTCTGGTCACGCCTTGTGTTTATGGGTGAACTGATTGATGAATGGATGTTTTAAGACAAAACCTTTTTAGTTAACCCCCTTACTGTTCTTACACCGTAAGTTTTTAATGCTTAACCCCAACCATCAGTGAAAACAAAGAGCAAAGTGAAAACAAACAGCTCCTATAATTTAAGGGTTCACAAACCCCGGACTCCTGCATTGAAGTCATGCTTGTACCTCCACTGTCCAAAACCTTCTAATGTGGACTTTGTTGGCAATATCAGTCCTGTGATCAGATGATGGCCCATACACACATATTTTTACACGTATTTACAATTTGTACAAACATGTAGTTTGTGACTCCATATCTGGGGGTTTAGAATCCAAACCAAATATGACATTTTATATAGGATGTGCTTGTTTTCAAGGTCAGAGTACCTTATAAAGATTTTTTTAATGTATAGATGAATGATTTTCCATTGGATAATTTTTTGCTGAAACCATTTCTTTTACCACGAAATGGAAAATGCCAGCTCTCAATGGGCGAGTGGTAGAGTACCCTTGAGCAGGTTGCCAGTCTATCACAAGGCTTACACAGAGAGACACACAGGAACAATCAACCACCCCAATCACACTCACACCTGCAGCCAATTTGAACCTCCAATTAACCTAAGGGTTAGGTTAGAAAATATTCTAATGGAATCTAAATTGTTTATCTCATTAAAAAATAACAAAAAAATCTGCACAATGTATTTAATACAATGCAATCATTTAGTAAAACAGTAAGACTATCAATGGGTTAATGCTTTTATAGACAACGTGGTTCCACCTCAACTACATATTGTGCAAAAATGTGACCAAAATGTCTTACTTTCAAGCTAAAAAAAGAGCTTGCATCATCCACTCCTGTGTTTAGCACAGAATCTTTGGTCGGAAATCTGATGAGCACGCCATCTCAGTTGAAAAGTCATTCACACTTACAAAATACTGTGAAAACACTACATGCTGCACTGCTCAGCAAAACTAGGGAAACTAAAAATGACTCGGCAGTCACGTGACAAAGATTCAGAAAGTTGCTGAGATGCAGGCTTTCAAAGCATGGCATATAAAAGCTATGCCATAGGGACATCTACAGTGTTGCCTGAAAGTTTGTTTACACTTTAAATTGTCTGTGTTTATGAATAACTATAACCTAAAACATCTACCAATTTCCAGTCCTAAGTAGAAAAAAGAGAACCTGATCAAACAAATAAGTTTTCACTTGTAGTTGTAATTGATTTGTTCAGGAAAATGATATGTGTAGGTGGAAAAACTATGTGAACCTCAAGGATTATCTGTTTATTTGACGTCCAAATTAAAATCTGTTCACAGGTGTTTAAAGTCAATGTTTAAAGTGTTTAAAGTCAAACAACAGCGACCTATCAAAGCCTGATATTCATTACATGTGTGAAGAGAATAATAGAATAATCTACGGAGACCTACCCAAGGACCTCATAGAAACAGGCTGGAGAAGGTTACATGACCACAAGAACCCCTAAAGGGACATCAGCAAAAAAAAAAAATTTATCTGATGCGCACGAGAAACTACATATGTAGTCCGCACCAAATAATATTACGTGGGCTAGTATATAGGCTATGGTGTTAAAGGTAGGGTAGGAGATTTTATTCTGATGCCCTTTTTGTTAAATTAGTGTAACTTCTCTTTACAATCCGATTCCAACCGATTAGTTTGGCAGTTTCACTTTAAAACAAAGAATATGAATCATCTGTGGAAGCTATAAAACACTAACAACATCAGCCAAAGAAATAGTTCCTCCTCCTCCCCTGATGTGGTGTCTTGGGGGCACCAGATAATTTTTTTTTTGCCAATGTGCCTTTAGGACTTTGGCATAAGGTTATCATAAGGTTAATCTGTGGAGTAATAACTAAACTCTGTTGAACTCCACATTGGCTAATGTTGATGATTCCGGAAACACTTAACAACCATGGTGTACATGGCACAGCTGCAAGGAGAATGTCGCTGCTCTCCAAAAGGAACACTGCTGCTGAACTTGAGTTTGTTTTTTCCTGTTGTCCACATGCTAAAGCCCAGCAGCTCTCTGGTTGTCCACATGCTAAAGCGCATGTGGACAACCAGAGAGCTGCTGGGGGAAACAAACAAACAAACAAACAAACAAATGTTGTGGACAGATGAGCCCGGAATAGAATTATTTGGCTTAAATAAGAAGCCTAATGTCAGCAGACAGAATAACACTGCAGTGTATTATGTGACCCACCTGTTAAACATGGTGGTGGTAGTATCATGGTTTGGGCCTGTTTTGCTGCATCTGAACCAACATGAGTACATGACTCCATGATGGAACAATGAATTCTGTCTGTGAGCTCAACACAAGGGGGCCATGCAGCCAGACAACACCAGAAGTCTTTTTCCAACATAATAGTTAAAGAAGAGCAAAGTTACTGTTCTGAAATGATCAGGTCAACGTTCTGACATTGTTCCAACTGAAAGCTCCTTAAACATCCAGCACCTCAGATTGTGTGGCGTACTAAAGAATGAGCTAAACCTCTTCCAAAACCATGGTGAACCACTGACCAGCAGTTAACAGAAACCCTTTCTGTGTGTTTAAATGGGTTCTCCTTCCTACTGTCAGGACCTGTCTGAATATTAGCTGATGTTTTAGGTCATATTTGTACAGAAACATAGAAAGTTCTAAATGGTTCACAAACTTTCGAGTAGAACTGTATCCTTCTATCGTTGGAAACCAGTGGTCAGCTTGACATATTTTTTACATGCAGTTTTCTGTTTATCTCAGTGGCATTCTAAATGTTGTTTGCAGTGAACAATAGTCCGACCACAGATGTGAGAAGTGCAAAAAGGTCTTGTGGTTCTGGGGGTGAAAAGAACTTGGCAGATTCTGAATTAAATTTAAAAAAAAATACAGTATCTGCACTGCAGACAGGATTTATAGTTTGTGTGTTGGCAGTTTGCCATTTCCATCCAACTTTTCTGTGCTGTGGCTGTGTGTCACCTGATGAAGTGTTCGTGCTGCTGCACAGTCTGTTCGGCCTGCAGTTCCCTCTTGGCTGAACTCTCCACAGTGGGGAGGGGTGTGGGAGGGAACTTGTTTGCCGCAGTTGCCGATGCAGTGATGGGGAAGCAATTCATTGCTGTCCCACAACACTCCCAGCATTTGCAAACACACACACACTGTATCCTGTCACAATGAGCAGCTAGTCAGAGTTCTGCAAGAAAGCAGACAGGAGTTTAAAGAGACAGCACTTCTCAGCCAGGGAGATAGCTGGTTGAATGGAAACACACATGCAGACACACACAAAGTGAAACACAGCTTTGTTCAGAGGCATGCAGAAGGAGAAGGAAGAGAGCGTGGAGGTAAGGAAGACGTTCAGCTCGGTTTAGTATTTACAAGTACAATGTGAATGAGAAACTCTGTCTGTGTGCATGTGTGTGTGTGTGTGCATAGGCATGTGAGTGTATATTTGCTGCCAGCTCACCCTGCAGTCTCGAGTGGTAAGGAACTTGAACTCTATAGCAGAAAACTGCAGCACAGTCTCTTTTTCATAGTTCCTTCTTAAGCTAGCCCTCTCTCTCTTTATCTCTCTCTCTCTCTCTCTCTCTCTCTCTCTCTCAGTCTCTGTATCACAATGATGATCAGCTTTTAGCCGCTGTTTTAGCGGTGTATGGGAATACGTCCCATGTAATTTTACTGCTAATCACTAACACTTTACACCTTGAGGCATCAAACACCAGTCTCTCTGTATGTAAGATGGAATTTGTATCTGTGTTTTGTACTGGGTGAGTTAATCCATGTGGGTGCTGGTAATTTTCAGTAGGTGTCTTTTCATGGAGAGACGTTCCTCCTAATATAGTAGTGCTGTCCAGTTTGAGGAATGTGGGCCACACTTGGCCTGTCGTACCTGTGTTTTGACTGTTGAAAAGCATGTACATATAATACTTGTGATGTGTATGTCAAAGGCTTTCAATCAGATGACGGATTTTATTACTGAAATATATTTGACAGCAGTTTCACCCAGAGAACAGCTGTTTTCTGTGAATGTACACATTTTGCTGTCACTGTGACAGCCTCCACCCTGACTCATTTTTGGCCCTTCACTGAAGAATTTCATACTTAAAGGAAATATTAACACATTTCAGTCAGTCTCATCCATACTTCTGTGCCTATGTAATATGGCAACAACAAAAAGTAGTAACTAGCATTAGAAGCTCTCTTTAAAAAAAAAAAAAATGAAGATGAACAGTAAACTTAACGTCCCATTTAACAACCTGGTTACACAGCATCTTGAAGTGCGCAGTTTCTGATCCTCCTTTTTATGAAAAATCAAAACATAAACTAGACAAACATGGAAATTGTGTAAATCTGTCTGGTGGTGTATGACACATTCTACCTGTATGTGTATGTGTAGTTTTTGTGTTTACTGGCTTCACTCAGATTGTCTCGATTGTCAAATGTGTTCTACTCTGTCAGAGGCTCCTCATTAAGCATTAGTAGACATGTTTCAGTCTGACTAATTAGAATTACAGTATTCCTCTTTTTACCAGCCAGCTGGAGCTGTCTAATGTGTGCTGGGGAACTGTTGATGATAACTAGTGGAAAATCATGTTGACTCCCCTTGTTTTTATCCCACAGCCTCCTTTTGTGAGAGCCAATAAAGTGGCCTCTAGCCCATTCATACTCTTTCTCTGTCTCTCTCTCTCTCCCTGGCTGCCTCTCTGCTTTTTGTGTCCCTCTCTCTCTCTTGCTCGTCCTTTGTCAGAATGCAGTTATTGTTCAGGGAAAGCCCCGTTGCTCGTCTGGACTGAGTGTAGGGAAATTTAAGAGGTAGAGAGTGGAAGAAAGGTATGACTGCATGGTAGGGGAAACAGTTCCTCCAGTCTTTGAGTTATTATTCATGTAAATTATTATCCAGTATAGAAATGATGTACACTGGCATTCATATTTTCATTTGTCATGAATGTAAAAACACAACTATTGGATCTCTAATATTAATATTGTCTTCTTTGAAATGACATCAAGGATTGTGTACTTTAATGTGGCTGACCAAACCAGTGCAGGAGGCATTTTTCCTGCCACAGACTGCACATATGTATTCAGCTGTCAGTCTGGCCTGTCTCAACTGACTCTGTATCTCTGCAATCCTTCTAGAAATTACTATGGGGAGAGATGCTGCAACTGTTGCCTCAGTCAGATTTAGCTGGAAGTATCGTCACCATGGGTAAGACATGGTCACCTTTGGTTTTGTCGGATTTGTCTTTGAAATCTCTCCTAGATGAACTAGGTGTTTTTGTTATTACTATTGTCAGTCACGTTGTCAGTCGCAGGAGACTTTTCTTTTTTTTTGTTTAAGTACCTGGTGTTTCCTGTTTTTTCTAGCCTGTGGAACATTAGCAACTTGTTGCTGTTCAGGGCTATTTTTAGGGCACATTTATTTGAGCCCTCTCCCTGAATTTGAGTGAATGGATTCTTAATATGGCTGCTTAGTTGCAGAAAAAAAACTGTCACTCTTTTTTTCCCATTCAAGAGTGTGATGGCTGACAACTCAAACTCTGCCACCTAAAGGTCCCAGATCTGTCTCCCCTCGCAGGTCATTGCAGTACTTTGACAGGAAGATTCTGTAATGGATGCCCTGTGTGAATAAACTGTTGAAAAAAACTATCTATTAGGGATAAGGATGGATATACCACCAACATAGTTTTTTATAGGCCATGGCTCCCCTGGATTTGCTGCATTCTAACAAAAATTGTGGAGGTGCTGAGAGCCACTGTGGGTACAGACCATGTGTGAGAGGCTAGTTTGTGTGGCCACTTCCTGGAAAGTTGGCTGTGAAATATGGATGGCAGAACACTTCTGGGACCAGTCTGGGATGCACTGATGTAACCTGGCCAATCAGAAAGTGATCCTTGCCCTGCTCATAATTTGCATGTTTAAGATTTTATTAGAAGTATACCACTCAGCAACCTAGTCAGCAGTATAAGCCCCCAAAAATTCATTTGCTGGATACATTGTGAGTTAAAGTGAATTTCTCTCAGTTAATGGATCTTTTCTGTTGAAAATAACAAAGTGTGAGAAAGCCATACAATTTGTTATTGTTATTATTTTTTGTTGTTATGGACTGTAGGGATTGTGGTTTCGGGGTGGAATGCTTCACTCTTTTCCCTCCACACAAAAGCAACATCTCTGTAACCACATTTTGTCAGACCACCAAATGTATGATCAAAAGCTCTCTTCTTTGTCCAGATGATGTTTTGTGAAGGTTAAGCAAGCTTTGGTGTGCCTGTCTGGAGTTCTTCTGGGTTGGGGTCCATGGAGGCCAGCCTTTTGAGGTGTCCACTGCGTCTACCTTGAGATTGTGATGCCAGCATCACTCAAATGATTCTGAATGGCTTTGGTGGTGATCATTGGGTTTTTATTAGCCAGCCACGATCTTGCCAGTGCAGGTGTTTGGGCTTCCTACCACATCCAACCACAAGATTTTGTACAGTTTGTACAATTGAAAAGAGACTGACTAGGTTCTCAATATATGGTTGATTAGAATGTCCTAGAACATGCTAGAGATTCCATTAGGTTAAGTTACATTCTGAAAATTGTGCAATGAGATCAAGGGTATATTGGTCATTTGGATTATTGGACATCTTTGACAGCTGTTCTGTGGTGACAACCTTGATTTTTTTTCACTTTTATGCGACATGACTCTAAAGAACACTTAGGTGATTCGAACCATTGGTCAGTGTCTATTATAGGTTGCTGTGCAAGGGAAATCCCTTGTTGTAACCTTCTCCGTGTTTAGAGGGACATTGGGTTTTTACACCACAGCCCCCTACTCCAACACATCCAGCACTGTGTTGTCATCCAAGTCCTGACCATCATTCCAGTGCTAAAGCACCCACTCACCAACTACTGCAGGAGGCATTTCATTTAGGCCATAGCCGGAACTGTGTGAGTAGACCTCAGAATGTGAGTGAAAGGAAGCAAAGTGTCCTCAAAACCCTTTTTTCCTTTCTGTGACCCAATGGGGAACATTTTGCTGTTATGTGTAGGCGGTTCAGAAAGTTCAGAAACATGCAGTGTCTATTTTAAATGAAAATTGTTAGCAACCTATTGTATATATGTTTGTAATGGCAATGAAGTCAGGCAATTCACCATCTACAATATTTTTTTTTTTTTTTCCATTACCAGAAAGACGCAAGTGAGAACAGGGCTCAGTCTAATCATTGAACTACAGTAAACCTCCAGTTATCTGGAGAATGCGCAAATGAGCATCCAGTGTCAGAGTTTTACAATTAACATCTCAGAATCCATTGGGGCATTACTTATTTTTACAGCAGTTTTTCTTTGTGTCTGGGTATGACTGCAACAGATTTCTTCCCATCATGTATCACCCAGGACAACATGTCTTGTCCTTCTGTTATGTGTGACTCAATGTGAGGGGATGTAGCTGTGTTCTCATGCATAGCTGAGCACCTTGTGTCTATTACACTGAAACCATCATATTTGTAAATGGATTGTTTACCCGGCAGGGCGGAGAGCTCTGTGTAAACACCATCCATCAACTACAGAGTGGCTTCAGTTTACAATCCAGATTGCACATGTCATTTGTCACTGACACAGAGTAGCAATTTCAGTCAAATGTGTTAAATGTGATGAAGAATTTATGAATAAATCAGTACACGCTGTGCATGCTTTGGCGCTTCTGTTTATATTGCAGTGTTGTAAGCATGCAGGCTTGTTTTCTAGTTCACAGGTGTGTATCAGCCTCACTATAATGTGTACTGAATTGTGGCCAGAATGGTGATAAGAATCTGTTACTCTCCCAGGTAATCAGATCTGTTAAAGTGTTACTCTCCCATTGTTTAAAATGCAAGCCAGACATCCACCTGAAACACTTACCCTCAACAAAAAGCCACTTTCATCACTCACAGTTATTGTTTTAGGAATGCTGAGTGCTCAATTTCTGACTTCTGATTTTTCCTAGCTCAATCCAATGACCCCCCCCCCCCCACCCCTCTGTGGGACTGCTTCCAGCAGGCTCTCCAATGAGTTAATTCTCATTGACCTCAGTCACTGTTTACTGTGAGCTCTAATTGAGTTTTTAGTAACTGTCTGTTCTACACTTGCGTTCCATCCTCTGTGTTACGGTTCCATCTAGTGGTTCATTTTAAATAACACTGTCCTGTAGTGCATGTTGTGGGTGTAATTTTATGCACCCACATAGAGTTCACATAGTGCCAAAGTGTATGGAGAGGATACAGAGTACTGATACTGCAGCTACTGCGGTATGTCCTTATCTACAGTAGCCTACTGCAAAAGTGCCCAGTGACTCGCATAACTTTTAATGATCTCATCCTCTGCAGCTCTCCTGCAGGCAGAAGACTAATGAATAGTCATGAGGAAGAGAGAGGCAGAGGTTTGAAACAGCTGTAGCAGGGTCAATGCTTTGTGTATTGATCCCAGCCATTACAGTGCAGTGTCTGGGCTGCAGAGAATTTAATTTTATGCACCATATGAAAACTGAGTGAGGTTGATTTAGCAGGTAATACAATATGAGACGGAAAGACTCATCAGGCATGCCAGGAGGGTTAGTTAGTTTGATCTCTTCCCAACGTTCGGTTACAGTATTAGTAAATTGGAAATGGAATCTGGTGGCTACTGGCTACTGTGGCATAGCACATTCTAGACGGATACACATTTTCAATAGGTCCGTCAATACTCTCTAGTTAGTTATTTCCTATGAACAAGTTGTTGCTTTGGACATGGTTCTGATCAGCAGGGAGGATCAGTTCCAATTTGCTTGAGAGATATGAACATTTGATTGGTGCCTCTATAGACAGCTGAACACCCGATTGGCTCATTGTGAGACATGGCACCTGACAGACATGTGGAGGAACTTTGGAAGTAATCTCCTATGGTTTTGTCATTTTCACCTGGTATGCACCCGTACATACTTCAGTTTGTTTCTCATCTTGTTAGCTGGGCAGAGAGCCAGATGAGGATGTGTGTTCACCCTCAGCACAGCATTGTGAAGGGCCTGCCAGGGAATGCTTAACTAATTTTAGCTGAGGTTTGTGCTGACGATGTGGGATATGATAATTTAAAAAAAAATGGGGTAAACTCACTTAAACTTTATAAGGTATCGTTCAATATTATGCTTAAATATTAGACTTCTTTTTATATAATTAAAGGTAGGGTAGGAGATTTTGAAAACTCTGTGAGAGTCAGCCAGATATTGAAAGTAAACACGCCCCTTTCTCTCGGAGCTCACCCCGAAGCCACGCCTCCCAACCAGTCTGTGACTTCGGCCATCATGCACGTACCTCTCTGATGCACGCAGAGCAGGAAGAGAGTGACAACCAGCCAACTATACGCGCAGGGGCGCCTCGGAGGATTGGCTGATGTTTTTAGTGTTTTATAGCTTCCACAGATGATTCATATTCTTTGTTTTAAAGCGAAACTGCCGAACTAATTGGTTGCTATCGGATTGTAAAGAGAAGTTACACTAATTTAACAAAAAGTGCATCAGAAGGAACCTACCTACCTACCCTACCTTTGATAAGTGCTGAAATGCCTCATTGTGTTTGTGAAATTGACAATATGGTTTGGGTGATCAGATTGATTTTCAGACAGAAAGAGCTTGATGATAATGTACTCAGAGCATCACTAATGGTTAATTCCATCCAAATCTAGCATGTTCTCTATATAGACTGAATTGTAGCAAAAATAAGCCTGCACATGTTACTGAACCGATTTCCATTTTAAGTGTAAGTATTGCTACATTTTTTAGTAGCATGTGGCTGTGACATTCAATTTAACCCAACACAGTTCAATACTGTGAATGTCTCTTAAATTGCAAGTGGAAGAACATAGTTACAGCCTGATAATGTCACCTAACTGTGTCAGAGTTATGACTTGACATATACATCAACATAATAATCTACATTTACTGCTCTAATGCAGGCAATGAAAAAATAATCAATATGTACACTCGTGTAAACTACAGTATGCTTGCTAATGGCATTTTGTCACAACTACTTTGTCACAGTCATGACCACGAACTTCAAGAATGGGACTGACGTGTGGTCAGCTTGGTCTTCAGCCAATCCATTCAGCTTATCTTTAAGAAAAGAACGTCTGCCAGAGTTAAATAAAACAAATATCATTAGCATCAATACAGCATCAATACAGTGCAGGAATGTGCTGTCTTCCTATTCAAGATTAGCTTAGTTAATTATTATAGAAGAGTTTACAGAATTGTTTTATGTTAGGACTGGTTACTTAAAAATAATCAGCTGCTTACAACTTTTAAACAATTGCACTGCAGAGCATTATTTTAGGAGGCAACACATTCAAACTTCACACTGCTGCATTTCAACAAGATGTTTTAATAATATGTAAATAATTAAGATCGTACTTGCATGCTGGTATCTGGTCAGTGTGATTGCACAACCCAAATACATGGGAACCCAAATTATGGGTAACTTAAAATAAAAGTTGCTGAGTCTGTCTTTATAATCTGTCAGATTAAATCATCCAGCTGGGGGCAGCCTCGAACATTAAAACTGAGAAAGACAGCTGGGCTAACCTGCTATCTACATAGAACATGCTTGCTACACTGTACATATGCTGTATGGATCAAAATTACAGATTGTTTTTATTCATGTAAATGAACAGCAGTAAAGGAGAAGGGATGGCAGTTTATTTTATTAGTGAGGCGACCTTACAACAGAGATAGGAGGAGGAGGATGAGTAGCCTGAGAGAGTGGAACAGAGAGAGACACTGGGCACTGCTGACAGAGAGATATATATAGAGAGAGAGGGAAGGAAGCAGAGTGTAAGGTGGGGACAGAGTGTGTGTGTCTGTGCACGCGTGTGTGAGCAGAAGCTCGTATGCAAGCCCTCGCTCTCATGAAGCGTGAACCTTCTTTCTAGCTTTTCCAGTTTGGGCTATAGCTTCTCGTCTCTCTCCGGTCTCTGCACTACCTCAGTCTATCCAGCCACTCTGTCTTACAGGAATGTCTCCAATAGTCAAAAGCCCTGACTGCACACCGCTGCTTTGCCATTGCAAAGTTGCCTGCACCAACAACACATTGTCGCTGATGTTTGGATGCAAGGTAGGTTGTAGACCGCTTTCAGTTCAGTTTGCTTACTCAGTGTAGATCTGTCAGTATGCCATGGTGCTGTCTGTGTGACATACAGGACGAGGATTACTGAGACAAGTGTATGCTGTTTTTATTTATACTACAGTGCTAGCACAGTTTTGTTTTTGTCTGCAATCCTCAAAGTTTTATTATTGCTCAGTGGGGCCTAATGAGGACATATTTAGAGCTACTGTAATATTTCTTCATCCCTGTCATCCTTCATTTATTGTTGTGATGGCTCAGAATTACTCCTCTGCCTTTAATGTTCTGTGATAAGTCTGCTGCTATGTCTTTCCCCCTCTTTTTCTTTAGGCATTTTGAAGGTGCTTTAGAGATGAGGGGTCACACTCAAGTTTTTTCATTGTTATTACAGAAGATATTGTTGTTTGTCAAATATATTCAACAGTTCTGCAAGAGGGCATGGAGTCTCAGTTGATGTTAAGTTAGTTACACAGCTGATGTATGAGCATAGAACAGTAACTGAAAGATGAATCCCTTTGTTCCATGCTTAATTAGAAGAAGGCACACTGTGTCAAATGATTATAATTTTCTGATATGTAAGCACTGGTTGTTTGAAAGGCCTGGAACTAATTACTGTTTTTTATGGTCTCCTGGTGAATGGGGGCTGGAAAACATGCAGGTTACATGTAGCTTGAGCTACCTCCAACCCCCAGCCTGGACAAAATAAGTGACTGAAAGGCTGATTGTGTTAAAGTGGTGCACCTAAAATAATTCATCTTGGAGTCAGACTTGTCACCATGGGAGCTGATAAAAGGGTGGAGATGCTTGTTGCAGGTTATTTGTACTGTGCTTGACTTGAACCATGATCTTTTTCTGAAGCTTACATAGACCACAAATGTCTGTGTGAGAAGAATATAGTTTTCACTGAAGGGGTTTGCAAAATCAAATATGAGGAGGCTGGGAAGAGCAGTCAGCAGCAGTCTGCAGCTGACGCCGTGGTGTTCTGAACACAGCTGTTGTCCTAAGTAAATGCAGAATAGCTTAGAAGACACTTTACAAGGCTCTTGTGGTGAATATGTTCCTATCTTTGCCTGTTGTCACGTGCTTTGAACTGATCTACCTGTAGGCATAGTGGGTTTTATTACTACTGTTGCTTATATATATTGCCTCTCAGATATGTTGTTCAGGGTGGGAGGGCAGATAGGACTTTTTGCTTTGTTAAATGTATCTGCCCAAGGTTCAAGTTTTGTCACTTACACAATTATTGTGTTGTTGTTCAGTGAAATGATCAAGTACCCGAGGTCATCATCATCATTTAAGAGTCAAAGGTAGAGGAAATGATGCAAAAAAGAGAAATATAAGTAGAGAAATAATAAACAATGTAACAAAAAGTTAAATAAACAAATACAAATGATCATATTAGGATCTTATCTTATCCAATGAATGTCTTGGTGAAGTGACGTTTTGATGGGTCATGATGTGCTTAGGCAACGGTTGAAAGCTGAAAAGCCTGCAACGATGCCACCAGCCTTGCTTCCACCTCTTTCCCTGGACTTTCTGTGGCATTTATTCAAGTGTACATCAGCCAGATGTGTCTTCCTGGCTGAGATGCAACAAACATGACCATCTGTAGTTTCTTAAGCAGGTAAGCATTGTTAGAGAAAAGACTTTTCAGAGAAGTTTTAAAGAAAGATGACCTCACATAAGCGAGAGTGAGATGAAGCATGTACATAGAAAACAGCCAGACAGTCTGCAGAATCCACTCACCTAAAAACAGTCTGACACATTGAAGCTAAAAAAAACATTATATGACAACAGAAATATTTGTGTTTGACTGTAAAAGCAAGAAAAGCAGCAGGCAAGTGTTCCTTTCCCCCACAGGTCAGCTCTACCTCCTACTGTCTGCAGGAATTAGGACTGTAGCAGAGAATGGGGGGAAGAGAGTCCAACTGTAGGTATATAAAGCCACAGAAAGAGGTCAGTGAGCACAACCGCTAGGAGATTCCACACTAAATCTGCACAGAGGCAGTGAATCTGCCTTCGGCCATGCCACCCCACATTTCCATCTCGTTGTGATTCTGCTGGTTAGGGCTGTATAGTGAACGTCAGAGAGGAGGGATCCTCTCAGTGGAGCATGACAACACCGCACGTGAGCAGTTGTGCTTTGCACACAGCACGGCCAGCCCCTCAGTTACAGCATATTATAAACCCTCACGTTCAGAGCCATGGATTTAGTACAAAAATGAAAAGTCACAAAGTGAAGAATGAAATGCTTTTGAAAGCACAATGAAAAGTAGTATAACATTTAAATAATAGTCAGTCTATAACTGACTATTAATTAACAATGCAAACGCACATTGTTTGGAGTGGCAGTCTTCATCTGCAGTGTATTCAAACACACAAGTGGCATCAGGGCACCAGGTCCACACCAACTCCAAATCACACACCTATTAAAACAGATGTTTTTGCTGCAGTCAGATCCTTTTCAGGTCAAAATTGGTCACCTAACTGAATGGAAAGGAACCATCCAGAAACGCTGCTTAACATTGCCTTTATATCTCATTTATACATTCTCTTGCTTCTGTTTACTGTATAGTTCTGAGCTCTCACCCCCTCCATCTCTCTCCCTCCCTGTAGCATTAGTCACTCATCGTTAAAGTGTACATCAGTTCTCCAAGCCATGCTCCTCCAACATGGAGATGGGACTCATCATGCTTCAGTGCCATGACTTAGCTTTACTGCTGTACACAGCAAACTACACAAGTAGCTGGGGGAGGTGCCATGATGCACACTGTGCTGTTTATACTAGCACTCCATGTATATAGGAAAAAAAAGTTTTATATACACAACAAGGTCTATCAAAACAGACCACCAAGTTCAAGATGGATGGATGGACAAGAGGCTAACCGAGCTATTTGTCCTATTTGTTAACGTTCTAATATATCTTCAGTTCAGGCTCCAATGATGGCACACACTCCTAGTCTCGTTGTACAACCAGAGCCTGGGTGCCCCTCACACACAGCACATTGTAGGTCACTGGGCTTCTCTCAGTCTTGAGGTCAGATGAACAAGGATTGGTACGATGGCTGTTAATCAGTGCTCAGCTTTCATTTGTCTACTTACTCAGTGTTACGCCTCATTATAGGAACTACTGTTAATAGTAACTACATCATATCCTTGTCTTGCATACGTGCGTTTGTGGTATTACAGAAAGGCTCTACATTGAGCTGAAGTTTTGGTTACAGTGAGACTTTGGATTGAATGTTTCAATGAGGGAAGATGACATTCATAGAGAATTTTTTGCTGGTTATAATTGTCACTGTAAAATTAAAGACCCCCTCCCTTGTGCCACTATTTAAACAAACAAAATGAGGCCGAGAGCAGCAGGATAGAGTGTGATATGCTGGTGTATGCATAGGGCTGACAGTGGAGTGTTACAGATGAGTACACCATCAGCATCCTCCTTCATTGCATGGTTATAGCTGTGTAATTTTGGGAATGTGTGTTGTTTTTATTTTTAGATTCTCTCATATTCATTTTGCTATGCTAAGCCAAATGGCGGCAGTGTCTGCAGACACCTGCCTCCAGCTCCCTGTAGCAGCACCGCAGTGAAAACATCTGTGCTTGGGAACTGTCTCTACAGCCCTAAAGCAGAGAGACTTCAGGCCTTCACATGTGCTCAGTTATTCAGAGGAAGTCTGGGGACAGGTCAACCTACAATTTACTGTGTTGTGATGTATGTGTTGGACTTTTAGATGTAGACTGTGGGGGTGGGACTGGTTTACAGTCCAGTCCATTGTTCTTGCTGTGAGCATGTGACTTGGAGTGAAACTGTATGTGGTAGAAAGATGATGTCCACCTCCTCTGTTAAGGGAAGGTTCTTCCAGCTTCACATAGATGCTTCCTTGACTCCTCTTTTAAAACAACCTGTCTTCCCTGTCTAGTATGTGTTCACTTTATGCATATGTAAGCCACAAGAAGTTCCCTCAAAATACGACATCTTGCAAGAGAACACCGACTGCCTGGTCTCACAGCTCCTTTAAAGCAGCGGTCCCCAACCTTTTTTGCACCATGGACCGGTATCATGTAAAACAATACTTTCACGGACCAGCACAGAAAGAAATAAAAAAAATAAAAAAAAAGTGCATAAACAGACAACTTACTCTCATGCTTAATTAGTGGGAGCCTTTGAGCTTTCTCAGCAATGAGGCGGTCCCATCTGGGGATAATGGGAGACAATGACACCCGAAGTGTGTTTCTTATGTCCACTCCGTAATTTTGTTTTGGCCGTCATTAATTGCTTCTGTCCTTCTTCATGTTTTCTTCTTTCAAAAAACTCCATGGCTTGTCTTTTAATGCAGGGTGCTCGGTCTCGCAGTTTTGAAGGTTTCGTTGCCTCATTTGCGAGTCTGTCGCCACATCACTCAGAGCGGACTTGGTGTGTGAGAATCACCTGTTGCAATAAATCCGTATTTTAAATAGGACTCCTGATATAGTCTTTTAAATGCGGGTTTCTTTTTCTTTGAAGGGGTAGGCTCCTCTTCTTCTGTCTCCTTGTCAGGCCTTTTCCCCTTTCCGAAGAAGCTCTCCAAAGACGTTTGTTTTTTATTCATTTTTGCTTGTGGGCTTAATTTTGGGGGCCATATCCCGTGACCGAGACAAGCGTCTGGGCAGGTGCTTAAAGGCACAGGCGGATGAATCTGATCAATTTATAAAATGAAACAGCTTTCAGACTCAGATAATGAATAATATGTTTTGCTCAGTCTTTCTGTGCGGCCCGGTACCAAATGACCCACGGACCGGTACCGGTCCCCGGCCCGGTGGTTGGGGACCACTGCTTTAAAGTGTAAATCAGCTGGTAACAGCTGGAGGATACATACACAGACTACCTTGATAAAAAGAACAGGAATCCCATCCTTCAGCTACTTTTTAATCATGCTAAAAGGCAGTAATTACAGAGTACATTGAAAAACCATTTCAAAAGCTTCAATGAAGGTCCTACCTGTGCCCTAATAGCCCCCCAGAATAGCAGCAGCACAAAGACGCTGAGCTACTGTGCAGTGAACTTCATCAAGACTGTGGTGTCAGTGGGTTGTGTTGTGAGTCAGATTTAACAGTCTGTCTCATCAGGCAGAGAAACAAAATATTGTTTTATCTAATATAAGTTATTTATTTGTCAATATGAGCAGGTAACAGGTTTTCAGACCATTCACAGTAAAATAGAATAATCAGGTAAAAGCTCAGCTTATACTAATGTATACAGAGTTTGTGTTGCTTACTTGTCTAAAAGTTTAAAAGGCATATACTTGGTTTGATTTAATTGACCTAATTAGAGTTAGAATAAAAACCTCACGTTTGGGATACAGTGATTATAATCCCCACTCCTTCCACAATGTGATATGTTGCCTGACTGAAAAGCTTGTGAGTGCTTGCCACAGCCTCACAGTGTCTATTCCTGCTGCTACCGTGCTTCCATCTAAGTCTACTGACACCAAATAACTTCCACATGTATTTGATGCTGACATGTTAATGTATGAGACACAAAGCCTGGGACCAGCCTGCAGCTGCATGTTTAGAAGTGTCAGACTACTGGTAGTACATCAATATGGCATTTCTCTCAGTTAAAATGGAATTGATAATAATATCATTGTCATTGTGGTAACACACATCTTAATGTTGCACAAGCAAACTGCCAAAACCTCTGTTTTTTGAGATCTGTACACCTGCTGATGATCAATTTATCAAGGATGATGACTGATGATCAGCAGCACCTGCTGCAGCTCACACAGTTAAATTCTATGAAGCAGTAAGAGGGCGTTGTTTTTGCTAAATACATAATGGCACAGTAATCAAATGATTTTTATTATGTTTTTACACAAGCAGAATATAGAAATAAGGAGGGGTTGCTTACTTTTGAACATGACTGTACACCTACCCAGCTACTGCTTTTATTAATATTTATTTGTCCTTTGTAACAGAGAATTGTTTCTCAAGAAGAATGTTCACTTCACTTGGTTAATTCTCCTACATTTGACAGGATCTTACTATGGATAATTCATGCATGAGAATAGAAGGGAGAATTAGAGAATGCATGTCTATTTTTAGCAAGCCTAGTAGCTGATATATGACTGGCCCAAAGCTGTCATCCTACCATTAGAATGCATCTCTTTACATTGCTGCCTTTCGGCATCATCAAAAATAACTGTGATCACTGGGGCATTACAATTGCTTTGCATCTCAGCAATGCAGCTGACCACACACTTGGCATGAAAATCACTTTTATGTGCAACCCCTTTGTTCTCTCAGTTATGTGCTTTAATCCTGCCGTGACACCAGGGTGCATCTTCAAATGCACATTGGCAATGTTAGTAATTTAAAGCTTCAGTTCAGACCTTCATGCTAGCCTAATTGGCTTGTGGGTGTGACTGTGTTTCTGTAATAGACTTCTGATTGACTGTCGTCCGGTCCAGGATTCTTGTCCTTGCCCTCTATGGATGTGTACAGACCAATAATTTAGCTCACCCTGATGATGCAACTGTGCCATGAGATCATCGGATTGCTTCTTAATGGCTACCCATCTGTTACTGCTTTGCTTGCGTGTGCTTCAGATTGTAAGCGGCCTCACGACATCTGTCCTGCTGCATGCTCCAGCATCTGTTGTGTCCAGAGACACCTATAGAGCACGGTCTGTACCACTACCTAGGGTTGAGCTTCTCGGCCTCCTGCTGTGTTTTTGAATCTGTGCTGCCTGTATGCCTGGGATCTCAGGTATGATTGCGTGTTTAGGTACTCACCTTGGTGGTCACATATGGTCCTATTGTTCTCTCCAGAACAGGCCACCAGCAGTACATGGGTCACCCCACAACGGCCAGCCCTCACCCTGCATGAACCCTGCCTTGACGAACGCTCCCTGGGTGAGAGAGGGATGGAGGGGCTTGGTTTTTTTATTCACCCCATCCAAATTGCATGCAGTAGCATTCTAACCTTCAACCACACAATGACATAATCCATTGTATTTGTGCTGCTAATCTGTGGCACATCATGGCCCACAGTATTCACTACTAATTTACTATTACTTTTTTCCTAATGCAGTTTGTCTCTAATTTGTTGTGTGCTTATTTAGTCACCACCACACATCTACAAGGGTGTTTTTTATTGTTCCAGTAGCCAAAGCACACTAATGTATGGTGGCAGAGAAAGGCCAAGCAAATGCACAACCCCACAGCACATATGCAAAAACCTGACAACAGAAGTTAGTCACAACAGAAGTTGCTACAAAGTCAGGTAGAAGATTCGTCAACATCCACTGTGATTACCTTCCATTGTCAGGCCTTTGCATTTGCATGGTCCTTTTTCAGCCACTGTACTAATGCCTTGCAATAAACATCTTCATGTCTGATCTATCAGTGTTGCACATTTCTGTAATGAGAACTGTATAACTTATCTTTTAACTTGTGAGTCAGACGTGACTCTCATGACCATCTTTGTTGTAACAGGTTTACATGTTAACCAGTACCATTATTGTAGCATTTACACATCTGTCACAACACAACAGTCATGACATTAAGAAAACACTACTGTGTAAAGCTAGTTTAATTGCAGTAGTGGGGGAAGTTAGGAGTTTACTTATAACTGTTTGTCTGTGTAAATTCATGATTTAAACATCCAATGTATTATTCAAAGATTTAAAGATAATTAGTGGTGTGGAAGTCATGTGACTCCTTGAGATTTTATGTGTCATATACTACAATGTTTAAAACTGCTGATATTACTCAAAGCCTTTGTAATTGTGTATATTGTGTTTTAATTTTTTTGTTGTGAAATTAAAAAAAATCAAGTGTAACCAATATTCTGTATATATATATAAAAAAATCTGCACTCCTCAGGAAAGTAGGAACTTTCGCTTTCTGTAAAGTGTACCATCTCTCCTGTCCCCCATCACAACACAAAGCCTATAAACAAATATTTTGATCTGCACTTCTATCTAATTACCTTCCTTCTCCTTTTACTGCCCACCCTTTGCTTTGCTTCCCTTTCCACTCTCAGCAGTACCACTATCAAGAGGACGACTCGCCACCTCTTGACCAGGGCTTCCCGAGACTCACCAATGAGGTGCGCGCCCCTGAGCTCGTGCATGTGTCCGAGAAGAACCTCTCCGAGATCGAGAATGTGCACGGCTACGTGTCCCACTCCCACATCTCTCCTCTCAAGGTCAGGACCCCAGTGTTTTTCCTTGCATTCCAAGTGTGGGTTTTTGCACAAACCATGCCCCTCTGACCTTCATCCCAACTCTGCACCATGCACAACTGCCAACTTGTCTCCTCTGAGTCTCTTCTCATTTCCCTTTTGGCTTAAAATGTGGCCACAGACTTTATGATCCAGAGAACACATCTGTGCCAATAAACTCTCAACTCGGAGAAGAAATGATAAAGCAATGTCTTCACATGTCCCCTTTTCCTTCTGCCTTTGCCATCCCTTGCACACATTTTCCCCTTGTATTGTTGTGATTCATGACGTGCCAGAGTGCATCCTGAGCCGGATGCATGCATCTGACATCACAGTGTCTTTCTCCACCCACAAAAAAGCATGCCTCCATGCAGACTTTTAGCTGGGTTAATAGAGCTCAGTTACTAACAACAAAAACTGATAACTGGTAGAGGTCAGATGGTTGTCCTGTTGGCAGATGAAGCGACTGGTGAAGCAGATGTTTGAGCCAGCAGAGGGCAGTGTTGGAGCTGATAAGTTTTACTGTTTCTGCAGTTTATGTCAGGAAGTGTTTGCTCACTGAGAAGTGAATAGTTTTAGTTTTGTTTTACAGAGTACTAAGAAGCATTTGCATTTTTTCAGTCTTTATATATTTATATATATAGTGACATAACATACTTCTTCACCTATGTACTTTCTTATTTGTGAAATAAGATATAATCATCCTTTATAAAAACTGTTGTCGAAACACACAAATTCAGTCACAAAAGAGAAGGTCACCTAAGTTGTGAGTGCATGTATCATACACATCATGTCAGTGTGATTATACATTATTTCAGTCATAGAATTATAGTAAGAGTATATTTGATTGGATGTTTGGTGTCAATTTTGATAATGTAATAGCCAAAAGTAGTTCTCTGTCCCCCTGTGCCGTGGTGTAATGCCTGTTGGTACTGCGATCACTGTGAGTACTGGTAGTGAAAATAGGTAGGAGTGCCATATGCTTCACTGATGAACTTCATATGTGTGGCTCAGACAACCTAAAACCTCTGGCTTCAGTTTTAAATGAGATGCTTATTGTCACTGCTTCTTCTGCACCTTCATGGTGTTGACTGTAATATGACTAATGTACCCAAGCGTGGGTCATTGTTTTGAGTGTTGGCTGATTTTAGTTTATTGACGATCTGTGAAAATATTGTGATCCAGTAACATTTTCTCATGCATATTTTGAGTCTCTCTTTAGTGATCATCAGTGAATTTGATTTTGCATGTGTGCTGTTGGTCTGTGATCTTCCACTGGGTAAGAGACTCGCCCTCATTGACATAAATAATACAAGAAGCCACTCTTCCTCATCTTCATCCAATCTTAAACCCCTTTGAACATTTTTCCTTTCTACTTCTACTCAACATGTGACAGCCATTTCTAATGGTTTGTTTTATTACTGCTACATCGGCCTGACTTCTTTTATGATATCTCTCTCTTTACCCAAGTATACTGGCTAGTGATTTTCTCTTTCATTTCTTACCTGCAGCCTGCACTGGTTACCCGTTTTGATCTTGCATACCCGGGTGTGACCACAGCAAACTACATGGCAAGTTTTATTTTATTTCATTTTGATTTTATCTCTAGGGAATCTCAAGCCTTTGTTCTTTGTTATTTAAAAGTCCCTTATTTGAAGAGGATTGATATTTCCTCGGTGCTGCATGTATTCTCTGTTTTGGTGTTGTTGGCTATTCATTGCCTGGAGAAGCAGTCTATCTTGTGGGCCGCTGCCCTTTGTCTGTCACACCAACATACTCACACTGTTAAAATAACCCCATATGTGTCTGTGACTCATTTGCTTGCCAGCAGATCTCATGCTTGTTGTGGTCTTTCTGTGATGTAGTGTTAATCCGTCACTGTTAACAATCGTGTATTACCAGTGTTTCCCACTAATTACATGGACTGTGGCAGAAGACAGTCTAATTTGCACCATGGCTTCATTGTCAGTCAAAACATTTTTTGAATTATCTCAGCATGGAGAGGACTACTCCCCCTCCTCTATGACCTGTCCAATGGGGCTTGTCACTATCCGTCTCTCTGCGTGATACTCACTGAGGCATCTGTTTATAGACCCTCTTCTCTGTGCTGACTGCATCAACTGTCTGCCCTGTATTGAAGTAATTAACATGTACTCCCAGGTTTACTAGCTTCAGTGATTAAATGTTGGCCACATACCTACAAACTGTGCTGTGTTTCTCCAAAGTCAGCCCCCAGAGTTTAATTTAATAATTTGCCGATCCAGCGGATTGTAATGTTTTCTTTGTTGGCAACTTATTCCACATACCTGTCACTTATTTGGGGGTTGTTCTTGCTCTGCTTACACATTTCTTGCACTGCATCTTGTCTCACAGATGTACGCATCCATTCTGAGGTTTCCACAATAAAACCACATAATATATATGCACTCCAGCAATGTCCATATGTGTCCAAATATTGAAGCCCTGCTTCCAATGGAGAGGTGTGTATGACGCAACGCATCAGAGAGGGCTACAAAACAACCAGTCATGACAAAGCAAATAAAAGAGCATGGCTAAATAAACAAAAAAAACACCAATCACAGCTGTGCTACACAACAGCAGGGCAAAGAAACAACCAATCCGATAATAGCTAACAACCAATCAACACAGGACTGCAAAAAACAAACACAATACAACAATAACCAATAAAACAACAAAAAAAACAAATGTACCAGGACAAAGAAACACATCCATACAGATGATCTCATGGCACAGTCACACGAGGGCCAGGAAACAACTAATAGGAACAGATGTATACAGCTCATTAGAGCAAGGACAAAAAACAATCAAAACAACAAATACAAAGCAATCAGAACAGAGCCAAGAAACAACAATTAACAGCAAGGCTATGAAACAGTTAATCATGGCAACTACAAAACAACCAATGAGAGCAGTGATAGGAAAACACTGCAGAGCAGGGACAATAAACAAATGTCGGAGCAGCGATGTGAACCACCGGTTCACAGCAAGGTTAAGAAAAACAAGCAATGAGAACAAGGCTATAAAACAGCCCACCAACAAATCAGAGAAGAGCTAAAAACCATCCAACCAGAGCAGCGCTCTAAAATCTGCAATTTGAGTGGGGATAATGACAAAATGAGTTTAACAGCAGTACGAGAAGAACTAGGAAACACCCAATCAGAACAGTGCTTAAAAATAAGCAGTTCGAGTAGATCTTAGAAAAAACCAAACAAAGCAGGGCTTAAGACACAACCTGAGAAAACCAGTGTTTCAGAGAAACACTATAAAATAATCAGCTCAGAGCTAAGACACTGCCAATCACAGCAGAGCTAATAAACAACCAATCAGAGCAGCGCTACAAACCAGTGAGTCAGAGCAAGGCAAAGAAATAACCAATCAACACAGGGCCCAAAAATAAACAGCCAACAAAGTAACGATGGACCAGTATATTCAAACGTATGTTTTTGTTTGTAATCAGTGAAAATAAATATTGGCAGTCACAGCAAGTAGTTGATTTAGCAGTGCACCACGCATGGCATTAAAGGCTTTTATACTGTGAGTGTTTGGGGAGGATTCCTGCAGGGCCTCGCAGACTTGGCCCCAGGAGTTTGGATGTATTGTCAAGCCAACCAAAGAAATCTGTGTTCTTTTTTTAGGATGTTGCAGATACACATTTATTCATGCACAGCTGAAAGTATTAACACATGATTGAGTTATTTATTGTTTTGTTTTTACTGTGGGTAGTGGTGGGGGTGGGGGCATAACTGTTATTTGCAGGATTTGAAACTGATTTTAAAAACATACATGCATGCTCTGCTAACTTTTTTGGCACGTATTGGTGAAATGATCTTAGTACATAACTGAAAATGACTGCAGCATTGTTCTCATTTGTTGTTTTGTCCTCTGCATTCTCACACATATTTATCTCCTAAGATAACTATTGACTTTTTCTGGGTGTAATTTCCTGGTGGGTGGGTTCCCTTGTGGCAAGAGAGAACCTGGATAGATCCATAGTGTGCATGGGAAACAGCTTAAGAAAGAAGCGTGTAGGTAGTGTGAGCGGTGAACAGACCCTGGACCAAGGCTGCTGTGTTTGGCCTATTAGTTTCCTCTCAGCCTTGAGACTTTTGAATGAAAAATTGCTTTAATACAGCTGGTGTAATTGTAAAGGCAGGCGAGGGAGGCAAGAATTATGGTTTGTCTATGACTGGAGGAAGTGTAACCCCTCCCTTGCTGACCAAACCAAGTGCCACAGACTGGAGTGTGATTCAGGGAAGACATTATTGATCCTAACTGCTGTGCCTTTTATTGATCACCAGCTCCTTTCCATGGTAATATCAGCTTGTAAAAGCTCATGCATTTTTTGCCAGCAATTACATCTCTGTCAATCAAACTGGGCTGAAGTTTGTAGGTAATAAATAGCAGTTTAATGAAAGCTGCAGCAGCAGCACTGGTGTGTACTTGGTGAGGGGCTGCAGAGAAGTAGGATCAACAATGCACCTTCTTAGTACAAACTTTCATCCCATGGGGAAAAGATTGCTTTTTCTCAGCCACCCCTTGTTGTCATAATTCCTCCCTTTCTTTTCCCTCTTTTCTTATCCACACAATAGGAGGTCCTGATTGCCTTGTGAAAATTCTCAGATTGGCTTTTGAGCCACAGTGTGTTAGTAGGGATGTGGATAATAACAGTGCCACCACCAGCACATCACAGGGGACGGGGGAATTATTTTCAGACATTGCACATACATTATGGAATTTTCTGGGTTTTTTTACCACAAGTTTTAAAATCATATATATATAAGGTTACTTTGCCACATGCCATGTGTCAAAGGGATTTCTCTCTAAGTCATCTCAATTCTATTTCCGAGATGAAGCATATGAAGTGAATGGATTTTGATGACAGACTGGTTCATTTTGTTGTCAGAATGACAAGAAATGTATTTCCCCCCAGCTGCAAATCATATCCGAGTGAGAAGGGGCTTTAAGGGTTGAATATATTTGTTGGGTTGAGGCAAACCAAACTGATAAGTGACTGGTGTCCTTGAAACAGGCTGAATAATATGAGGACAAATGTTGTGACAATAAGGCAACAGCCCCATCACTCTGGATCTATCCCTGCTATCAGAAGGCCATTTCACGCCCTTTCAGAGGTTTTCAGCTCGGGGAATATAGAGACGACATTTTTTTTTACAATAGGGAAGATTGTGTTTTATCTTCTTGCTTCTCTCATAGATTTATTTCTGGTTTGTGACATTGGAATATTTTTTTTTCTGGCACAAGAAAGGCTGTGTGTTAGATTTGTAGGCCTTTGTAATTCAGGTTTGTAGAAAAGACCGTACCACATGACAAACCTCACTTCAAATGTTTGCCCTGGGCTCACTACCACTCTAACATCAGGAGCCATTGTTGCAAACAGACCAGTACAACATGTTGGAAAAAGAAGAGCTTTAGTTGGCACGCGTGTTTTCATTTACTTTTAAGACGTTATGGATATGTTGATATTGTTTAGGCATTAGTTTTGATTCAAGAACATATGTTGTCTATCAGCTGATTGGTTTCTCAGTTTAAAACAGCCTGTTCAGTTCAAATAAAGGGGTGTGTCCTGCAGGGAATGTAAGGTATGTGCATACCCTTTATAGATAACAATAATTTTTTTTAGTTTTTTTACATTTTTTATGCTTCTTCTAGTGTAATTAATGATTTATGCAAACCTGTGTTATAATTGCAATGCAAATGTACTCATAGGGCCCAATGTTGTTGGAGACACAGATTTTCCTTACACGTTAATATTTGCTGTGATTAACATGAAAAGAGTCAGTTGTGATTAATTTGAAAGCTTCAGCTGAAGAAGGACCAATGGAATTATGAACAGCTGCTGAGTTCTGCAGGGTGAGAATGGCATCTAACAGTCCAGATACTGTATTTCAGTCTACACCCAATTGCTGGTCTGGTAAATAGTGCTGAATAAAAGGCATCCTAAGCAGATAAAGAATCCTAATTAAAATTAGTTAGGATACATAATGGTGAAAATCTGAACTATGATACCATTTGTCAATTTTGTTTCTTTCATTCAAACTATAGTTTTCCAATTAAATACTAAACAGGATCTTTTATTTAGCAATTCTGTGTAGAAACATAACTTACTCTGGGCAGGGAAAATAAGCAGCATTAGTATAATTCAAGTCCTCATTTCTTAGTGTAAACAAGCTGCACAGTTGGCTAATGAGAAGCCACTCTCCCAACAAGCTTGTGGTCTGTGTCATTATACTGGAAACAACTACTACTTCATGAAAATGCAGTGTTGCTGTACAGGGATAGGCGTCACCTGTCGTCCATCACAGGTGATGCAACGTGACAGAAGCAGCTCTCCTTTGGTTTTAAAAGGGGACAGAACCTTGGTGTCAGATGCCCACCGTCTCTGGTAAAACTGTGAGGGCGAGGGTGAAATGACTGCTCTAAACTCACATGGTGTAAAGACGCCATGCTGGACCTCTATCACTCCACATCCGGAGCCTAGAAGGCACAATTATAGCAACACGTGCTCTCTATTTGCTGGTGGGAGTGTGCTCACCTGTATGTGTGCACACGTGTCTGTCTGTGTGTATGTGCATTGGCAGGACAGGAAAGGACTTCATCGATACAGCCTTATACAACCTATTCAATAACAATAGACCTTTACTGTATAACCGCAACCTTTCACATCTTACCATTGGCAAAACTTGTTACATTATGTTTTTATTGTCTCATAAAATTTGCTCCAGCTTTCTTTATAAAGCTGTAAAAGTATGAGTAAAGCAGTTTTCATTTAGAAGATGAAAAAGTTGCTCCTTAAATACAGTAGTAAAAGACTTTTTTACAGACAAAAACAATTACATTTGTATGAGATTGGCAAGGTTTCCCTTAAACTAAATTGTCATCCACAGAGGAAACATCACAAGTATAGATATTCATCAGAGCATGCATACTCATTACACAGCTGATAACTTTTCAGTCTCTTTTAAGGGGTCAGAGTACTGTCTGTACTTCTTGTCATCAAAGAGATTCTTTAAAATATCTCCTCTTCTCCTGTAGATAGGCTCATTCAGTCACATTGGACAGTTGTTGAAAATGCCTGTCTGTCTTAGTACCTTATATTGGTAGGGGTAAGAGTCTCAGAAGATAATGTCACTATCAGACACACTCATCAAAGACCTCAAGAAATGTTTCATGGTCTGGTTTCTGACATCAACTTTCTGAGCACTCTTGTGTTTGTGATTGGGCCGAAGAAAAATAAAGGCCTGCTTTAGAGTTTGAATCCCAAACATTTAATTTTCCAAACTACTACTACCACTATTACTTTTGACTCAGACATCATACTAAATCAATGCAGTGAGAAGTAGTTGTGTTTTATATCTGTTGCATCATTTTTGTGGCTGCTGATATAAGCCTCACACGAACCTCCGCTGGGGCTGAGAATACCATCTTTTCTATCTTTTTACTGGTAAAAATTGTTTGGCAGTTAGGAAGTGAAAAGAAGAGAAAGAATGTGATTGACCTCTTCTTCTGAAAGAGTTCCCATCAAATCAGTGTAGACCATAATAATGTAGCACATATACCTCTACAGTGCCCTCTCAGTGTCTCTGTGGAAGGTGCGGTGCTCGCTGTCTTCAGTCAGACACACTATGGGATCCTCCAGAATTGATTTGCTCTCAGTGTATTTCTGTAAGAGGTCAATTTTGTGCACTTTAGCCATTTTACTTTTAAAAGGTTTTGTGTCTTTGCTGATAGAAACTTCATCTGTGAACATGAATTTAAATTTGGTGACAACACTCAAAGAACAAAATAATTAATTTAATGTTGCCCTCTCAGGGAAAAAAAAATACAGAACAATATTTAAAAGAGGTCAGCTCTTCAAGAAAGGATGGGGAAATGGAAAAGCCATTATACAGAAACAGCCATTAGTACTTGCAGAGTGCTGTTGTAGCTTCTCAGATCATCAGATGGGGAGACTGTAGCTGGAGGCTGCGTCTAAGCAGCATGTGGAACATGCTTAATGTCCACTGACCCTTTTTTAAAAAAAAACAAAAAAATCATTCAGACTTTCAAAGAAAGTTTTATTCTTGCAGCTGCTTTTTTACTCATTTGACAGAGAGGCATGCCCCCCACATAATCGGTGCTGACCTCTATGAATATTTAATTCTCTAAAAGACATTTTTTTTCCTACTTAACACAACCTCCAAACACTTAGTTAAGAGTTACTCATTTTCACCTTGAGTGTACGGTTGATATGTTAAATTTAGCATGTCTTACTTTTTAGATCATCTTATGCAAATTGCACAAACACATTTTGTTAAATTGTCACAAAGCTCTTCATTAGATTGTAGAACTATTTGCCTGTGCTGAATTATAATCAGCCCTTTCATGCATTTGCTTAGTTTAATAAAATGTCTGCAAATTTTTATAAAGCCTGCATCATGAATGTTAATGCAGTCAACGCACCTTTTATAAACGATGCTTATGTTACTACTGGATTGGAAGGTCGTCGCAACTGGCCATGTGGCTGTGGGTGGGTGTGGATGGCAGCTTCAACTTTGCCCGTGAGGCTAAAATATCTTGTTAACAGAAACACCTAAAGCCAATAAGAAAATAAAACACATTTCAGTAAGTTATTATGTAAACGTTGCAGAGGACAAAATACTGCCATCTTCAATATTATACAATATACAGGCCTTCACATTCAGGGATGTCAGGTGTCACTCACTCTCACAGGCATTATTAGCTGCTCCAACTTTCCAGTGATCCATGATTTTACAGGGTGCATATTAAGAAATACAAAACTCATTTTAAATCATTCAAATAAACAAAAAGTGGCTTTTTAAATGAAAACATAATTATTATAAGGTAGTCACCTGCTTTAATGATATAGTGTAAACAGAGAGAAGCCTGATAAAGGTGACTGTTACAGAGCTCTGTCTGGATACACACTAGGCTGTTGAAATAATCAGTTGAAAGGCTGCGTTGCTTGTGCACTCGCTTTAAATTATAGCCGAGGCTGCTTGAGATAAAAGTAGACTGTTTAAAGAGCTTATGATCATCAGACACATAATTTATCCTTCGTTTTTTGCTCTATACATCATCAAACAAACCCTTCAGAATGACCCGCTGAGCTTACCACAACATCAGACACATGCGCAGCACAGGGCAGTGCTGTGTGTTCATAACATGCAAATAACATGCAGCTCTATCTGTATTGTTCAACTGACAAATTGATGTTGGGTTACACCAGTCATACATTATTATTAAACCACATTTAAAGGTATGGTAGGAGAGTTCATTCTGACACTTTTTGTTAAATTAGTGTAACTTCTCTTTACAATCTGATAGCAACCGATTAGTTCGGCAGTTTCGCTTTAAAACAAAGAATATGAATCATCTGTGGAAGCTATAAAACACTAAAACATCAGCCAATCCTACGAAGCGCCCTTGTGCGTAGAGTTGGCTTCGGGGTGAACTCCGAGAAAAAGGGGCGTGTGTTTACTGGCTGACTCTCACTGAGTTTTCAAAATCTCCTACCCTACCTTTAACTACACACGTTTTTTTATAAATACAAGATACAATAGAGAGGACTGAGTGAACATTTGTGATGTTGACGATCTCATTTTTACTGTGTGTAGATCAGACCTGGGCAAAGTACGGCCCCCGGGCCAGACCCGGCCCACTTGCGTCTTTAATGTGGCCCGCGGACTGTGCACTCAAATATTAAACATATATTAAACATATATTTGAGTGCACGGTACATATTAAACAAAGGCAGCAAAATTCAGCTGTCGATCATGGCATTACCGGTAACATTTCTACACTTTAAAAGTGCTGTGCGACTATGCTGGATTTACGGTAAAGCACCCGGAAACTCCACAGTGCATTCAGATGTTACTGCGGTGCTGCAGAAATATTTCATTGTCATCTGTTCTTAAAAAGCACACTTCTTGCTCAACTTTCAGAACTTTAGTTTTAGTTTCTAATGGTTTTCTTCTGTAAAAATATCTTCACATTATCTGTGCGGGAGTGTGTTTTAACATACAACCAACACACACTCAGAGCAGACATGGATACACACAGCGAGGACAGAGGAGCGAGCAGTAAATGACAGCAAGAGACTCTTACAAAGATGAAAATGTAACAAGAGCATAAAGGCATATTTATAAAGGTAGATACTGTGCCAGTGATCTCCAATGTATATTACTGTATTATGTTTTCTTTTCCTATGGAAGTCTATGTGGCCCTTGCAAAAAAATAATTGCCAACCCCTGGTGTAGATGAATCTAAAACTACAGTAAATCATTTAGTGCTGCACAGTAAAACAAGATTATATGTTTGTTATTGACCTTTGTGTCTGTCTCTGTATACTCTAATATGTGTTGGCCTGTGGCACAACATGCAGTAAGTCAAGGTCAATAGCTCAGTTCAATATGCCAATCTGGGGCAGTGAGAAGCTCTGGAAGTTGAACAGTGTGTGTTTAAGTATGCTTCAGGTCTGTGCATCAGTCATAGGCTGAAGAACAGTTTGTGTGTGTGTTTACAAAGAGTTTAAAATTGATTTGTGTATGTACAAAAATATGCATGGGTAGAAATAGACCTGCTGAAAACTGGAAGCCCCCACACTGTGTGTGACAAAGTCTGACCCCTCCTGGAGAGAGGTCAGAATAGGCAAGCTCAGTTTATACAGCCAGCAAAAGTTCCTTGCTCCCATTTAAAAAAAAAAAAAAAAAAAAACAATTCCATGACATCTAAAGGGGGAGGAGGGTAACCACAACCCAATAAATACATATATGTGAAACATTCCAAATCCCCCAAACCATTCTACATACACAATAAACAAAATAACAATTAACCCTTAAACCCCTAATTTAATTCATTTACCACAATAAAGCAATACCAACCCAACAAACTAATTAATCCAAATATATCTATATAAATAAATAAATAAATGTGTAAAGGCACCTGAATTAATGAGGGATTGCCTGCAGCATCCTCACAGGGGCCCGGCGTTATGAATAGATTTCTAATTCTAGCGAAGAGTTATTGTAATTCTGTCCATGTCAGTTTAAATGTAACATTGAACTTACCGTATTTGCCTGGGGAGGTTGGCTGGTTCCTCCTACAGTTTAAGTACTTGGAAGAGAATAGAATAGAATAGAATGGAGATAGATAGATATTTATCCCAAGCTGGGAAATGTTGCTATTACAGCAGCAATATACAGGGACTCAGCCTACTAAAGATATACCTTTAACAGTAAAAATAAATTTGAAACCTTTATTAGTCCCACAATGGGGAAATTGCTTAAGGCAGCCCAAGGACACACACCAGTGACTAGGGAGGAGTTGGGATTGAACCACCAAACTTCTGGTTACTGGACAACCCTGCTATACCACTGAGCCACTGCTGCCCTAAAACAGTAAAGACATAATTTACAGAAAATAGAAATATACAATTTAACTGCAAAACAAGGCAGGCAATTTTAAATATAGATAGAAAATCTAAGTGCTAAAACAGGTGGGCAATTTAAAGGTTAAACCTTGTGTAAAATCTGTATGACAGCGAAGCTGTCTGAGCCTTCTGGAAAAGGCGCTGCGTTGTCTGTCCAGTACAGGGTGGAGAGGGTGATCGGGGTTATCTGTTCAGTGTCCTCCTCCTTCCTCTTCACCTCAGCTTCAAAAGTTGTCTGTGTCTTGTCTGCAGCCAGACACTTTATAGCCAATACCTGCCAATGTCGTGCCAGTAATACTGTGCATACCTACTACAAACCAGCATGGTGATGTAAATGTAGCCCCCACTGCCAGCATTGTTGTGTGTAGATGGATTTTGTCAGCACAAAATGAGACAAGCCTGTCCAGCTTGAATAGCTGCATCAGAACTCTGTCATTGAGCTCTGCCTCACAAAGTGGGCCTGTTGAGCTGAGGCTTGTTTTTAGCCTCACACAGACCCCGCACCTCCATTTACTCCCATCCCCTCCCTATCCCCATTCCTTCAGCAGCTATGATCCTGTCATAATGTCTCTGTTTACATGATGTCTGTGACAGCCAGTGGCTGTTTGAATGGTAGATTGCTGGTGTACAATCAGATTTAGAACAACCTTTTGAACGTTAGTGCTGTCTGTCCTAGTACACTGTGTAATCTTCCCTGCAGTGATTAAAAACACATTTGTACTGTCCTTTGTTTAAGCTGCAGGTTTTTTGGATAGAATAACCACTCTTTTACATAAATAACATTTTAAAGAGTTGTTCTGGATCAGAACCTCCTTTTTCCATTGAAGCATGATTAAGTACGTCTTTACCTAACTACTGTTTTTTTTTAAATACCAATTTAAAACACAATTTAAAGCGAAGCTTATTATCGAGGGAAAACCTAACACCTTGCGGTGTCAGGGGGACTCAAACCTCGGCTCCTGAGGGAAGGTCCGCTGCATTGCACATGCCACCAGTCTTCCTCTTTACTCTGACTTTTGCAGCTGCATTGGCCCCATGTTCCAAAAATTCTGGGCAATGTGATTATATGTTCCGGTAATCTGGTGAATCTGGTAAAAATCTATTTATTCAGCCAAAACTTGAGGGGATACAACAAAGTTTACTTCTGGAGCTCAGTTTATAAAATCATGAGTTGTTGAAGATTCATCTAGGTTATTTTTCCCCTGAAGCAGGGCAACTGGACTTAGAGAGAGAGAGTTAGAGATCCGTGAAGATGTTTCAGTGCTCCTCCTGAACTGATGAAGCTGCTTGGAGAAGTCAAGGACTGCAGGTCTCAGTGTGCAGTAGGTTTTACTGTGATCTATGGTAATATGCATTAAGAAACTGTAAAATCCATGATACACTTAACTTAACACTTAACACTTAACATTTAACTGACAGATGAGGACTATTTCTTTCCACTGTGGGGCAATGTTGGGTACAGTAGTTGAAGTGCACTACTCATTCTCATTGATATTTGTGTCTGCTTTTTATTAAATAACGTATGCTACATTTGATCTAAATCAGTACATACTGCCAGTGTAGTACACCGTTGGCATCGACTTATTCTGTTATGTATGCATGAGGACAATGATAACCAATGTCCGATTTTGTTGGTTTTCTTTAATAGATAGATATATAAAGATCGCTTTTATATCATGTCACACAATGTATCTGTTTCTTGCAAGTGGAGACTAAGAGAATGCTAATGTAGACTGCTGACCTTCTTTTCAAGGCCAAGGCTAGTTTGATGAGACGGGTCTGATCCCTGCTGAGCTTCCCCCACCATAGAAACACATCTATACACACAAAGCAGAAAGATACACAGGAACATAACGTGAGTGTGACCCTGGGGACACTAGGATCCTTTGCTCCAGATGGCCAAGGCCTCTCTTAGCCCTGCCTGACAGTCACAATCCTCTATAGTCTGGGAGGATCCAACTGCCCTGGACTAACCAACCTTGACACACCAACCCCTCAGTAACAGACACAGAAGAATACAAAGCAGAATATCAGGATACATACATCCCTATTGAAATTCAGTTGTTGTGACTTTTATGAACTGCCTCAAAAACGGACTTTGATTGGTTAATAGATTTTACTGACATGTAGTGACATCTGTGAAACAATGAAACAAGTCAGTGTTTTTTTTTATTTCAACAGACTGGAAGTAGAAAATCATATTCTCAGCTTTAAAATGCATCATAAATAATTAATGAAGAGCAAATTGAATCACTAAATAGCTCCACTTTCCTACGTAAATGTCAAATGTAACAACAACCTTTCCACAGTAGGCTCTGAAGTGATCAACCCTGTTTTACATTTTAATATAAAGCATCATCACCTGATTAAAAGCCGGTCTGAAAATACCATTCATCAACAGGTTTGTTTTTTTTTTCTTCTTTTTTTGGGGCAAGAAATGCTCATTATTTGGAGGGGAGTAAAATGTTCTGACACATCAGCCATTATTCTTTATTGAATACTTGTTCTTTAGCAGTAGTTGTTGCACAAAAGAGCAACAATAAGGTAATCAATTACTTCTGCTGCCTCCATGACAACTCTGACACACTTAGTATTAGCACAGGGATATTATTTTCACACTTCACTCGTCATTCAGTATGTGAATATGGTATGATTTATTACAATCAACTGTGAATTTTGGTTTTGTGATGGGACTCCTTCAGTAAAACCCACCCATACATACATGTGCTAAGACGGGGGTATGCACCAGCCCATCTGTGTGACCACTCTTGCTGCCTCATTTAAATACAGTGCTGTTTCATATTGTGAGAGCAGTGCATGCACTAGATGTATATACTGTGAAATGTGAGCCATCTGCAGTGAGAGCTCTGTTATAGGACAGATCAGGATGAGCCAGGCTGAGAAAAACACAGCCACGTCATCCTGACCACCCTGTAGTTTATCATTGTTCAGCTGTGTGGTGTCATCTTTCCTGGCAATTAGCCTGCGTCACTCCTTTTCTTTAGTGATAGAAGGGCAACCATGTTATTATAGGAGGTTGTTCCGGAATACGCTGTCAACACACATGGACACGCGCACACACAGGCGCACACATACAGTGATGTGGGAGGCAGGCTTTTTTTCTCCTTCCTTGTGGTCCTTTGAATGCAAAGCAAGTCAACCAATTGAGTGGAGAGGTTTGACTTGAAGCCAGGAAGTAAAGCACAGAACGGTCTAGGGTTGAGAGCTGGGAGAGAGAAAGAGGAAGGTGATGCATGGAAAGCAGTGTTAATATAGTCCAGTCTGAAGTGTGATGTCTACACCCGGCTCATGAGATACATCTTTCAACTTTTGATATTTCCAGCTAGTGATGAGCTGTTTCCCTGTCTCCAGGCTAGTAAAGAACCAGACTGTGTGTAATACTGCACTGAAATGTTAAACTAGACAAACTCGTGATGTTAAAAACAAAAAGATCCACTGGACAAGACCACTTTCTTCCTTTACTCCCAGTGCAAGGGAACAGACCTGTCAAGTAGTGAAGCTCCGTATAAACTGACACAGCCAGCATGAAGGCTTCCAGCAATTTGTGACCCTGTTACTCTCCTTCCTTGGACCTCTTTTTTTCACCACTAAATGCCTGGAACACCTGCTGTTTCAGACTTGTTCCCACCTACAACCATTACAATTTGTCCCATGTCAACTGGCTTAGGTTTTTATTGACCATCTTGGGTATGACACAATAATTTTAAGCACTTTTTCAGTGTTGCTATTTGTGATGTAGGTTGGACAGAATTTTACATTTTTTACATTTGTGTATATATACTGCTAAAATAAATAAAGGGAACACTAAAATAACACCTCCTAGATATCAATTATGAAATATTCCAGTTGAAAATCTTATCTCATTACATAGTGGAATAAGTTGAGAACAACATACTATAAAAATGATCAATATAACTCAAACTTATTAACCCATGGATGTCTGGATTTGGAACCATACTCAAAATAAAAGTGGAAAATCACATCACAGGCTGATCCCACTTGAGTGGAAATTCCTCAACACAAGTCAAAATGAGGCTCAGTAGTGTGTTTGGCTCCACGTGCCTGTATGACCTCCCTACAATGCCTGGGCGTGCTCCTGAGCAGGCGGGAGATGTTGTCCTGAGGGATCTCCTCCGAAACCTGGCATCAGTCAACTCCTGGACAGTCTGTGGTGCAACGTGGTGGATGGAACGAGACATGATGTCCCAGATGTGCTGGATTCGATTCAGGTCTGGGGAACGGACAGGCCAGTCCATAGCATGTTTTTATCATGCAGGATCTGCTGACACACTTCAGCCACATGAGGCACGGCGTCTGTCACGTCTGTCACGTCTGTCACATGCTCAGTGTGAACCTGCTCTCATCTCTGAAGAGCACTGCACTGCTGCAGGTCATGTTGCAGGGCTCTGGCAGTGCTCCTCCTGTTCCTCCTTGCACAAAGAAGGAGGTAGCAGACCTGCTGCTGGGTTGTTGTCCTCTTACAGCCTCCTCCACATCTCCTGGTGTACTGGCCTGTCTCCTGGTATCTCCTCCATGCTCTGGACACTGTGCTGACAGACACAGCAAACCTTCTTGCCACAGCTCTCATGTTGATGTGTTTTTAAGACAATGTGTTGATGTTCCATCCTGGATGAGCTGCAGTATCTGAGCAGCTTGTGTGGTTGTAGACACCGCCTCATGCTACCTCTAGGGGTGAGAGCACTGACAAAATGCAAAAGTGAGCAAACATCAGGCAGAAAGGATGAGAGCAGAGAAACGGTCTGTGGTCAGCACCTGCAGAACCTCTGCTTTATAGGGCTGTCTTGATAACTGCCTCTTCCACCTGTTGTCTGTTCCATTTGCACAACAGCAGCTGAAACTGATTCACAGTCAGTGTTGATCCTAACTGGACAGGCTGATTTCACAGAAGAGGGACTGACTTGGAGTTACATTGTGTTCTTTAAGTGTTCCCTTTATTTTTGAGCAGTGTATTTATTGTATCCACTTCAATGGTAACAAAACAAACATCATATCACTTTGTAATCTATAGCACACAAAATGAGAAATTTAAGCAAATAATGCTAACTGCGTGATTAAATGTCGTCTCTGTAAGACAGAATGCATGCATGAACCAGAATCTGGCATTTACATCGTGTCCAGAATGTGCATCCATTCTGGCCCATCATCCATCTGGTGTGCATCCATTGGGCAAAAAAATACACAGTTTGATCCTCTGCAAAATAGGTCAAATATGGCACTGGGAGAACAACACACTGTTAATGGCTACTGTTACAGTAACTCACAACAAGTCATATCACAATGTCCCAGCTTGGGGTGAATTTCTGTTCTATTATATAAATAAGTGATGTATTGGTTTGATAAGTAAGACCAGCCTGATATTTCATTTTTGATTGGCTTTCAGATGATGAATGCTAGTAGTGTGTCTATACAGTCAGGGTAGAATATCACTCCCACCTCTCTAGGGGCTGTGAGCAGCAGCTGACCTTTTAGCAATTTTCAATTGGTGCTGAAGATGCTGTTTCCACGTGGAAAGCAGTGGACCCTCCTCCTTGTCTCTTCCCTAACCTCTCTCTCTCTCTCATCTCTCTCTCTCCCTCCCTCCCCTTTTGTTGCTGACGGAGACCTGACTTGCTGTGCAGATGCTCTCCCTCCCTCAGCATCCTCCCATCTCTTCTCCCTCCCTCTCTTTATTTTTTTTTTTTTGCTCTCAACTGTGTGATACACCCGGCTGATAAGGAGCACTCAGTCCAGATGGACAGCAGCTAGAGCCGTTCGGGCTTTCACTGCAGACCAGAGATTATTATTGTTTCACCTGCCGCTATGTTTGCCTCTATTTGGTATGCCAAGAAGCTAGGGAGACGACTTGTGCAGAACAGCCGGAAAGCTAAAATGCTTAAAGACAAGGTAGGTTTGTCACTGCTTTACTGTTGACAAATCAGGTGAAGACTTGAATGTTGTATGTGGAGGATACTTCTGCTGATCCCATTTTGTTCAAGTGTATTTAGTTCTGCCTCATGTCACTTGTTGATTAATAGTGTTGTTGACATCTGTGATTTGACTTAGTTGACTTTGCTCAATTGTGTCCTTTCTGCCTCATTTGATAGCAAGCAATGAAAGACCCAAACTCTGCTCCCTAGAATTGTCCCTGTCTACACATAGGGGATTTCAGACGCACTCCCAGCTGATTAAGCCGCCGCAGATTCGCCTGTCTTAGTCATTCTGTCCCTGAGTGCAGTTTTAAGTCAGCTGCTTTCAGCACAGCCAAAATTTGATAGTGCAGACACACTACTCTCAGAAACAAATTCATCTGATAGGTGAACCTGACTGCAGATTTACCACACTGACAGGAGAGGCAGCCTTTCTCTGTTGCCTATGGATACACATTTTTTTCTCTTACAATGGGGCTGTTTACACTCACCTTTAAACAAGTGAGATGCGTATTCACCTGGAGGCTAAAAATTCTGATGTGGTCAGGAATAGAAAATGAGTACACTTAATAGAGTCATACCCTGTTAGGGACAAGCACTAGGTTTGTGATAATGGTTAGCATTAACAAAAGTATGTTACCTTGCCTGGGGTTGCTACGCAGTTTGGAAAAGTATAGTATTGGATTTTTTTTTTTTGAATTTGCAAAAATAGATTTGTATGTAAGACAATTTTCCCTATTCTGCCTTCTAAAATATACAATTCTCAAGAATATTTTCAGTGATAGTAACTGGTCTTGTATATTATGTAACAGAGCTCATATTAACCATCTTTATATCAGTGTCGTTAGGACTTGTACATGAATAACTCACACAAGTCTTATTAAGTCAATCATGTGCACAGGGATTACCCTTTCATGTGTAACACCTGTCACAGGGATGCTGACACCTATAAACACAGTCTTAGGCTCACAACGGTAATGCAGCCTGGTGCAGATTCCAAAGGATAACTGTCATGCGCACGTACAGAGATAATTCAGACACGTGCACATACTGACATCCAGTAGTTTACATGTATTGTTAAGTTGCTTGTGTGCTGTTAACTGGGTTGTTAAGTGTTAAGTGGTATATCTGCACTCAGTAGCTGGAGGTGTAGGTGCAGACTCGGGTCTTTCAAGAAGTATCTCCCCCATCAGTTGTTGCTGAGTGAAAGTTTTTCAGTAACTGCCCAGCTGTTGCTTTTTTTATCTAAATGCGAAATCATTCTAGCCACAAGCCTGTTGTGTAACCTTTATACCATCTGGAGGACCAGGTTCCCTTCTTTTAGTCCTGTGACATATTCCTCCTGCTTTTGTCACCACACGTGTGTTACTCAACTTTCATTGTGGTCTGGCTGTGTGACCCCCCTGTGTGCAGTGTGTGTGTGTGTGCGCACAGCATGACACTTAGCAACAATAGTGTGTCTTATGAAAAGGGATGGGTTCGCAGGTGCTGTGCACAGAGGAACCCTAATGCATAAAGATGATGAAACATCCACAGAGGCCTCTAAGTTTTGCAGATGTTTGTAGGTTTATATTAATTTGAGAACAGCAAAATTAGTGTATTACTAGAAATGAGGAGAATCTGTGTAGCACTCAGCGTGTGTGTCTGTAGTCATGAGTGCAGACTTTTCTCGGCACAGCTGGAAAACAGATAATGAACCTTTTTTAGATTTCTATTTATCTATTGTGGAGAATTTAGTTTGGCTGATTTTTTTAAGTAAATAAAATATTTGTCTTTGCAGTGTCTTTTTTACTCCTTCAAAAAGCAACAGCAATAGCACAGTACAAATAATTGCACCTAGCAGAAGACAAAGTGAAAGCAGGCAGCTTTAAAATAGAATCTGTAGCTATAGTATTTCACCCCCCCCCCTTATCATTCTGCTTCTATTAAATTTGACATCTCACCTGTGGCAGAACAAGTCGGCAAACAGTGCTACAAAATCAAATTGAAAAAGAACTCTTCTGTGATTGGATCTGCACCTCATCTAAATTTACCGGAGTGTCAACTCTTCCCAGAAAAAGCCTGTTTAATTTCCTCTTTCTCTAAATGATTTCAAGTTGCTTCTTTCTACCAGGAAGGAGTCCCTGGCTGACATGAAGCAAAGGAGATGTTTGGCCTGACATGATCGGGTTACAGCTGGCTGTTTTCGTATCCTATTTAAAATCGCGTGATACACAAACTGTCTTTTAAAAGCCGTCAGGATTATATAATAGCATAATTAAGCAAAGAATAGCAATAATGAGACTCAGGGTGACGCAGTAATTGCATTTCTGCATGATTGGCTCTGTAGTCATCTGTTGTGTCAGATGTCCAGATATTTTTGCCACTCTTTGTTGTCCTTGTGCTATCAACAGCAGTGGTCTAAGACATTATGATTTTAAGTTGTTCATTTGTCCTTTGGATCTTAACCAGAACAATACAAATATTCACCTGCAGACTGAAGGATGAACTGCCTAAATTTAGGGCTGTCTTGAATACCAACAAATCTTTCCAAGAGTGTTGAACGTCATCCAAGCTGTAGCTCCATATAACAATGCATGATGATCAAATCTCAAACTTGAATTTGAATACTTACTAAATGAAAGGACTAACGGGATCTGATGCCGCCTGTACTCCCTCAGGACTTCTACTCCCAAGGTACTTGAACACATCATGTGTGATAAATGCCTCTGTTGGAAAATATGACAGAATCTAGGCTAAAAATCATGATATTTAATCACAAGCATCACTGGAAAAAGCTGGAATAAATAAATTAACCAAAAACTGTATTTCACTGATGCATGCTGCGGACTTTGTAAAAGAATGTTTAAGAAAAAAAAAAAGTTTCTCTTCTTTTTAAAAAATGTTTTTATTGTAAAATAGCAGGAGAGTGTATGAGAATCCGACTCAAGAGCCCCTGTGCTTTCTACCAACTGTCTACATCCACTGAGTCAGACCACAGGGCAAGTAAGAGCCACTGAGGGCTACCGGGCTCACCACTTCAAACGATAGCTTGCTCTCCAAACAGCCCAAATTAATCTGTCTCTACAGCTGTCCACAGCAAACTCTGCTTTATTTCAAAGGACTTAGCCAGGATCACAGCAACCCCCACAGCTGTTGAAACGGTGTCTGCTGTCAGAGATATCGTAATTACAAACTCAGCCCACGTAAACAAACGCAGTGTATAAATATGACAGGGCAGAACTGCTGCCTCTGCACACACAACCCCAGAATATACAATTTAATTACTAAAATACATAAATATATTTTACAGCAAATGATGTCTTAACTGCAAAACTAGCAGAAACGCAGCTCATAATTGAATATGAGCACTGAAAGGCAAGTATGCAGCGTGAAGGAAGAGAGCTGCTGTACCTGCTGAGGAGGACGGTTTGTTTAAACACAGTGAAACTGGAAAGGCTTGTGGCCCCTGCAGGCCCTTTCTGGTCTCTGACTAGATTTCAAAATGACTATTTCAATTTCCACCTGTCCATCCGTCCATTTTCTTAACTGCTTTGTACAATATAGGGTCACAGGGAGGTTGGGACCTATCCCATCTGGCACTCTGCTGCCCTGTTTCAACTAACAGGGAAATGGATTCAGAAAAAGCTCAAATTAAAAACTAAAGTCTATCTAATTCTATTTTTTTATTATGTACAATCTGTGCTACGTCACAGTTAACATTTAGTTTAGTTAGTGTCATATTATGAAATATTCTGTTGTCCTGACTATTATCTATTCTCTTTTTGCTATTTACACTTTCTCCCTCCCTCTCTTTGTTTCTATTTTACTCTGCTATGGTTGTTACTCTGATGGTATCCCAGTGGCAAAGCAGCCATTTGCTGCGTGGGAATCAGCTCCTTTCGATAATGGATGTACACTCCAGTAGCATGATAGCTGAGTGGGTTTTTAAAAGGGCCTCTGGCAAGCAGCTGGAGAACCAGGTGACATAGAAGTATAGTAGTGTGTGATGAGGTTTTCTCTTCCTCTCTTTGTCATATATATATACACACTGTCTGTGTGGTTTTAACCAGCTGCTTATCCTCTGCCATGTTTTTATGCTCTGTGTACTCACAAGTTTTTATCAGTGTCACAGCAGGCAGTTGTAATTCTGCAGTCATCCAGTGCAGAGGCAGAGTGATACTGCTTCCAGGCAGCCTGATGCCTCAGTTGTTCCAGCATCCATACTTCCTACTGCAGCCTGATGCAACAGTCAGGGAGAAAATGAGCAAGACATGAGAGGTCTGAGTGTTGGAGGAAGATTGCTGTGGTCTGTGAAAGAGAGAAGAGGTTACTGATAAGCGAACAAATAGAAGGCATAGATGACAAAAGGGGAGCTAAGGGAGAATAGGGCGAGACAGACAGGTGGATGAAACAGCTCATCCCTGTCCTTTCTGGTTGAAGCTACAATCACTAAAGAGTTTGACTGAAGGTCAGAAGCGTGAGATTTTTTCAATTAGCCTCCAGCATTGTGTTTGATTTACCTCCCTTTGCTGTGGCTGTGTTGTTGTTTCCGTTTGTTCTTTACTCATTATGGTGTTTTGGTGAGTTTTTTTGTGGCATGTGCCACTGTTGCTCCACCCCTTTTCCTGACGTGCTCCATTGATCTGTCTCTAATCTAGTTTTGGCTTCCTGACAGAGCTGACTTCCCCCAGGCATTAATTATGCCTCCATGTGATTTATATCAGTGGGCGCCAGCATCCAGCACTCTTCCCTGCCTAATCCAATCGGATCCCTGTCTGTTGCCACAGCCGCTGCTACTCTCACCCAATCAGATATATTGAGTATGTGTCGCAAGTGTTTCCCCTGGCTTTCACCCCCCTAAAGCGATGTCACCCATCTGTCCCCAACAGTTCCACTACGTTCATTGTTCTACAGTCCTCCTGAGCAAAGAATGTGCTCTGTTGCACCAAAACTGCAGCTCATGGATAGAAGAAGTTGTTTTTTGAAACCATATGCTGCCATGGATTATTTTGCTCCAGATGTTGTGGGACATTACTGAACTTTTTGGCTTTTTGGGGAATCTCTTGTGAAAGCAGATGCCTGGTTGTTTGTAGACGCTGTCAGACTTGCTTGGTGATCTCTGTCAGTCAGGATATATTTAGGCGTACAAAACAAAGGTGAAGATGAGCTTCATGGGGAAGCGACGGTGGGGCAGTGTAACAAGCAACTCCTCCTTGGGATATACTCTCCGTGGTGGAAGTGTGCCAAACCTCTTGTCCCCACCACGCTCTGAGGGCCTGGGGACCCTCAAGAAGAGACTGTCTATGGACGTCCTGCGGGGCTGGGCCCCGGACCTGGGAAGTCTAAGTATGGGACTCAATCTCAGTTTGAGCCCAGTGAGGTGGCCTTCTCTAGTTACTGTCTGCAGATGGAAACAGACATTGACTGAGAAGCTAAAGAAGAGACACTGCAATGAAGAGGAATCGCAGGTTAGAGAGCTTGCATGAGGACATGCCTCTATCTCTATAGTCCTGAGTGCACTTTTCTTCCAAACCCTTCAGATTCTTAATAACCCATGGTAGCCATCCCTGTGTAGCACTAATATACAAAACAGCCATGTCTTTCATTTTCACTAGCAGCTTACTGAATTCTATCCAGAAGTTTCAGGCTCAAAGGACAAAGCCATTAAAATCTCAGCTAAGCATTGAAAGCATTAAGTTGCTTCTTTTTTGGCTTTCCTAACTTTGCCAGCAACATATGCAACTATAAAGAATTAGAACTGCTTTCCATCCAACAGATTCTTTAAATTTATTGAATTCATTAAATAGAAGATATGTTCTGTTAGTCTTTCCGTGTATGAGTTAATGGAGCAGTTGGCTGCAGTTTATTTCCTCTGATCTCTGGATCGTTTCATTAAAAGCAGAATGTTGGAGATTGAATCTAACATTCATCTATTTTTATTGAGAAGTACTGCAGGCTGAGAATAGGGAGATAAACCATTATACACACTTACCCTTAGGGGGTGGCATGGCGGTGCAGGAGTGTATCCAAGCTGACATCGGGCAAAAGGACTTCAACAATGAAAAAAGTGAGCTGGAGTAAAAATGTTTCAAATAAATCTTTATTTTATAGTCTTCCCTAATGTAATGTTGACAATAATTGTTTGTAGCTGATGAGCGGATGAGTTGATGATTTAGCAACACAACCGCAAGGCACATCTTGTTGGTATAAAAAATGCCTCCTGATGATCTAAGTGCAACACGGACAAGTGCAGTGAAGCTCTGTAAAGTGGCACAGAAACTAGAGTGGAGATTGATTTGTGATGAATAGATATAGTCTTCATCCAGTCGTATCCCTGCTCTGATTGCACTGACCCTCCTGAGCTAATCACACACGTGAAGCATGATAAAAGAGTTTGCATTTAAAGGACTCTGTGATGCACGTCATCTCTGTAGCAAATCTTACCTGTTGATGTCTTAATCACAGTTTTCTTGTCTTGGCTAACAGATGGGCCTGTTGCTCATTAAAGTAGCTTCATATCACTGCTGGCTCTGAAGAAATTGGAAAAAGAGGCTTGCAAGTATGGATTGTTTTGATCTCATAACTTCACCACAGAAGTGCTATCAAGACTGTTTCAGTGAAGAAGAAGATTAGCAGAATTGATCAGAATCTTAAATGTCAGAAATCCGTTCACTGGGCATACTCCAGTACCTCTGGAATTTAAGCAGTATACGTTTTGTTGTGGTACAGCTTAAGGAAATGTGACACAACGGTGGACAATAGTACAGTACCTGCACATATCTTGAGGTGAACATGCAAGGTGTCACTACGGCTTTTCAATGATTGTGTTTAGAACCTTCAAATGTCATGTTTAAGGTCAGATCAGATGGAACTAATGGGTAATAGGAAAAGTTCATCTATTGAGCAGATGATTTCTTTCAAGTAGTTTCCTATGTAGCTAGTTGTTAAGAACATGATGAGATAGACACACAAGGAGGTCAGATATGACCAAACTGAGCGTTGCTGCTCTTAGTCTTTTCATCAGGTTGTAACCTTTCATGGGGAAAAGTCTTAAAAGCTGGCATTTTGTAATGGCAATGTAATAGCATTACACATCTTGGTTGTAGTAGAGTATTTATATAAAGACAGATACGTTAAAGACAGAAAGGAGAACAAAGGTCATGGGCAAACTCAAATTTTTAAAGCAGATAACTTGGGGAGTTGCAGATATGCTTAAGAAGGGATGTTTAAAGGCTGTAAAAGATGAGAGACACCAGTCTGTTTAGAATTGTGGAAAATTGTGAATGTGAGGTTACCTGTCAGCCAAGTGGTCAGATGCACAAAGTGCTGCTTGAAAGTTTATGAACCCTTCATAATTGTCTATATTTCTGCATAAAGATCACTGCTTCTGTTTAAGTCAAACACTGACATCTTCTGTTGATTGAAAACACCTCTGAACAGATGGATCTTAATTTGGCCTTTAAATAAACTGATAATCCCTGAAGTTCACAAAGTTTTTCCACTTATACTCATGTGGGGTTCCCCTTCCTACTTTTAGGAGTTGTGTGAAAACTGTCTGATGTTTTGGGTCATATTTATGCAGAAATACAGGAAATCATACAGGGTTCACGAATCTACAAGCAGCACTGTATGTGCCACATCAGTGTAGATAATCTAAAGTTGATGGTGTGGCATTCCAATTCTAACTTTTGCAGAATGTACAGCATCATTTTCACCTTCCACCTTAACAGTGTTGTGCACTGAGCAGCAAAGTGAGAGAGGTAAGGCAGGATAAAGCAGTTTAAACTGACGGGTCTGTATGAGCTGCATTTAAGAATCAGCTGGCCCATTAACCTGGGTCAGGTGCTGAAGATAAGGAGAAACCTGTAGGTAAGGATGGCACCTACAGGTGTATATAACAAGGAGAAACTTAAAGTAGTACTGTTCTTTATCATAAAAATATATTCTGTCTGCGTGGTGCTACAATCTCAGCCTCAACGGTTGGAGTTCACAGCTATTAGTTTGAAGAGAGATTTCAGGCAGCCATAACATTGCTTGGGTGGTTTAAATATGAAAAGAAATATAAATGATTGAGGTGTGTTACAGGAATCAGTGGCAAACCACACATTGACCCTAATTATCTCCCATCAGTGGCTGCAAACCACATATGCTGTCACAGAGGAGAAGTTTTTAGTTTTATTAAATACAAAACAAACATATGGACCATCCAGTAAAGTAATGGACAAGACAGATGACAAACAGAGATATATATGTTTATATATTTTAGGATTTTAACTTGTTGCCCATTGGATCCCCTTGTTTTTTATTTGGATGTGTCTATTGCAGCTCCACACTGGGCGTCTTGTGTTTGTGTGCTATGCTACATAATGATGCTGCATGATTCAGCTGATTTTACTTCAATCTGTCTGTTCAGCTCTCATTTTATTGTTTATGAAGGTGCACCTGCAGGTGGTGTCCAATATAATGTCCTGTAATACCAGCTGGTAAAGCTGACTCATAGATAATGCTGGAGCAGGATTTATGTTTTGCCTTAGTGTAATAGCAGGACCTCAGCTTGAAGCTGAAGTGTAAGTGCCCCCATGTGGTAGGTTAGGTGCAATACATAAAACACAGTGTATTCATCGTGTGGGTTTATCTGAGAAATTCAAGGCAGTACGCTTACTGCTTTATGCATATTATTACTGTTTGATGTTGGGTAAAAAATTCATCATACTATTAAAAGTGCTTATATAGAGAATAATAACCATCTGCCTTTGAATATAAAAAGTTAGAGTGTCTCTTTATATAATGCTTTTCTAAATGCTCTTACTTTACTCCAGGACAGAAAAACAAGCAGTACCTCCGTGATACAGAAGGAAAAAGCAATTGAACTTGTTGTGAGTCAGTGCAGAGGAGATTGTGTTCCACAGTGATAGGTGCCTGATTGGCTGAGAGCTGTTCAGTCAAGTGGCACAGACACACTAAATGACCTGTCAGATTTTGATTGGCTCATCTCGAGTTGGTGTCAAAGGTCAAATGATATCAAAGTGGAGTGACAATGAAACACACTCACAGCCTAAAACACACACGGTTTTGTATGTGTATGGACACATACACCCAACATTTGACTATGCAGTGTGTAGGAGAAAATATTGTATTTTATTGTGGTCAGAGAGATTAAATTATCAGTATGTAAAAATATAAATCATTATATTCAGGTGAGGTGAATATGTCTGTTTGTACAGGGTTTTTTGTGTTTTTTTGTGTAATATTTCTGTTCAGTTGATTTATAGCACAGTGTTACAGTCACTAATAATTATACTTGCTCAATACCATACATTCACCTGGGCCTCTTTGTGATGATGCAAACTGCAGGTGTCCCTTAGCTCTTTGCACAGGATTGCTTTAAATTATGAAAAGATGTTCCTGATGACCTCAACACGCAAGAATGTGACAGGATTGCAGCACTAAGTACACAAAAACATAAGCACATGTATGTACCTACATCATAAGCACATGTATGTACATCATATGTGATGCAGTCAAACACATCAACAGTAAATTTTCATCCAGAAAGGATCAGGAGATGGAAGTTACAGACTTATTTTGGAGAGCCATTTTGGCATTATGCTGCTCACTTGTTTGGTTGTTGTAATGTAGTTTCCTCTTGATAAGAGATAGCACACTTTAGATGCCTTTAGAGAAAACAGCGAGTCTGTTTATCAAAGGTGTGCTGATAGTATCAATCCACACACTGGAGAAGCAGTGGGAGTGTAAACATTATTCCCTGAATGGGAATCATTTTTTTTCAAGGGGGGCAGTTGCTTTGATATGATTCTATAGATCATGTTGTCGCTTGCAGTTGGTTATGACTAATGCTGACCATCCTCTTTAAATGAGGTTGTGATCGTGAGCACAGCAATGCAGGAAAGCAGCAGTACCCCGCTCTTCGTAATGCAATTAAGCACATGGGCAAACCTGAAGAGACCACATGGAAGAGTGAAGTGGGCTTGTCAAAGCGTTGAAATGTCAGCTGTGTTTGTTGATTTGGGCTGTTTTTTTCAGTCTGACGAACCATCCATCCGACCATGCCCCTTGCTGCCCACACTCTCTTCACACACACACATACAGGTTGCTCACTGATGCTGTGCTATGAAGGCGTGCTGTCACAGCCTCGGTCAGCTCTGATGAGGTATTGTTTTCCATCACTGTTTTAGATGTAATGGACGCCCACACAAAACATACAATAAAAAACAGTACATGTGTTGAAATGACTTTGTGGTGTATAGAAACTAATGTGGGTGCTAAAGACATCAAATCCAGAGAATATACACAGTGTGTTCCAGAGTCTGTGAGGCACGCGGCTCGTTTGCTTTTCTCACATCACAGATGATGTTGATGCTAAAGCAGCCGGATGTTTTAGCATCATTTGCTTGCAACTAAAAGCCTTGTGACCCTGATTCCATCTGACTGAAAACGTGGGGGAGGTGTGAGTCAAGAAATGCCTTTTCTGATCAGATTGAATTAGCATGCTTCCAGTAACCTCAATGCCTAGCAGCACATGCTTTGGTTTCACTATGTTCTTTGGTTGTATTTATCATTTCTCTGTTTGGCTTTCTGCATTCGTGTATCCTTAAAGGAGTGGATGATATAGCTAAGAATAATGGCTCTTCTTTAGGATAAAGAAGTCATGTGCATTTAAGACTTTTTTCATTTGAGGTGACTGATACTGCACCATATAAAGGATTTACTGTGTCTATGAGGGTCACCAAAGGTAACTCAGGCTATTTATCATAGCTGTAAACATGGTGAGGCTATAAAGGCCATGACCAGACAACCTAAACTGCTTGGCTAGCGTGATGACACCAGTAGTATATCTTTCCCCTTTTCTATAGTCTGCTATCCTTCTCACACACGTATGACACATGTCTCTGAATTCTTGACCAAAAGGTCATGTTCATTGTTGAAGACTGACTGTCAGCCAGATTACAGGTTTTTTTATTTGATGCTGGAAGATTAATTTATTTACTCTTGAAAATCTTGGAAGTTTAGCTGGTGAAGGTGTGCTTCTGAGCCAAAGGGAAACACAACCATGGACTGTAAATAAAGAAGGCATTGTCAATAGGTGTCATCAGGCCCTAAGTCTACATATAACTCCAGATTATTCCAAATACAGGCAATTTGGGGACAACAGTGGCGCAGTGGTATAGCAGGGTTGTCTAGTAACCAGAAGGTTGGTGGTTCAATCCCAACTCCTCCCTAGTCACTGTTGTGTGTTCTTGGGCAAGACACTTCACCCTAGCCTGTGGCACGCCTCGCTAGTCATTGTATGACACTGCTTGGCAGCAGCCGTAAAGAATTTCCCACAAGGTGGCTATAAAATGTTTTAGAGTTGGATGTCTATGGAGACACTTCAGTATTAGCCACACTTCCCAACCCTGGAGGTGACCATCACAAAAATGCACTTCTTAATCCATTGTTACCAAACACAGCTGGTAACACAATCCTTTATTTACCATGAACAGGGTAATAGCTGAATTATCCTGGAAGAGCTTCTTTTGCTTCTTGTCTTGGAACTCCTGCATGCAGCCACTCCCATGTTGTATGGATTTGTAGTTCAAATTACTGTTGCCTTCAAATCCCAGCAGCAGTGACCATCAATTGTTTCTGCCTGGAGGGATGGATGCTGTCAAGCAGCTCTGCCAGTTGAGTCATTTATTGACAGAGGGCTGGCAGCCAATACACAGACAACTCTTCCTCTCTCTCTCTCCTTTCTTATTCATATCCCCTTTTTCTTCCTCTCTTACCCCACTTCCTCTCTCGTGTAGCTCTCTCCTCTCCCTCCCCTCTCCCCTTCCTCTCACTTGATGTCTCTCTCATTCTGTATCTTGCCCCATCACCCCTATCTCTTTCTCTCTTTCCCCTCCTCTCTCTCTCTCTCTCTCTCTCTCTCTCGTTCTCCCACTCCAGAAGCTCTGGCACACACACAGTCATACACACATACACTCTCTGTAGCCCATACTGCTACAGCAGCCAGCCAGGCGCTCGGCTCATTCATCATTCATTTTGCCAAGGCGAGCGGCTCATACATCAGGCAGGACGCTGTCTTGTGTTTGATGACTGCTCCACTAAATCTACGGAGGAGGAACAAAAAGAAGCAAAATTCAAAGTGGTGAAGTAAGCATAGGTTAGTGTTGTGTAGCTGCAGCATGACTGCTTACCTGAGCAAACAGCAGAGTTGCTTTGCGGATCTGGATGGAAGGGGTGATTGTGGAGAGGTGCCATGTTCCTACAACTGGCATCATCCCCACCCCAATCACCACCACCATCACCCGTGCCAGAGGTACCATTATGGATCCATCCCTGGCGGTGGCACCCTCCCCCGCAGGGGAGGTCGGATGGCGGCTTGGCATTTGGACAGCATGTCTCCTAGGAGCCCTAGCCGCTTGGTGGCAGTGAGAGCAAAGGGGGGTAGCTGTGACCTTTGGCCCCCTGAGTGTGGCTGTGTCCAGAGCTGGCAGGAGCCCTATCAGGTAAAACTGTGTGATTATCAGAGTGCGCAGCAGCTGTCTCCATCTGGACACACCACCGCTCTGTTTGTGACTTGTCTGTGTGCTCTGTGTCTTAGTGGTAATCTTAGTTCAGTAAATTATGATGCATTTTGTAGCTGAACTTTTCGGTGAAACTAAATGTTTACTAGTTCTTGTGTTTTTGCTTCCTTGGTTCTGGTTTATGTTGTGTATTTGGGGAAATGTTTGAGAGTTTGAGGCATTACAGGCATTATATATCCACTAATAGCCCTGTGTTTATTACTCTTTACTATCTAAGCTTCTCTTATGTTTGCTGTGTTTGATCATATCTAGATAACTCAGCAGCTGTGTGAGTTCCAATCATGGTGCGTAGACCTGGCTCTGTAACAACTCTATTCCAGCCAATAGGAAAGGGTCAGTATCGCTGTCTGGAGAGGTTAAAGCCTTTTGGCTGAGAGTTGAAATGTTCCTATTTTAGCACTTGCAGTAAGTATTCCAAACCAAGTATATATAGAAAAAATGATTAGGAACATAAATTGGCAATAACAGTGATCCAGGCTGCCTTGTTGCTGAACAAGGGTGCACTTGTAAAAAAGGAAAAGCATCCACAAGTCTAAGCACAAGGACAAAAGAAGGCCCAACATTTAGCCCCTCTGTTTGTGTTGTTTTGTGTCTGTGTCTATATGCACATTAGTTTCTAAATATGGAATTAAAAAAAAAATCAGGAAGATTTTTGCAGTGATGAAATTGATTTCAAGGGTGACTGGGTCGACTATTCTGCCATGAGTTCATCTAATCAGAAATCAGAGCTATGAATCAAGCTGCGTCTGATTGCCAGAGCAGAGACACAGAGACAGATCTCTCATGTGCTGCAAATACATGTAGGTTAAGCCAACAGCCAACATAGGCAGATTTATCTGTTGTTGGTGGAGTTTTTCAATTCAAGAGAGCACTGTGGCAAGAAAAACTTTTAACAGGACCTGGACCTGAGCAGGACCTGGCTCATAAGGAGAACCTTCTTACTGACAGTTGGCCGGATAGAGGTGGAGAAGAAGAGGGAGACAGGACAGAGAGGATGAAGGAGAGAGAGAGAGGAGAAGAGGGAGACAGGACAGAGAGGATGAAGGAGAGAGAGGAACACACATGCATTCCTTTGTGTTTAGTGGAAAACTACGTATGCTGTTACTTTTTTTGAATGTCTTCTTCAGTCTTCTTAATTGACACTGAACAACACGACCTTTAAAGTAAATGGCAGATTTAGTTGATAATATTCTACTCCAGAAATGACAGACCAGAATTGATACAAGCATATAGTGTATAACTCAATCTAAGCATGGCACCGCTTTCCTAACATTGAACCCATTTTATCAAACTAAACTTTTCTACTTTACTGTTACCATGGTGAAAAGTTTCATACCAAGCAACATGTTTAACATACAGAAAAGACACCAGGGAGGCACCAAAAGCACACACAGTGTGTGTTGCCGAGTGCAGCTTGACATAGACCTGCACTGCAGAAGTTACAAATGGAGGTGACAATCCGTCATTGCCTCCATGATGGCTGTTGTTGGTGTGTCATGTACTCCTGACTGGTTGCACTGGAAAAGAAAGTTAGCTAAGGGCCATGTTGTCGTCATCGTCCATAGTATTGTGGGTAGAGGAGCAACTCTAATGGCCATACATAACATTCACTGTGATGCATCATTTTCTCTGTGATAATGCGTGGGTGTAAAAGCTTTGAGCCCAAATCATCTTAGCCCACGATAGATTTTATGTCCCTGACCTAGCAGTGACGTAAGAAATAGTGGAACAGTGACATACTGTCTGTAAATGTGTGAACATAAATAAAGCAGTGAAACATCGTGTCCTTTTTAGCCTTGTTATTGGTAAATAAAAGAGAGCTAGCAGTGACTTGTGATCTAGAAATCATATAAAAGTGATGTATTGTAGAAGTATAATATGGTCGTGGATTTAATTCCTGGAATGTGCAGTGTTTGTGCTACTGGTGCTGTGACCGGAATTACCTCTGGTAGGGCTGGTGGGAGGTAGTAGGAGGGCATCCATCATGGAGCTGAGGGAAAGACAAAGCAGAAGCATGCCAGGGGAAGCGGTCAGTGTTACCTGTTGTACATATTGCACTGCCTTTGAGATATGGAACACTGCTTCTTCAATAGAGAGGCAAAGTGCATTCATGACAAAAGCAGATGTATTTCTAAATATATCCTCACATATGGCACATCTGGCCCTGTGGCTGATGAAGATGCCACCAAAGGAGGCTAGTGTTAGTCTCAAGTGCTTCATGATTCAGTGTGACCGTACATCACGTGTGTATGGCTTCCAACATGTAACTACTTGCTAGGTTGTAGAAATTAAATCTACCTGCTTAAATGAATTATTAAAACAGTTACTTTTATAACTGCTTGGGAATATTATACCTCCTTGTCACAATAATGAGTAATGAACCTGCCAGTTGAAGTATAGCTGTAGGCACATTTTCGATTTCACTCCTGTCTATCGCATTCCATCCTGACTCCCCTCACTCTAACCATATTTCTAAATCATTCACATTTTGTGTTGCGTTGTTGACTATTTTCACATGACATGGCATTGAATTATTGATACACCCCCTGTTTTCATGGGCCACTATACGAGGTGCCACTGAATTATTGAGCAAAACTCAACAAGAGGAGCACAAGGCCACTTTAGAAGATCTGACGTAGCTGATCTGGCTCTGCAGCTTTCATTTCTTTTATTTTGACAAAATACTTGATGGACTCTTGATAGTTTTAATTTAGTTCACATGTACTCTGCTGGCAAAAAATATTTTAGAATGAATTCATTGACTATAATATTATCAATGTTAATGTAGTCTATAGCTCTGTGATGGTTGACCACTAGTTTAATGCACGGTTGGAGTCAACTGATCATGTGACCATGTCAGCAATAGAATGAACAAAGATGCATTTAAGCATGTTATCTATGTGTTCAGTTCAATGGCCATTACCTCTGGGGTCTGTGTGTGCATACATGTGTACTCATAGTGGCAGTGGTATCCATGTTATGTGTTATTGGGTAATGTAGAGTATTAGAAGTCCAATGGAAGTGTTCTTCTTTGTGGTCAGTGTGTGTAATTCCTTTCCATGCTGTTTTTCTCCAGTAATGAGCACTTTGCTGGTGAACTGTATTCAGGCACAGGTCAGCAGAAAAGCACCCAGTGATAAAATTAGATGCTACTCATCTACAACTGAATTATCTAAACTGTCTGTTTTCTGGGAGGATAATAGAAGATCTTTGGTGCAGAGATCTTTTTCTTCTTGTTCTATAAGGACCTACATGCATGTGTCTGTATATTATAATGCTATATTTTGGTACATTCATTTAAGCTTCCTGTTACAGGATTTCAGATTAAATCAGTGCTATTTTGCTGCAGTGACCTGCAACCAGCTTTGTTGTTCACAAAGGCTTCACAAACTAGCTAACAGTTTTCCAGGCTGTGAACAGAGGCCCATGCTTGTGCCAGATGGACTAACATGGACACTAACCTTCAAACATGTAAGACTTAGATATCAGCAGCTGTTGGGAAACATGTCTGAATGTCTGAATGAATCAATCAATGACACAGGGAGTGTCTTTTTTAAAAACAACGAGGTTTAAACAGGAAGGAGGCTGATTACAAACAGGAATATTGAGCTACATGTACATGAGTACTTTGAATCTTTGGACATGATGTGAAATGATTATATTGCGGGTTGCACTTTGTTGCATGACGTCAGGATTTAATTTATTCTTCATGTGTCTGCTGTCTATGAGAACAGCAGTGAATCCATTCATTTGATTACGGTCCGTGTCCTGCAAGCAGAAGCATCTTAATCCCTCTCATCATTCCTCTCACAAACACCATTTTCTTTCAATCAGTTTCTGGCTTTGCAATCTTGCACAGTCCGCCAACTGTAATCTTTCTCTTGTGTTGAATTCACAGTCAGTCAGTCAGTTTCTGTCACTGTCTATCTCTGAGATGTTCATACCCATGTACACTTTTAATTTAACCACTCAAATGAATGTACATTAACATATAAAGACTAAAGGAGGTTACATATTAATGGCAGAGTTAAGATATAATTAAAAAACATTCAGTTTGAAAAGGTAAACTTCACTATGTGGTGAAGAGAAATAACATATTTAATCTTTAGATTTATGTTTTTATTCAGTAATGAGATTGTCTGACCCTAAAAACAGAAACCATGTCAGACACCTTTCACATCCTCTTAATACAAACTTTTGAATTTAGTCTACAGTTGGGGAAACAATCATTTTAAAAATTATTTCAGATTATAGACTGATCATTTCTTTGTTCCTGGGCAAACTTACAAAATCAGCAGAGGTTCAAATCATTTTTTCCCTGACTATATTTGTATTCATCAATCCCTGAAAATACTGATTAGGTGACTTGTGGATAATGTTGATTGGAGACTTATAATACCAGGCACACAGCACTACACAGCAGTCTTCCTTGGGAAAGTGTGTAAATATAACTTTGTGTGTGTGCTTGCCGGAGACACTGGTTAAATCTTCTTCAATTTAATAATCAGTTTGGTTTGGGTTCATTTCATTTACTGTGTGTTATTTTAGTGTTTGAACCACTGACTGAACATTCTGCTTTTTCTGGTGAGAATTCTAACCAGTTCACTGTGTACTGCTGTGCTTTCCCCACACAGAACGTCTGCATCTTTCTCCCATTTGTAGCTTCTAATATTAGAGCTTTCATTTTACCAGCATGGTTTTCTTCTTTACCTTTTGTTTGTTAATGGACCTCAGCAAATAGCTTTACGTGCATTATGGCCACTCTGTGATGCAGTACTTACTACCAGTAGAGGAGAATTCCATTTTTGTAAGGCGGGACAATAAATGCATAAACTTTTTGAAAGATCAGAAATTCATGACCCATCCAAGTATCAAGATGATACCTGGATCAACTATAGTATATTTCAGTCCGGGGCTGCTCACTGCTCTTTAGCATGAACAGTATAATTGATCAGTGTATGCAATTTAGCACTACCAGAGTGCACCTTTGCCGAATGTACTCATTGTTTCCATTATATATCCATTAGATGTTATAACAGACCATCCAGTCCTGCGGATTATGTTACTCTAGCAGCTGGGTCATGTAGCTGTAGTCTCAGCTGTGTGATAGCTAGAGTGATGGAGATAAGAGTGGACAGGCCGAGTCTCCTGCTGACATTTGCTGTCACCGGACTGATGACCAAGCAAACAGTCTCATCTTTGGCAGCATCACGTCAGATTCACAGCAGGTACACAGGCTGCAAGGTACTGTGAAACTAGCAGCCACATAACTGTGTTCATACAGGGGATGCTCTATTTACTACTTAATATTCATTCTTTTTGATTCTAATTAGCCACAGGAGAAGAATTAGCCCTTTCTTTTGTTGTTGCCCTTGTTTATTGGAGTTCTATTCATCTTCTGTGGACAAAAATCAAAGTACAGATTTCAAAGGCATCTCCAAATGCATCCTTGAGTTTCATCTTTTGAAGTCAGTCTGATACAGTGAGCTTGTATATTTATGTTGTTTAAACTGAACTTCTGCTGATTCCATGTTCGGGTCACTGCTCTCATATTGTGATCCAAACACAGAGTTCCTCTCCTGGGTGTTCTGCCTTTAGCCATCTGCTCATTCTCCACGGAGGAAGTGTTTTGCGTGCACTGTGACGTGTTGCTTTGATTTTATTAGTACCTGACTGGATTTGAGTTTTCCAATGTAACACAGACGAGGAGCTCAGCAGCCTTGGAAGCTGTTACTCTTGACAGTACCTAAATGGAGTCGTCAAGATTAATACATTTTCACAAGTTGCCGTTTGAAATCACCTATCTTTGCTGTCATCTAGGTGTCAGAATTCATATCAAACTTTTCCAAGTTGGTTACCTGCGCTCTCATCCCACTTTCTTGTTTCTTCTCAAGTGCTGTGCATTAGAGCGCAGTGTTTACGGTGCCGTCCACCTAATGGAAGTCTGTTGAATTGTTGATGAAACAGAGATCTACAAACTTTGTACATTTATGGAAAGTAGGACAGTGGATGGCCCGGGACTCTTTCTAATACTAAAACCCCAAAGTCTCACCCTGTCTTCCATCTTCTTTCTCTTTGTCTCTCACACAGGCCAGCCCCGCTCCAATAATCGTCAACACAGACACTTTGGAGTCAGTACCTTATGTGAGTTCGCATGTCTTTTTTTTTCTTAATGCACCTATTAGTCTTTTTCAGTGGAGGATCAATGCTCGTGGTTAGGTGAAGCACGCTTCACTGAGTATGTGGTGTAATAGTACATTCTGATGGTGTAACTTGTCTTAGTAAAACAAATGAGGTGGCAGTGCTAAATTATTGATGTTTGTCATGAATAAAAGACCAGCGTAAGACTTTCTGAAGACCTTCATCTGTGGGGTTTTCACTCTATTTTACATCTGAACAAATACACGAAGAAAGCAGAAGCTGCATAAATAACAGATATAAGTAAAACGTGGACTTGGCACCAGGCGCTGCTGTATTTTTCATCAACGTTTGGGGTTATGTGTACAGTTATAGATGTGAAGAAATGAGGACAAGAGAGCATCTGTCTCAGCCACAGATTTTCTTTTCTTTTCCTGGCAGACAACACTTTTACTTCATGTGATTCCACAATCACATGAAGTTCTGATAATATCGGATGCTACTCAAAAACGATGCCCAACTGGGAATATAATGTGCAGCATCTAATGTACTCTGCGCTATTTGTGTATGAATGCATAATGACGGAAGTACTCACTGCTAATTAATCATCTCGGTGAGGAACAGGATGAGACTGACGACTCAGTATATGACCGCCCATGTTGCAGAAATACAGCGCTAGCTAGCACTGATTAATCATCATCTTAGACTGTTTCCCTTGAGGTGAGCCTTTTACAGCACAGGAAGTGGCCCTGAACACACCTGTCACCTTTGATTTAAGAGTGTGCAGATCAAAAGCGTGTAACCTCATCATATATGAATGTGATTCACAGTGAGCATTCAGCAGTACTTTTAATGTTATAGCAGTGTGTGCGGGACATAAACATGGAGTGTAATTTATTATTATTTTGTTTGTTTGTTTCCTCAGGTCAACGGCACAGAAATTGAATATGAGTTTGAGGAAATCACTTTAGAGCGGGTAAGTATATGAGATCACACAGGTACTCAGAGGGGTTAAAACTTCTCAGCTTCCCCATGAGATGATCTGCTCTGGCTCAGAAATCTGTGCATTCAGTAGATCATGACAGGATCTAAAATGGAGGTTGGAGCATTTCTACAACGATGCAAGCTTATTCTGTACATATATGAAAGGTGTGACATCATGGTGATATTTAACATAGGTCATAGTCTAATCCTAAAAATGGATTCATTCAGATTTCTGCATATGGAGACAGACAATTCATGTAAAAGGTTTTGACCAACAGCATCCAACAAAACATCGTCTATCAGTCAGCCTCTGCCTTCAAACAATAAGCAACACTCTCTAATGTATCTCAGAGTAGAGCCAGCCTTGTGTCTGGTACTTTCATTACATCATCCGGAACGTCTTCTTTCGAGGCCGTGCCAGGATGCTCAGGCGTGTTTTGCAATCAGGAGAAGCTGCTGCTCCCATCAGATTACCACTGAATTAAAGCTGACGTTCATTATGTGAGTGACCAACATGGGGATTTTTATTTGCAAAGAAAATAAAGTGCAGCGTCTGCCCTGATGTGAATACAGTACTTCATAATCTGCCACAATCGTTGTAATGCAGACTTAACATCTTCTATCATATTATAATCACACTAAGAGCAGTGACAACCACGTTTGATTTTCAAGATACCTAAAAGTCAACATTTAGAAAAGAAATGATAAATGCATATGCAAAGGATTGTTACAATGCTTGCATTTCATGGTTTCACCATGCACACGCTTTATTTATCCTACTGCAAGTACTACAACACAAGCACACACACAAACACTGCAAACACTCAGCGGAACCGTTTCCACTATAAATTGTTGTGACACTTTTTCTAGGAGTTTTTAGCATGTCATCCGGGTTTGGTGTGAGTTTCTGGGTATTTGTGTATTTACATTGTTTTTGTGTTTTGTTTATTGAAAACTATAATACATTATAAAAACACTGCACTTTCTAAAAATCCAGAAAATCACCATGATCATTAGGAATATTTGAAACAACAAAACATTTTCTTCTAAAATCAGACACAATTAGTTCACATTGGAAAATCTTGTAATAAATGTACGTAAACAAATACATGTCAAATGATCTTAAACATGCCATAAATGCAGTTTATTGAGTTCTTTATAAGGCCAGTGTTTAAAGGACAATAATGTGCAGCTGTATGTACGTGTACTGACCAAATGCTTGCACTGAGGCTATGTCCACCATGAATGGATGCTTTGTAGAGGACAGACCGTAACAGAAGCATGCAGCTGATGTAATGCATGTTGCTTATGGTGTTTCTGACTGTGTCCATGGTCGCAGGGGAACTCAGGGTTGGGCTTTAGCATCGCTGGAGGGACAGATAACCCACACATCGGGGATGACCCTGGCATCTTCATCACCAAGATCATCCCTGGAGGAGCCGCGGCAGAGGATGGACGCCTCAGGTCAGTTACTTACCCATACTGAGAAGTTTTTCTTTCCAGGGAGGGGAAAAAACTTTTGAGGAAGTTGATCAGAAATCCCTGTTAAGAGGATAACTCAGAGATAAGCTATCCCACCTCTCACTAGAGACTGGAACATGACTGCTTACTCCTCCACAGCTCTGGATAATCTCCTCCCTGAAATCTTTTAATAGAAAACTGTTCAAAGATATTATGCAGCACTCTCTGTTGGTGTTGTGTATTTGAAAGTGTATTAGGGGATGAGGTGGTTGGTTCTCAGGCACTTAGGGGAGCTCTGAGGAAACTCTCATCATCTGTTATCTCACTGATGCCTCACATTTCTTCTTATCACGCCTGATAACCCAATTTATCTACACAAACAAGCAATGTTTAAGAGTTTTGGTATTTTTGCATTCACAAATTAAAATTATGTTTATTCTCAAGTGTGACAAAACACGCATTATCAGCTGCACAATCACTTTTTTGGTCCGTTCAAACCCACCGTAGAGAACCTTCAGAGCTGTGCAGCATCAGCAGTTAGTCTAAAGTGTATTGCTAAAGCGCTAAATCCCATCTTATTAAATAAACACAGGGGTGAGGATACAGTCCATCACATCCTTTGCTACAGTACTTTATCAAGCAGGCAAGGACACAACCTGGGCTCATTCATAATGACACTGAAGTGAGGCTTATATAAGATAAACCTCTCCCTTATAGTGCCGGACACAGTGGTCTAAAACATCAAGGTTCTAATGAGACAATGGGGGACACAGAGGTGGATTTGCCTACAGACTGCTTTAGGCGTTTTTCATCCAGTAACATGTTTAGTCACGGTAGGCTTATTTTTCACTGCAATAATAAAGTCCCACCCTCTAAGGAAACGGTACAGTTATGGCAAAAAGTAGAGAGATCTTAAACATGTGCAGTAAGACAAAAACATATTATTGTTATACCCAATACTTCCATCCAACAAGGAGCTCCTCTGTTTTTTTAGTTTGGGGCTAGTCCCTGTTTCTTTTCTAAGCTGCAGCATTACTGTCAGATCACAGATGCTACAGGGGAACATAATGCATACGTACCGTCAATCTCCAGCAGATCGCAGAAGGACCAGGCCAGCCATAAATCACACTTAGTCTAATTGATAGTCACCCACTCCAAGGTGGGCAGCGAGACATTATGCATTAGGGATGGAGGGGAGGTCTAATCTCTTTGTGAAGGCAGGCCTGGTGGGGATTTGGTTGCTATAACATTAAAAAAGCCAGACCCACTTTCTGTCACTGGTTTGGGACACTGTAGCAGAGCACTAAGCATGTTTAATGCACCACGTTAGCTACAGGGGACGGCAGCAGCATCGTAAGTGTTTCTCATGGAGGATGTTATACAGGGAGAAGTGTGGAGCCAGTCAGGACTCCATTTTTATACATTAGTTGATTAGAAGAATTAGTAGAACCTTATATATAGTTTTTTTTCACTGCAGTTGGAAGTGTGTATATGTATATGTGTGTGTGCTGGGTCCCAGCTGGTCCCTCTGAGCACCCCCAGGAGAGCAGTGTCCTTGAGTGCCAGAGCATGGATGTTTTTGGTCGACACCTCAGGGGAATTCAAACTGAGCTGCTCGTTGACTCTGATTTATACACACGTGTATGCACATGCACACATTCAGTCCTAGTCACCACATATCACAGACCTACATATAAATAGATCCAGTTTATGCACGACTCTCCTAGCAAGCCAATCCAAAGTGGCTACTGTACATTTACCCCCACATGCTGGCATTTTCTGAAGTGTAGTGTGAAGTCTTATTCACTATCAAACGCTGTGTCCTTTCCAGAGTGAATGATTGCATTCTGCGGGTGAATGATGCAGACGTGTCTGAAGTCTCCCACAGTAAGGCAGTGGAGGCCCTTAAGGTGGCAGGCTCTATAGTCCGTCTATACGTGCGGCGCCGCAGGCCAATGCTAGAAACCATTATTGAGATCAAACTCATCAAGGGACCAAAAGGTAAGTTCAGATGTTTACAATGCAATGCAAGACATACAGTAAAACACTCAACACTTCTTTGTATTAAACTAACAAATTGCTCTCATATGTACATAGGACTTGGCTTCAGTATTGCAGGTGGTGTGGGAAACCAGCACATCCCCGGTGACAACAGCATATACGTCACCAAAATCATCGACGGCGGTGCAGCACAGAAGGATGGTCGGCTACAAGTGGGAGACAGATTATTAATGGTGAGCAACAGGCAATGTTACGTATGAGTCCCACAGGTCAACAAAATGTGTGTGTGTGTGTGTGTCTATGAGTTCAGAGTAAAACACTGAGAAGATAAAAACACAAACCATCACTTTGATTTGATTTTTTTTATGCATCGCTTAATGTGATGAACACGCAATGCAAAAATCGCATATTGCATTATGCAGGGTGGATGAAGGAGTGTGGGAAGTGCTGCTGTCATTGTTTTATTTGACAGAAAGTAGGTAACCTCTCTGACTTTGACATGTTGAGCTCTACATTACTAATGACAACATCGTTTTGATATAGTCAAGAATGTTAGTGTGTGTATTCACAGAATAAGACAGAGGAGAGGAAGTGACTTTATTTTGGAATGAGGAAGAGTGTGACTGAGTTTTTATCTGTCTGACTGAGGTGTTTTAAATGCTGTACATTCTCAGCCACAGTGCAGCACTTTTAGTGGAACTGTTCATGATATTCATAATAGTATATTAAACACCTCTCTATATTTTCATCTGTGTATCTTTTGGTACTTTGGTACAGCTTGAAAATGGCATGTCAAAACTGAATAGAGTGTATCTCCTGTTTAATTTGATATGCAGTATGATTATGTTTTTACATGGTTAGTGCAGTGTTCTGTCTTTTATTGTAAGGTGCAGGAAAAAGCCCCCCAAAAAGGGAACTGTTGGGTGGAAAGGGTTAAAAGATTGATTATAGTGATGCACACATTTATAAAGGTGTCAAATATTTTTTGACAAATACACAAATCAGTCTCTGTTGTGATGAGATTATCCCCATCACACTGATCCTATTAGTCCACTGTATGAGTCATATCATCATGATAATATACATATAAGTAGATTTGGTGATTCTTTGGATTAGATTACACAGTGTACAGTAGCTTAACCGAGGTGCGCTTCCATCTGACATCATTCTTCCTGCCTCCTAAGTCTAAATGATAATTAAGTGATGAAATGGGTGTCTGGCACACACTGTGACAACATAGGCAGCAGTCTGCTGGCTCACTAGTGTAACAGCAATCTCCCTCTTGAGGAAGGCATGACTCTTGCTTAACTAGCACCTAATTAAATTACCTTCCCACTGTTGTGTTCTCACCCGGAGACCATCTGTTATAATCCAGTCTCTTGGAGACAAGGAGCATGTTGGACGCACAGATCAGTGAGAAGACATACGTAGCTTCTCCTGATATTACAAAGCAGGACTGTTGTGTCTGCGCAGGTCAACAACTACAGTCTGGAGGAAGTTTCTCACGAAGAGGCTGTGGCCATTTTGAAGAACACATCAGACGTGGTGTACCTGAAGGTGGGGAAGCCCACCAATGTCTACCTATCAGATCCCTATGGGCCTCCTGATATCACACACTGTAAGTATTTACATTCTGCTTTAGAGTCGATCAGTGAGTTCTGTCACATAATAATAGACCCATAATAACAACCCGTAGAAAGTTAAAGCACACCCATAGGTGCTGTAAAAATCCAAGTCACTCAAAGAGAAGAGTAAAGTGAAGTTTGTCGAAATTTCTTTGTAAAATTCTAATGATTCCAGTTTGTACTTGTACAATTTACAAAGACATTGTGTGACAGCCATGACTGTGCTGTTTCCACTGAGACCCAGAAACAGTTTGAGGGTCGTTTGCGACCATCTATGATCAAAATATGGAACAGAAATATCATACTTTTAAAATCAGGTGTTAACTGTTTGTCTCTGTCCCCCACAGCTTTCTCTCCAGCCATGGAAAACCATATCTCTTCCCCCATCAACAGTGGCACTCTGGAGTACAAGTCTGGTCTGCCCCCCATCTCCCCTGGGAGTTATTCCCCTCTCCCTAAGCACTTACTAGGGGAAGAGGATATAAACAGGTTGGATGGTTTTTCCTTCTTACGGTAATTACCTCCCTTCCTACCAGACTTCTAGAACTACAGGTAGAAGCTTTGTCCACCCCGCTCCTCCTGTCTCCCCCTCGTCTGTGTCTGTTTGTCCTTTCAAAGCGCTACTAAAACTCTTTGGGGAGTCATGATGCAATTTAATGCATTCTATTTTGTAAAGACATCCTTTGTCCATCTTCCCCTTAATAATTTTATGATCACATTTAATGATATAAAGTGAATAAGGCTATTTGGGAACAGTAATATGATAAGGACTTGGGGCTTGTCTGAATGTCTGTTGTGCTTGGTCTGTGGCGGCTGCTTAATGTTTAAGCCACTTTCATACTGTGCCATGATCACATCTGTGTTTGTGCAATCTTGATGCTGCTTTTTGGAAGTTACTTGGTTGCTATAGTGACTCCCTTTATCTTGTGGAGGTAGCTGAGATGACAGGATGGTGAGAATGCTCACACAGTACAAAGATGTATTCCACATAAAGTGTTTCTACATATTATTTCATGAGTTGGACAAGGTAGTGTTTCTGTGTTGTAAACTGAAGATCCTACGTATTGCTTGAGGCTTTGGTGATGGTAGAATAGTTTTTCTCTAACACAACAGTCTGTTTTCTTTGCTATTAAATTATCATCACACAGAATGGCTTAGCGTTTGAATGAGTGGACATTACCTGATGTGATCAAGGCCTAATTTAATGGCAAATAAAGCTACCAGTAGGTCAGATGGTACATACACAGAAAGTCACTGTCAATATATGTTTGTGTTTTCTAATGCTAACATAAAAGAAACAGCAAATGTAATGGTGATAATAACTACCCATATATATACCCATGTAGAGCAGGGAGCCTGCATGTGTCAGTATGGCGCACTGAGTTAGTTAATAAAGAGAAGATTTTTGACACGTCAAATGTGGAAACTTTCATCTGTGTGTGTCTGTTTGGACCTGCTGGGGGTTTCAGTCACCCCTTGCTGACAGATGCTCCCAGTCTAAACAGTACAAAGCTTAAGATGTCTTACTGGAGTGAGTCACAGCCAAACATTAGCAGCTCCCCACCTCAGCTGCTCTATCACCTAATCCCAATGCAAGCTGCCATAAAGATCAGGACCAAATGGGCCAAAATACTGATTATTACAATCAGATGACATCTAAGAGTGCTTAGTGCTCAGTGAATGTTGCGTGCATGGACAATTGTCAAACATAAGGAGAGGCAGCCTTAGCTGCTTTGATAACTGGTTTTATGCCACAGCATTTGAATAACTGAATTAAATTATACCCAAAACCCTTTCTGTTAGCTGAAGTCACAGTTCACATAACCCATAACACATGCAAAGTAAAGACTGGTGGAGGAACAGAGTCAAAACAAAAGCTCATTGAGCTGAAGGACCCCAGTGGAAGGCTTTGTTAAGTAAAGGATTAGTCCTCCCTTGAGTTAAGAGGTTTACTGTTTGCTCTTGGCCAAGGTGCACCCCTAATAACCTTTGAGATTACCACATTGAGCAAAAGTGTAGGCCTCTTGACAGTAGCTCATGCTCACTGTGTTCTGCACCTACTGTTAGAACAACATACTGTGTGTGTACTGCCACAGTCAGAATACACAGTTCACCTTTACCTCCCAGCACTTACACAGTGAGCTGAGATATGAGTACCGGTATATATATTTGTGTGAGCTGGGTGTTCTTGTGGGGCTATAGTATGATAGTATATATGGCTAAAACTGAGAGCCTTTGGCACAATGGTCCACTTAGTCTTCCTGGTGTGTGCAAGGATGACATGGCAGGCCATGTGGCAGTCCCCCAGCAGTACCACTACTGCTGAACGTCTGTGGTTTCACTTCACTTCAGGCAATGTGAAACTTGGCAGCAGCACTTGTCAGGCTTTTTCACTGACTGTCACCTCACAGCTTTGCATGCTAGTGACATCACATGCTGCTTCTCCAGGTCTATGTTTCTTTCTTGTCAACTGTAGCCGTCTCTTTTCTAATGTGTGGCATCCTGATAGTGGATTAGCCTACACACATATGCCAATCAAGCCTGCCTGACAGTCAAACAGTGCAAAGAGGTGACCATGACAATGCTTACAACCATGCTGCTGCTGCTGCTGCTGCTGGTTGGTGGTTGGTATTTTTAGGTTTTTAGCAGCTGGTTGCTTGCACACTCTGAATAGCACCTGTTGATGTCAGGGTCATTGTGTTTTGCTCTGATCTGGACTGACTGGCTGCCCCAGCTCAGCTCTTTCAGGATGAATGATTCAGCAAGAGCAATAACACCAACTTTCTTCCAGAGACTCGGTACAAGTACAGAATCAGCATTTACAGACATCAATTATTATTAGAACTGAACTTTGACATGGCATACATTTTAACTCTGCTGTGTTTGCTCTTCTCATTCTCTTTTCTTATTTGTTCCTGTTTTAGAGCAGATGCAGTGACCTCATGTTTTTTTGTTGGTCTTAGAAAAATATGAATATCCATACGTTTTTGATAGCGCTGCCATGTTGATCATCATGTTGAAATATGATAAGCTTGCCTAAAGGGTGACTCGTATCACAAACCCACAATCCAAGCTGTTTTAGGCTTTACTTTGTGAGGTGTTAAACTTTCATTAGGAGCTTTGTGATGAAGTGAATGTGGTTATATGATGATACCAGGTAGTGCTAGGCCTGTGTTTCTTTCTTTATCCACAGCCAGAAGGGACAGAGTTGCTGGGTAAAGATGTTTTTATGTTTGATGCAAGCAGTCGGTCACAGAATGAGTGAGGGTGGATGAGGGTGATGGTGGTCGGCCAAACAGTGGCATCATCAGGAATTTAGCAAAACACTATGTGTGTGTGAGAGACAGTGAAAGAGAATGTGTGTGTGTGTGCGTGTGCGTGCTCATGTGTGTGTGTGTACACAAGACCCACAGTTTACTTATCTACTCCCTTTATGTCCATTATGCCCATTACCAGCTTTGCATGGCAAGAGCACATACACACACATAGACAAGTGTGTCAAAAATAGACATTATGCATAAATTCCTCTTTCCCATACTCACTGCGCTGCATGCCCCAGTTAACACACATGAATCCACACCAGTAGACATGTACGAATTGAGTGCTCAGCTATGAAGTTGGAGTGTTTGTGCATGTTTCTGTTTGTGTGTTATCACATAGGAAGGCAGATTAGCACTGCTGTGCCATGCAGTACTCACACTGTGTATGAGCTGACACACTCTGATGTTTGGTGATGACTCCCTGACACCGGACCTTCACTGCAGTGTGCTCGAGGACGTGGTTTTTCTGTTTTCAGTTGTCTGGTTTCGTTCTGTGTAGCGTGCCTCCGAGTGTGTCTGTGTATAAAAACATGAACAGAGCAAATATCAATTGAATAATTACAGACTGATAGAAGACGTTTATCTAATGTTGGTTTTTCCAGAAATCCCTCTCTAGATGACGGGGAGGGGCACAGGTTTGATTCCCAGCACTTTCATTTGAGGTGAGAAGTTATATCTGCTAAGTCACCTATTGCATGTGCCTGCATGCTTATCATCACGTGTACTTATTCGAATATAGGAACTAAAAATGACATCACATTATCACAGCTTCTTTTTTTCATGCATGGACACATCAACAACCTCAAAGTTAAAAAAAAAAAATCCAAAGTAATCTTCAAAGTTTCTACTTAAACATCAGATTACCTTTGTATCATCTAATGCATTTAACATACATTAACAGAAGTGTTTAGTGAGTATGCTAATGAATTCAGGTCTAATATGACCTAGCCTAATGTTAACCAATGTTTGTCTGGTGCCTCTGTGTTCTCAAAATGTCTTACTCAGCTTACTCACTTGTGCTACAGTTTGTGTATTGTCATTGTGGCATCTGGGCACACCAAGGTCAGGCATCTGTAATATGAACTGACTTTTCAGTTTTACAGTGGGCACCAAATTTCTGCATTTGATAAGTTACATGCAGTGTTTCCGAAGAATGAAACAGCATGTCAATCTCACCTCTCTCTTGTTTTTCATCATCTTTTCAGTTCCCCTCATCTGTTCATGGTGTTTGTGACTACATGCAAACCTTCACAATTCCATGAAGAAATGCATGTAAAACCTTTATTTTTATGTGGTCAGTCTTCAACCCTGGATTCTGCTCCATAGGCCTGGGTCCTTGAGGTTCCTGCGCAGGTGCTGCATCTGACTCAGATGTTGTTCTTGAACTCTGTTGGAGCCACTCTCCCTGTTTGTGGGGTGGTGGTCACAGACTATTCCACAATGCTCCACTAAGGTGCCACTGTTGCCTTCACCTTCAGTTTCTTCTTTACGCTTCGGTATTTTTCAATCATCTCAGGTTCCTTTTTCCTGGTGGTGCTATCACTATCACTACAGCTTTCTTCTGGTGTTCACCCAACTATTACTATTATTGCATGTGGAGTTGGTTACTCATCACCAGTTTTGTGTTTTTTTTCTGTACCACAGGACCTTAGCTTGATCATTCTCCACTTGATCCTTGATCATTGTCCACCGGCCCTCCGGCATATACTTAGCACTGATGTCTCTGTACACCATATCAGCCAGTTGGTTATGGCTCTCTGTGTACAGCAGCTTGTCAGCATCTTACACCCCACTGTGTGCTGGATTCTCTGAGGACATCTTTGCACAGCCTGCACCTTGCATCCTGCATTGTGTGGTTCAACCCATCCTCTACTGATCTTGTACTTAGGGCATGTTCCTGTGCTGTTATGATTAGTGTGCTATGACGGTGCAATCGTTAAGCATTTGAGGACTTGGGACAGCCCCCCCCCCCCCCCAATTGTACTCATGATTCTTTGTTTTATCCTGGATAGTGACTTTGACATTCACAGCCTCCTGCTTACTGTACAGCTGTAGGGTGCTGGATCTGGGGTGATCCCCTCATACATGTTGAAGAGCTTTCTTGTCTTGTTGACAGTGGCCCCTGTTTTCCTTTTGGCTAGCTCATTATGCAAGCAGGGAAATTGATGTTCTTTCTCTGTAGGCATTTTGCAGTGGTTACTACTAGTAGTACTACTAGTGGCCGGCAGTACTTGTAGCTATGCTCAGTATCTGCTATGTTGCTTTCTGGTACTACAATCCCTTCAGTTCTGACAACACCCCTTGTTACTATCCAACCACCCTATCCAAAGGACGTTCGGATGTCGTTGCTGTAGGTCCTAATGGTATGGATCAGTGAGTCAATGCCTTGCTCACTGCTGGCATACAGCCAGTCTTGGTCAGTCTTGTAGAGGAGATGGCTGATGGGTGCTCCATTCTACAGTCGGTAGAATCTTGCACAAAGCACAACTGCAATACCAATCTTTGGAAGCCCCTGGTTGGTTGGTTGGTTGGTTGGTTGGTTGTGTGTGTGCAAACACAAATATTAGAACAATTTTCATTTTCTTTAGTTCATAGCTGTTTAGTAGAACTAGCACCTGTCAGGTGAATATTTTAAAAGAAAAAGCTGTTCGTGGACATTAGCATGTCCTGTGTGTTACTACTTCTTATTCATCTGTGTATCTCATATTCATCCTGTTGATTCCCGACCATCCACCCCCACCTCCTTCTCTGGGCACTAACCTTTCTGCTCTTGTCTTTCACTCCACTGTAGGCCTCCTGAGCCAGTTTACAGCACTGTGAACAAACTATGTGACAAAGCGTCCTCCCCCCGACACTATTCCCCAGTGGAGTGCGACAAAAGCCTCCTCCACTCCCCCCTCCCTAGCTATCACTTAAGCCTGTTCCCTGACTTGGACATCACCAGGTACTTTTCCATCAACATCTTCACCACCTCACTGAGCTCCTATCCCATTCCCACCCCATGTGTGAGTGCCCCCCCCCAAACTTCATATTGATTTTTTTTTCTGAAGCCAGCATGCCCTTCCTCTTTTTATTCAATGCAGTTATCATGTCTACCACCGGCTTCATGCTAGCTGTGAAACATTACTTTTCACCATTGCTATTAATACAGTTCTTAAAAACAACGTGAGGCCTGGAATAACTAGAAAGTCACAGAGACAAGTTAAGCACTAATACATGTCATATTTAGTGGTGTAAGGTATGTAACGGGATGTAAGAAGTTAATGATGCTTTCTTGCAAGTAGAACATGCTTTAGATCCTCACTATTCAGGAGCACCTGCTTCCTCTTTTCCATGTTCCTTCATTCTCCAGCCCATGTCCCAGGTGTCCTTATAAGAAAAGCTGGAATAACGTCTGCTGTCAATAAGAATGTTTCAGTCAGTTCAAGCATGTATAATGAAGGCACCCCTTACGTGGGCAAGTCAACAAAGAAATAAATGGTAAAGGATGGTTGTGGAGTTATATGTCAGATGCAGAATGCCAAAGTATCTGTTGTAGTATCCAAGTCAGCACACTTTTCTGGTTACTCTTACCCACAATCCTTTGTACAGAGAAAGATCTAAGTCTATCTAAGTCTACGCCACATGACTGACTTACTAACAGAGTCATTTTCTTGTGTATCAGACACAATAAATGTACTATCAACCATTTTGCTTACATCAAAGTTTGAGGCGCCATGTTGGCACCACGCTGTGCCCCAGCTGTTGTGCCCTGAAGACACACTCATACTACAGTATGCACTTTTTATAAGTATCAAATATGGATAATATGGAAGTGAGTGCAAAAACCAGTAGCACAATGTGGCATTAAGGTAAAGAAGTACAGCACCACAAGTATAATATAAATTTAAAAAAGGCACCAGGAAACATTAGTAACTGAGTCTTAAAATTCCAAAATAATTGAATTTAATGCTGGTCAAGTTGTGTCCTGGATTGGGTGTACAAATGACGTTTCTTTCTGGAATCATATTTTTTGATGGCTGTAATATTTATTAACTGCATCTCCTTGTGGAATTCACCTACTTGTGTTCAGGATACACAGGATAAACAGTACATCACAGTAGTTGCGCAGTTAAAAATGATTCGATGTCAAACATGTTAAGAATCTTAAAATGAATGCTGGCTTTTTCCTAAATAAGCACCTTTGTTGCAGAATCAAATGAAGCCATTTGGTGTTAGTTGCTCTGTGTTGTTGAGTATTATAACACTGAAACCTGGGTCAGAATGGCTTCACTGACCCAGCACGCTCTCTCTCTATCCACTATGATTAGGGGAGCTAAGATTTGGGTGAGAGACATGTTATCCAAATGCAACACGGTTCATAAATGTGGAGAAAAATGTAACTGTGGCACTTATGAACTATTATTTTAAAGCCCCACCTTATTCCCCTGATCATATTACATATCTGTGAATGCAGAAAGACACAAAAACATACTGAAACAGTTTAACTTTATCCTATGAAACCAACTTTGTTCATCTGATCAAAGTCATTGTAGTTTGGTATTGTTAGCACATTTCTTTCACAGATGAAGTAGTCTCAGGTGAATGCCAGTAAAAATGAGTTATGAGTGCATGGTTCCTGTGACTGATCCAATATAGAATGAATGACATCTATGGGACTGTGGCCACAGAGGGGTCATGAAATAAGAAGTCTGTAATAAGAGCTTTTAGATTGAGTCACTCAAGTTTAAAATGAACTGCAGCTTTAAAATAGATGAAATGAGTAACCACCCCTTAAAAAGTTATAAAATGCTGGATTTTTCTTTTTTCTTTCCTTATTCTAAAATTATTACTATTACTTTCTGAGGCAGGTCCAATGTCCAAGGCCTTAAACATTTCATCATTGAAACAGACAGAGAATTTACTGCAATGAAGATGTATGATGGATTTGCCTGTTAGACATATTGTGATTTTAGTGTTGGATAAACAATTTATTTTTGTTAGAGATTGCTCAGTCCAGAAATGTCAGATTGTACAAAACCTAACAACAGTCTAATGGAGGTTTATTTTAGCTTGTGATGTGCATGCTAACAGAGTAACACAAGCCTATTGCTGTGTCGCATTTCCAATTCTTCCACCACCTGTATACACTTGTGTCGTTTTTACAAGGTTGCATCTTAAATCAAACTCAACAAGACAGAAAAAGCTGATAGTAACATTAGCAACTAGCTAATAATCAAGAGTATAGTGGTGCTAGTAAAAAATAAACACTTTGCACAGACATCATTTTTTGCATTGCGATGTTGACCTTTTCAACCAACTGCTGCTAATAATTGAAAATGAGTTGCATCTTCCCCTGCTGCTTCACAGCCACGATGACAAACACCACTCTAAAAATAGCAGGTGTAAGTATGGATATTCATACTTTGAGACACAGCATATGTCTTTGTCTCTTTGTGCAGTAACAGTAATATATCACTGCTGTTAAGCGTGTGTTACTGTGACAGTAATTATCATTTTTTTACTTCACTGGTTTGCAGGCAACAGGGTTCAGAGGGGCTACTGGAAGAATCCCAAAAATAGACCATTAAGGATGTGGTATTTGGCCTAGTTTACCCACAGTTAGATTTCACAAGTTATGGTGTAGGTAACAGCACAAAGGGCTATGTGGGCCTGCTTATTTGAATTTAAAATGTAAATCAGTTTCATCCAGCCCTTCATCTTGATCTAGTCATTCTAATATAATAGTAATCCCTCCTTTGGATGAGTCTATAACAAACTGCATATGTTTTTAGAATATGGAAGCTCACAGCCTACCCAAGTTAACTTGTCTTTCAAATAATATAACATATTGATATAAGATGTAATATATAGCTATTATTTGTGTTTGTAATGATTAATCATGCATTTGCTGTAGGGGGTTGATTAGTGGTTCTAATAAAAGTAGCAGCAGCAAAGCCGTCACTGAATGCTTGTTTTCAGTTTATTCCCACAGTGTGTGCTCGATTTGACATAGAAGAAGCTGTTCTGTCCACATTAAGTCTCTTCAGCACCAATGATTCCTTTATGTGCCCCACAGCAACTTTATGGAAAGTCTATTTATAACCTCCACAAAATGTCAATTTATTCTGTAGGGCACTGAAATTACAGTGCTGCATGATCAGGAGATGTTTGTGTCATAGAAATGGCAGAGCTGCAAAGATGGTTAAGATTAGAAGGCCTGAGTATTATGTATGCTAATCAATATGCTGTTGGATTCATCTTATTCTGCCAGAAATTCAAGCAACAATGAACAGGAGACGTCTCTGTTGATAGTGAGCTGCAGGCAAGGACACATAATCAGCCTTTGCAATAAATAGGGAAATAAACCACAATGTTGTTACAACCCACAACTACATGTGACTCGTGCATTTCATGAATTCACCAGCAGATGGCAGTACTCTGCTTAGATTCATGATGCTTGTCCTCTAGAAGTGTAATGGCTTGTCAGCTGAGTATGTATATAATCAGATGTAACTTCTTCATCAGTGCTGTTTACACATTACATGTTATTATTTCCGTCTACACTGCAGCTACTTATTTATTGCTGAACAATAAAACTATACACTCTTGTGTACTTTAAACCTGTTTGCTGTATGGGGAGCTAGTGTTCTTCAGTGTACACACCTCATGCATGTATCCTAGTGTGTGTGCATGTGTAAGAGAGAGAGCAGCCTGTGTGTGAGGCTCCTTTTCCATCTGAATTGGGGACAAGTGATTCTAAGTAGAGCACCATCCCCCTGTGGAGCTCCAACAGTCTTTTAGCTCGCTGCCGTTGAGTAAGGCTTCACTGAGGCTCTCATCGTACTGTGTGATTGTTGTCCACCTCTTTGTCCGTCACTACTTAAGCTAAAGATGCTGAGACCCAATGACTCCCCTGAGTTGATGTACTACCTGAACTGTCTGTACAGGGAACCGAGGAAGGTCGTGCTCCACAAGGGCTCCACAGGCCTGGGCTTTAACATCGTGGGTGGGGAAGATGGCGAGGGCATCTTTGTCTCCTTCATCCTGGCAGGAGGGCCTGCCGACCTGAGTGGAGAGCTAAGGAGAGGCGACCAGATCTTATCGGTGAGTGCATACAAACCCCGCCATCATGTTAATCATGGCTCTTTCTAATACATTATGTAACATCTGATGAAAAAAAAAGTTCAGATCCAAGAGAACGCCAAGATTATCTTTTTTAAAAGGCTGACTTTTTTTAACCTTGTGTTTTTTTAACCTTGTGTGTTCCCAGTATATTAGAGTGTAATCATTCTATGGCCTAGATTCATTTTCAGGGCGAAACATCAGGAACCTGGTCTTTTTTATCACAGATGTTACAGAGAAACATGTTTCAGCTGTAGCATGTGTGCTAACTGCAGTGTCAGAGGGTATTGTGTTTTTTTTTGTCCGTTCTATTTTCGTGAGTACAATATCCCAGGAATGGCTTGTAAGACCTTCTGGCTCAAATGTTTACATGTGTCATGCTGCTACTCCTTTTACTCATGACCTGCTTCAATCTACAATACCAGCTGTGAATGCTGTTCTACAGCAGCACCATCCAACACAGCTATCCTTCAACAGCTGATTAGAAAAAACAAACTGGTCAGGACTCAGTGCCTCTCTCTGCCTCTCCAGACAGTCCAGACTGAGAGTGTGTCCTGCTACCTACAGGTCTTGGCTACCCAGCAAGTCCTTTATTGCTTGTGAAACTTGTTTAATGATTGTGTATAACTGTGTAGTTATACACTGTGTAGAACTTAGTAAGAAGGTGGGTGGCCTCAGCAGTGTTGAGCTAGTTAAGACAGACTTTCAGAGAAAATCTGCCTAAGGAATCAGTCATGGGTCTGGGCTAGAGTCTCCTTTGCTGATGTTTAAAATTATAAACAGGTTTATAATTCTATCTTTCTTTGTCTATGTGTGTGTTGTGATTTTTTGGATTTATCTAAGGCGTGCAATCCCTGGACCATGCTTGCGTTGGTTTTAGTTAAAGGCAGTTATGTCATTAATATGTCAAATGTTACAACATTGGATGGCAATGTTAGACCTGTATGCAGATGATACTGTCGTTTATAGGTCTGTTCTCTCTCTCAGAGTAAAAACTTATTTCACTCAACATTTGTGGTTTTGTACAGCTGCAGGTCGAGTCTTCCTTGCAAAAGATTTTTGAACAAAATAGGACCTGCTTTTAATACAAAGCATATGCAAGACCGAGTTAATATGAATGAGTAAACTCCCAGTATTAGTATGTTATGTATGTATGTTAAAAACGTGTATTGTTGGGTCAGAGTTATGTAACAAATAGCTAAACTCAGTATACGTATGATGCCTTGCTGAGATAATGACACAGTGGGCAGTCTCTGAGGAAGTGATTGCTCTGCCTCATTATAGCTAATTGTAATAGTTTGCCTCCCACACTAATTCCACGCCATTCAACAGATTACAGCGTGGCATCTCACAGTGATGTTATGGTATTAAATAAATATGTCGCTGTCTGGCTGTTAAATCAGTGCCTTGCTCCTTTTATGAAAGCAGGCAGTTCACTTTCCAACAGTGGCCTGGTTTTAGGTCTAACAATAACTTCCTCCGTCTGTCCCCACTTACTGTGGACACACACACACACATCCCTAGCTATATCCATCTCTTTTTGCAGGTACTGGGGCTTTGCTCTGTAGCCATTCAGTTCCCCTGACACTGAAGAACATCACACTGGGATCTTTTAGATTTGTATATTTTATTATGTACTGACAGTGACAGTCAAACCATTTGTATTAATATGAAATCAGTGCACATACAATCATGTTCAAAAGTTAGCACCCCCTTCTTTAATTATTTGCAGTTTTTTTATGTTGAAGTTGTTTTATTGTTGTGGCTCTCAGTATTAGGCAAATACAACTTCAGACGGACAACAACACATAACCTTTTTCACTGCTGTTACTTTTTGTAGTAAAAATGAAGCCAAAAAGAATAAAAACCTGTTAAATACTAAGTTCCCTCTTACTGTAGGATTTAATTGTGTGAGCTGCAGCAGGTGCTGCTGATGATCAGTCCCTGATGAATTGATCATCAGCAGGTGTACAGACCTCTATAAAAACAGACGTTTTGACAATTTGCTGCTCTGGAACGTTCAGGTGTGTGTTAACACAATGACAAGAGACAAAGACATAAACAGTGGTGTTAGAGAAGAAACTGTTGCTGCACATCAATCTGAAAGACTAATAAATCCATTTCAAACTGTTTGGAGTTCAATGTTCTACAGTGAGAAAACAAGTGGAAACATTCAGACAGCTGTCAATCTTCACAGGAGTTGACGGCCCAGAAAATTCACCCCAAGATACAATACAAATACAAAAACCCCAAGAGCTACATGTCAGAGCCTGCAGACCTCACTGAGCATGCTCAGTGTTAATGTGACAGCACAGTTAGAAGAAGACTGAACAAGTACAGTTAGTTTGAAGGGTTACCAGGAGAAAGACTCTTCTGTCTAAAAAGCACATGGAAGCAGGACTGAGGTTCACTAAACTGCATCTGAACAAAGAACAACACTTGAGGAACAAGGTCCTATGGACACATGAGACCAAAGTGGGGTTTGGTCTTAATGATCACAACCATGTCGGCTGAAAAGCAAACCTCACACACACTGTCATCATTATATTATTTAGACAAGTGTGAGTCTGTTTGATAGTTTAAGCTTAGTGGATGATTCAAAACACAGCAGGTGATCTGCATCAGTAGGGATGACATTAACTAATATAACTTAACATAAGTGTACAACTATTCCAGATTTTTCTGTTACAATGAATAAAAATGTGTATTTTCCTTCTGTTAAAATGACATTGTGTATACATGGTAGTTTTTTCTTTTTTTGTTTTTAAAACAGGTTAATGGCATTGACCTGCGAGGGGCGACACATGAACAAGCAGCAGCAGCACTGAAAGGAGCAGGACAGGTGGTCACCATCTTTGCTCAGTACAGACCAGAAGGTGAGTCAGCACAATGCTGTCCAAGCACAGAAATCTGTGGTATAACACTAACAGGGCAATGCTCATGTAGGTCTTCACTGTCCACAGAGTGACATGGTTTTAACTAGGACAAGTGGTGGCTGACCTTATGTTCTGTCACTAGCAAACATTCTCTTGACAAAAACACTCATGTGACTTGAAGCTTACCCACCTTAAACCTGTAGTTCAATTTTTATTTTAAATAGGAACATTTTAAATCCCATTTTAAAGTTTCTATTTAGTTCTTTGGTTAGTAATAGTTTCACTGAGTTATAATCAGATATCATCTGTAGAAAAAGAGCTGGTGCTTTGACAAGCAGCTTTAAAGCGGTGGATTTCTTAGTCATTTCTGGACCTTTTGTAGTTCTCTGACTGGTACCATGTTCCTGAAAAGGGTACAGTCTGACCCAGAAACAGTCTTGTTTGTTTGAAACTGGTTTTGGTATCTGTGTTTCCTTTTAGTAACCCATACAGGGCATGTTCATGCTAATTACAGTCTAACCAAAGACAGTCTGCCAACTCTCTATGAGTTCAAATTGAGTGGATTGGACAGCTTTGACTGGTGGCCTGCCTCCTCTGATTAGGGTCAACAGCACCAGTATCTATGGCAGGGCTAAAGGCACTGACTCAGAGACCTCTTGATGTCTCAGGAGGGGCGGGGCACACACTGGATCCCTCAGACCAGACCTTTGGGTGTTTACCTTTAAAGGGTTTACTGTAGACTGTTTAAGCCAAGAGCTTTATTGTTTCTGGAATATTTTTGATTTATGCTTTGATAATGAGTCAACAGTTCTTCATTTGTCATTTTACAGTCCAGGGGCTCAGACTTGACTTTGCTGTATCTCACAGGAGACTCAGTATCAGTAGCAGAGCTATCTGCCCTGGCATCAAACTCAGTCTGAGGGCCTTTTACTTTGGATGACTCAAAATCGGCTTCATCTCACTTATCCAACTGGCTGTTCCCTCCTGACCGCTGAGCAAACCCTTCTGGGACTAACAACTGCTTTCTCTTTTCACCCATCAGAACTTGCTCTATGTTCACCACGACGGGCCCATTCTCCTGCACCAGGTTTGTGCCACTGGCACCTCTGAGCTTTAAAGTCATTCACTAAGGCTCGGCAGCCTGCCAGTCACTGAGTGAATGTGATCACATTCTGTTCACTCTTCCTCAACGATTGTTTGACCCACTTGAAGCACACCTGACCCCCACCTCCCCTCGCCTGCCGAATGCACAAACCCTCCTTGCTTAAACTTTTGTTCCTGCTTCTGACCCTTCAAACTGTCCTTCTTCCTGTTGAAACATTATTTCTTGTTTTCACATATGCTCTGTTAAGGGTCTGGTTATTATTAATACACTAGCTCTTTATATTTTCATATTCATATTTTTAGTTGCTGTGGTATATTATCACAACAACACAAAGTCCTGCGCCTTTCTGGAAACAGAACAATCTTGGCCAGCATGTCTCATGCAGTAGAGCACATTTAGAAAAATCAGAAATGCTGTATAAGAAATCTGACACATGACTTAACTCTATGAAGGAGCAGAATTTTCCAGGAAATCACAAAACAAAGACACGCTGATTTGAAACAGTTACCCTGTTTGGTGTGTCCGCTCGCACTTGTCTCCGCCCCTGAGCTGCTTTCTGAGCAGTCACGGGAGAGAGAGAGAAAGAGAGAGAGAGAGGTGTTTCCTTTTCTCTTACTTAGTGCTGCACAGTCATAGAATTGGACTGTGTAAACAGAGACAAGGAGCAGGAGGAGGGAAACCATATGAGACAGAGAGGACAGCAGTGGAAGATATATAGACAATGCAGAAAGGTATGTTAAGTCCATTCTAAAAGCAATGTAGGCAAAAACAACAAAACAAGAAGAAGAATAGTTTGATTCTGTCATTAAAATGAGCTTGTGTCATGTATATTGTTTTGCTTTGAGGCTGCGCCTGGTGTTTCTGTTTGGGTCTTAGGAGATATGAAGAAGCACATTAGTACATCGGTGTAGCAGCTGGTAGTTATTACTGGGAAAATATCAGTTCTTGCATATCATTGCAGAAATATTAAGCAATCTGACCACATTAGTCTTCTATGATTTTCAGTGCATGATTTTTCAAGTACACCAGTGGATAGTTGTGTCAGCACAGTGCATGTCACATCTCTTTACTGGTTGATTGTCTCTAAGTGACAGGGTAGTCAGCACTGCCCTAACTTATCAGCTTTTTCCTCATAGTAGCTGCACTGTCAGGGAAAGCATACTTGTCAACGGATTGACGGCTTTTCACATCCTGACATCGTCTTTAATTTGCCAGAAGCCAGTTCATGGCTTCTGATGTCACAGGCTGCTGGGTCGTAATGATGTAAATGAAAAAAAAAAGGTTTACTCACTCCAGTTATTTTGCACAGTATGAAGAAATAGGGAATTGGATTCTACTAATTGACATATTAGGAGAACTTTTACAAACTATTAAGAAGTACTCCTACATAAAATATTGTTATATTCTTACTATTTGGTTTAATGTGCCCACACACAAATAATTTGACAAGCATTTTTAATTAATATTTTCACACAAAATTCTGTATTAAAATTAGATCTGCCGGCAGATTGGACATGATCAGGCCCCAGAAGTGTGTCCATGGTAACTCAGTTCAGCATAGCAACAGTTTGTTCTAAGGAAATAATTGACCACAGAATGCCATTATTAACCATCTGATGATACAGATTCAGCTGTATGTTAAAAACCCTGTATTTGCACTGTATGTGCATACACAGTACAAAATACAAACTCCTTTATCAACTGTGTACACTCACAAACTGTCCCCATAAAAGTTTGATCCTAGGTATTTATTTCAGATTTTTCTTCAACCTCTTCTCTGAAGCCAGTCTAGATTTGAAAATAAATGCTTTTTACTCGACTTGGTGGCATCATTAGGACGACCTCCTCTTCCCCTCCATGTACTGGAGTCTGAATGCAAGACCTGGCTGTCAGTCCTTATCCAGTCTAATTTTGTCTTGCAGAGTATGGGCGTTTTGAGGCCAAAATCCATGACCTGCGGGAACAGATGATGAACCACAGCATGAGCTCTGGCTCGGGATCCCTGCGAACCAATCAGAAGAGATCGCTCTATGTGAGGTTGGTCTGTTCTGGATTGTAGCCTAGATTTGGACGTTCAGGCTAAATTGAGGGAATGTAGGAAGTAAAAAGCTGTTCATTCTGAGCCCCACATTTCTTCCAATCATTTATTCAGTGGTACAGTGATGTGAACTCTTTTGGGTGTGTGGCTCTGCTCTCTTTATATTTGAGTGTTTGGACATACAGACAGAGGAACATTTCTATTTCTATGAGCCTCCCTGTCATGTTCGCATTAATTGTACGTATGACTGTTTCTCCCATTTAACAGGGCACTGTTTGACTATGAGAAGTCAAAAGACAGCGGCCTTCCCAGCCAAGGCCTCAGCTTCAGGTACGGGGACATCCTCCACGTCATCAATGCCTCTGATGATGAGTGGTGGCAGGCGCGCCGTGTTACTCCACACGGGGACAGTGAGGAAATGGGTGTCATCCCCAGCAAGAGGCGGTAAGTAGTTGATAGAGGTCAGAAAAAATAAAAAGCAGTATGAAAACATGGAACGGAACGGGAAAAGTAAACTAGCATAAAAATATACCCACTCACCAAAAAAATAAACCATGCACACTAACAGAGTATGTAGGAAAATCTGGATTAGAGTCTCTGAGGGCTCTCAAACCAGCGCTCATCACCTTTATGTAATACATAATTTGACACTAACCAAAATGAAATGTAAACATATTTTATATGTATCTATTCCAAAATAATATAAACATTAAAAACCTGCAATTTAAAAATAGAATTCTGAAGAGCAATAAAAAGCAGAATAAAAAAAATTAGTATTATATTTTATTTGTATATATCCTCTTTCTTTGTAAATATATTTTCTACTTTTTTGTTTGTATTTGCTGAGGGCCTGTACATTGCTGCACAGTGAAATGTCTCAGTTTGTGATCAATAATCTATCTGCTGTATTTATCTATGTGCTGGAGCCTGCATTGTGGCTTTGTGGGGTTACAGATTTCAGTATCATAAAGCCACAAAGCTAAAAAACACAATAACTTCCATCAATACACATTTCTTGCATATAAACTCTATAATGTTGCATTCATAGCTTGGCTGTTGTTATTTTCAGTTAAATGTGAACCCAGCTGATTGAGCTTGAGATGGAACATTTTGAGTTTCCGGTTTCAGTACATCTGTGTTAGTTCAATCAACTCTGAGTATCAACTATAAACAACTCAAGTACTCAACTATAAGCAAGCCATCATCAATAGAGCCCCTATACCATGATTCACCATGGCAACAGACACTGAAAAAGACCTGCCTACTTTTCTCTTAAAGATGCAGTCACAGTCTGAAAAATAAAACAGCTGCAGCGACGAGAACAGAGAGGTGATGTGGAAGACATTTTTCTGTTCCAGACAGTGTGGAGGTTTATTATTGAATGAGTCTTAAAAATACCAGGGTGAAATATTGACCTTAAAATTCATTTTCATGTAGGTGTAGCTCCTGTGACTGAAGGACAGAATCAGTTAAGCATTGCATTATGGTTGTTTGTCATTTTAATAACATTTGACACACTAAAGTAAAAATGATTTGGTCTTTCAGCCTCCTCATCTCCATGATGATTGATAAAAGAATATGTCAGCCGAGCATTATTCACTCAGTCGCTGCTAATTGTGCCTGATAAGAACTGAATGAATGAGTGAGGAAGTGAAACAGCGTGTCTCTCAAGGGGAGGAGTCAGAGACAAACTCAGGAGTTCCTATGATGTTCTGTTACTGTGGAAGCAGACTAACTTCCCTCCTTTATTGAAATGGTTAACTCGAGGTTTCCCTCATCAGGCTTTACATACTCAGAGTTTCTTCTGCTTTATGCAACGGGCCCTAGGACCGGCAGAGGAGGACACACAAGCTAGGCTACTCACCGCTGTCTCGCCTTCTTTTTTCTTTTTTCCCTGTCAGACAGATGACTTCTCTTCATTTTGACAATGACACTCTCACTAGTTTGTTTACATAAGACGTTTAGTAGGCTACTCCCTGCCAGAGTGAGAGGTGGGGGGGTGAGTCTGAGCTACCTACCACTGTCACTGCAAACTTGTCACTGCCTGGGGCAAAAAGATTCTCCTACAACTAGGGAGCCATGGCTATCTTACTCATAAGCAGCACAAATAAGCAGTGGCAAGATTCTGGAATGATTTGGATAATCCACAGTTAATGAGCAGAGTAGAACAAAAAGCTGCTTTGTACAGAGTGTAGAAATGCAAAGAAATAAATATCTATAACCCTAACAAATGCAGGCACATCTTAAATACATGACGGGCAGCTTATTTGATATGACTTCAGAGACAGCTGGTTGACTTTCGAACTCCTTTGTTTGGCAGGGTGGAAAGAAAAGAGCGGGCACGTCTAAAGACAGTGAAATTCAACGCCAAGCCGGGGTCGTTTGATTCAAAAGGGGTAAGTGCCTTAATGTATGCTGCAAAGTGGCAATTTTTATTACTGCCTTATTGTGATAATTCATGAAGTAGATCAGAGGATTTCCTTTTACTGTCATTTACAGTCTCAGATGTCAGTTCTTCAGTTTTATTGTCATTCATTCTAGTTAGATCAACATCATTCATTCACTCATCAGCCTGTCATCATATCTGTTCATGTATACAGCTCCAAAGTCATGAAATAGAAGCTGTGTAATTTCTCTTCTTTTTAAAGAAGCTGTATAGCAGCTAAATGAAGCCATTTAAACTGCAATTAATTTAACAACCTTTGAGTTAAGACCATAAATGTATTAGGCTACATAACGAGTATGACTCTCCACATGGGGTCTAACGTTCCACAGCAGCCTTCATGTCTTCCTGTCATCTTAATGATGATGTGGCAGCATTGAGTTCCATCTTTTCTTTTTATCACTGCATGTGTTTTATGTGCACACTATGGTTTCTACATTAACCTCACATTATGTTTAAGTTACTCCTCTCAAACCATGAGCTTTGTAACACTCTTCGCAGCTTGCTTTTACTCTAAAAGGCTCTGATGCAACTGTGGCATGTCAAGAAGACCTGCAGATAGATGAAGGAAAACAGAGGCTGCATGTAGACTCTAAATGTAGCAAGAAGAATACACAAAAAACAACATTTTCCACAAAATGTAAAGAGAACTATGTGTATTTTCAGAATAATTTCATCTTTCCTAAGGACATATTCTTAGAAATCTTATCAGAAACTGCACATAAAGGTATCATACTAATAAAGAACAGAACAGGACTTTTTGACATCCCAGTTGTTTTGTCTGCATGAATGTGACAGATGTACCTGTTTGCCCCATGCTTTCTCTCCCTTCACAGTCATTCAATGACAAACGTAAAAAGAATTTCATCTTTACACGAAAGTTCCCATTCTACAAGAACAAAGATGGTGAGCAGGATGGCAGTGATTCAGACCGTAAGTAAGCTCACAGACACACATGAGCCTTCATGCAGAATGAGTGTAGGTCACAGTATAGAGGAGTCACAGGTTCCCTCCCAGCAGAGAGGCTTCATGGAGGCCTTCACTGCTCCCTCTCATGGTCATTTCCGTTTGTTTCCTTCGTTCTCTGTTGAAATGCAGTCAGGGACATTTTGGATCAGCTGTGGATCAGTCAGCAGGAGAGGAGCCAAATCAGTGCTGGTCACTTTAAAAGGATATGTCCCCATATGGTGGCATTCTATGACCCAGTTTTCCTTCAGAGATCATTCAGGTTTAATCTCAATCAGCCAAACTGCCATCATGGTGTATTTGGTTCCCCCTGCTGGGTGCTCACAGCATGGACAGGGACAGATCAGCGGGCCCGCCACTCCCTCCTCTCACTGCCTCCAACACTTTGCTTATGTTGCGGCTGTCCTCCTTCCTCTCTTTCTTCTGTTCTGGCTCCATTTGGACGGCCAATAGGACATCCTGGGGATAGGTGATGATGGGTATGGGACAAAGACCTTCAGTAAGTTGGCTGAGGAATGATTTCTTCTGTTTATTACCCTGCCTCTCACACAGGCACACATACACACACATGTCCTGTGTCTTGTGTTCTTCCTGCCTGCACCGCTGCATGCTGCACTTCTTGGGCTTGTCTTGTATGTTGGTTTGCAGAGTCGTAACCTCTGTTATCAAGCGTTCAGGTGATTTTATGAAGCATGATTAAAATGAATTATTATCCATGCTGTCAGATCAGCCAGTATCCGACACTGCCATGAACCCCAGAAACCTCCACCTCTTTCTGTGGATGCGTGGCATCCGTTATAGGTATGTTTGTAGTCTAATTACATCACACAGTGGCACAGACAGATGTCTCATCCTGGCCATCCAGAGCTAATGTAACACGCTGTCATGAAAATCAGCCAAATGTGTTGTCATGTGGGAGGACTTGTTGCACATTTTGGTCTATTTCAGTGCCACGATGCAGGCCTAGCAGATCACCTGCAGGTTCTCCACATGCTAGTTAATGAGCTTCCAGAAGGATTCTTTTTGTGTACTGTAGGCGTCCTAGAAGACTTAATGCATGTATGCATGACATCCAAAATGCAATGAGTTTACTTGTGAGCATGTCTGTGTGTAGTACAATCATGGAGCATGAGTTTGTTTGAAAGTGGTGCTGTAATGTGTCTACTGCATAAACCTCTGTCTTTTTAGGACCAAACGGTATTTCAGGATTATTTTAAGATTAAGATTAAGATTAAGAAACCTTTATTAGTCCCACAATGGGGAAATTGCATTTTTGCAACAGCAGATACAGACAGCAAATGATAAGTTAGGAAAGATATATACATGATAAAATAGACGACCAGTAAAATATAGAATAGAATAGAATAAAAAAAAACAGTTAACAGTTATTGCACAGGTGAGTGAAGGTAGAAGTGGTTTATAAGAAAACTGTACATATTGCATCAAAAAAACTAAATAAATAATGTATTGTACACTGTGGTGTGTGAGTATTGCACCTATCAGAAGTGTTCATTATACAGTCTGACAGCAGCAGGAAGGAAAGACCTTCTGTATCTCTCCTTCACACACCGAGGGTGCAGGGTAAATACTGCAGGGGTGTCTGCACTAACTGCTAAACACTGGTTTAATCCAGTGGCAGTCACATTAGTCTCATTTAGTATGGTCTCTTTGAAACATCAAACTAATCAAAGAGTGAAGTTACAAAAATAATCATCATATTGCATACAAGTTCTAATTTAATGTGTTGGGACAGCTGGAGAAGATACTAAAGATCAATTAATAAATAGTGGGGAAATGTAGGTATTTGTTTAGGTATTCTTAGCTTAGAATATGAATTATGAGTCAGCTTTTACATACAATTATGACAGGACATTGAACTTTTTCAATGCATCCCTACAGGAAGTCAAGAGGATGTGATTCTGTCATATGAACCTGTGATGCGGCATGAAAGTAAGTCCTCCCCTTCTGCTGCTAGCTTTAGTAGGATGGTAGAAGCTCATATAGCATGTTTTACAATAAGAGATATAAGCAAATTTAGCACTGATTAGATATGATGTTGTGCACTGGAACAGAGGACAGAATCAGCTGGAGAATCATGAATCATGCCCATGCCCATGTCCTCTTGGAGAATCTTCATCAACATGATGCCCGTGTCTTATAATATGTTTTTGTTTTGTATTGAACTTTTTTTTTACCCAAGCCAAAGTGAACCACACATGGAAGTGTCTTTCAGAAATGTACCTCATCTGTGTGTTTTCTTTCAGTAAACTATGCCAGGCCAGTCATAATCCTTGGACCGATGAAGGACAGGATCAATGATGATCTGATATCGGAGTTCCCAGACAAGTTTGGATCCTGTGTGCCACGTAAGCAGTAACGCAAACTAAGCAGAAATCTCATTTATATTGTTCCTGTTGTTCAAAACATCATGTAGTATTTGAGTTGTCACCTGTTCTGTTAGTCTGTGCCATCCGTTGAGTCATGTTCCACTCATCCCAGCACTAGCACTACTGTGGGCCACAGACAGCAGACATAGCACTCCACCACAGAGAAGTAGTGTACAGATTTACTTAGCACTGGTGTGCTCATTAACCCCGCGTGGCCTTTGTCAAGGTAACGTAAGATACATTTATGAACTAAAACTGAATAATCCAGCTTTGAGGTTATGGCAGGATAAATCAAAGTCATGTTTGTGGTTATGTGTGTATGTGACCCTACAACATATACGTCACCCTTTTTCAGCTCCTCACTGTGCATTGTGTGATGTGTCGCCCATCAGACGCAGCAGTTTTTATTTTGCATGTTTTGATTTATCCATCTCTTTTATTTCAATTTACCCTTTAAACCATGTAAAGCTGCTAACAGTTCAGGGTACCAAGGTAAGTCAGCCACAAGACTCTTCTCTCTCATGTATCAGACAGTAATGTGATCCCACACACACCCTTTATCCAGTAGGAGTATCAGTTTTTTGTAAATCTACTTTTGTAAAGGATTAGTGTTGGTCATGTGTTATACAGTAGTCTTTGTTTTCTGTCTGTAATGAATAGACTACATGTTTCCCTAAAGATGCCCTGCTGCTGTTTTATAATTGCAACATAATATTTTCCTCAGTGTGTATTGTTAACAGAGCATCTACCTCGCATGCTCTTCATGCGTTGATATAATATATTATATATGTAATAAAAAGGATTTATACATGTGAAAAATTTCATAATAAATCTTAAATCATGTGATGCATATCTTTAAACAAACTCGCCTTTTCTTCTCCTCACATCTAAGATACAACACGGCCAAAGAGGGACTACGAGGTGGATGGGCGGGACTACCACTTTGTGATGTCCAGAGAGCAGATGGAGAAGGACATTCAAGAGCACAAGTTCATTGAGGCAGGACAGTACAATGATAATCTGTACGGAACAAGTGTCCAGTCAGTCAAATATGTGGCGGAGAGGGTGAGGTTCTTTGCCTGTGTGATAGATGGGGAGGAAGACATCATTCCTTTACATCACAGTTTATTCTAGGTTTGCCACAGTGTGGCTCTAATCAGAGCTCATGTCTCTGTTTCAGGGTAAACACTGCATTCTGGATGTGTCTGGAAACGCCATCAAACGATTACAAGTAGCACATCTCTATCCCATCGCCATCTTCATAAAACCCAAGTCTATTGAGTCATTAATGTAAGTATTGATGTTACTCTGTACGTGAATACTTTGAGCAGCATACAGCTAGCTACTAGTTTGTGGTTTTCCTTCATTGATTGTCACACAAAGATTATAATCCTCATAGAAGACAGAGACTTTAACGTCTTTTGTCCCCATTGCAGGGACATGAATAAGAGACTGACAGAGGAACAAGCCAAGAAGACATTTGACAGAGCGATGAGGCTGGAGCAGGAGTTTGGGGAATTCTTCACAGGTATGATGTTAAGAAGCGTATGAAGCACATGACCGCTGGTTTAAAACTCCTGAAGAGTGTGAGAGGGGTGTTCACACAGATACATGCAAACCCATTACTGCAATATACAACTCCTCCATGAAAACAGCACAATCATGGCTACAAGCAAAGGAACTGACATGTTTCATTTTACAGTATAACACTTATAACGGCAGATTTATTTTAAGCAAGGAGTACAGTTTTTTGAGAGAGTTATTTTTAGCATGCATTTTAAACCTAACCATGGGTCTTGGGGATTCTGAGGGTTCACCTTAATGTTTGCTGTTGCCTCTTGTATGTATGTTTCTAAGCTGTACCTGTTCCATACAAGGTCCCACAGTTCACACAGTTCCCTTTTTTGCTTTACAGCACTGGTTCAAGGAGACACCTTAGAGGACATTTATAACCACTGCAAACAGGTCATAGAGGAACATTCAGGACCCTATATCTGGATCCCCTCGAAGGAGAAACTATAATAACTCATCACCCTGATGGGAGTCTGGACTGCTAGGTACTAGTAATAAGTTGTAACATATGATAACTGTGTGGCAATGAATAGTCTTCAAAGATACTTATTGTGAATATGTTTTCTTTTTTTTATTTGTTTCGACTTTGTTTGGTCATTGCTTTGTTTTTCACTTAACATGAATGTTCCTGAATGTAAACCACAAAGTGTTAGGAAATGTTAGGTCTTGAACCATGAACCGTTTGTATATTTGTTGATTTATTTTTATTTATCTAAACAAAACACAAAAAAACAAGAAACGCAATGTAATGAAAACTAAATAAATGTGGGGTAAGCGTCCACATCCGTACCTTGTTGGATTTCAAACAGGAAGCTGCAGGTGGGATAAATGGTACAAATGTCTCTGCTGGCGACGATGCCGCTGTGATACCCTCATCCTCTCTTCACACTGCAACTAGAGTAATCACATTACGTCCGATGTTGTCCCTGGTTTTGCATTCATCCAAACGCGGCTTTGCGTTGTGTTTGTTTACATTGATTTGTCTGTTTGTGTTTTTTCCGACGTGGACACATATGTGAAAAACATGTTTTATTCCCTGTAAGACTTTTATCCATCCAGCTGTTGCATTGACAATGATAAGGGAGAGAGGCTGCTCTAGGCAACAGAAATGTAACACTATATTTTGCTACTTAAAACGCTAGAGGGCGCAAAAGCACAGAATTATTTATTACTGAAAATATAACTTTGATTAAAGGGTCATTGACAGAGCATGTTTTATTTGAGTGATGTAGTGTGGTATGACTGTGTTTGGGATGGATGATGGAGAAAAAGACACTGGAAGGTGTACTGATTACTTTAATTGGTGAAATATATCTTTTCAGATTAATAGCAAGAGAGAAGGAATTATTGCAAAATATAGAAAAAAAAAAACGCAGGGAGTGCAGAACTTTGAACAAGTACCAGATATTAATGTTTTGCAGCAGCACTCTGGAGTCATTATGAAGTAAAGGTGAGTTTCTCAACTTCACTTTGAAAGGACACTGGTTCCTGAGTCCTAATTACAAAGGTTCAGGCCTGTGGGTTCTTTCCCTGTAATCACTTCCAATGGAAGCTCATCAGGAGACAGTCAGCTGTTTGGTAGTAATAATGTACATATGATTTTCTGGGATTGCATCCTAAAACACCAACTCATCAATAGATGGTGTCACACTCACTCACATTCTGGACCAACAGCCATCTTAGCGTAAATCGATGTTGAGTCAGACACTGCATTCTGACTGTCAGACACTGGGCTACCATGTGTGTGTGTGAGCATAGCTTACCCTGCCTTATATTACCTGCCCGCTCCATGTCAGTATGCATCAGCATAAGCAGCCCTCATGCTGCCCAGATTCCATGATGACCAGGCTTTTATTATGGCAAGCTAAACATCTTTAGCCATCCTGATAACAACTTTTACAAACGTCCAAGTAAAAAATACAAATATTGTGTACCTTCCAGCTGTGTAAATAAGTTATCATAGCAAGAGAAAATTTTACAAAGAGAGAGAGAGTGCAAACTTAGATATATACAAATGTGGCCAGTTGCTTTCAACAATATCTGTGATCTACCCACATTTGAGACAGGAAGTTTATACTATTTCCAAATGTAAAATTGCCCCTTCAGACCATCTTTAGCTCTGTCTTCCAGGTCTGAAACTCTCTGGGAATCACTCAGGCGCCACACACACACAGAGTCATTCTGATGGTCAGGATCCAGTATTATTACCACTCATGGCCCACAAGTAGCCATGTGATGTTTCTATAACAAAAAGTCATCAATAAACAGAATTCTTTAGTTCCGCAGCAAAACATGCACTATCCTGGATCAGCTGCTGTTTCAGATTTATTTCAGAGGTGATGAGCCTTCACTGACCCAGCACGATATATCCACTATATATAGTTTACTCACAAGTGGCTTGCCTTGTGTGAAAGGGCATAAAATATAGTACCTCGCTTTGTTAAAAAGAAAAAAATCAGTACTTAAAGCACTTGGAATGAGTCATGTAATGTAATCTATTATTGTGATAACCTTCCTGTTTTCTTCTTTGCCATTGGCTGTTAGATCCCCCCCCACCCCCCCCCCCCCAACAATCTGTGAGTGATGCATACAGTGGTACTGCTATTTGAATTAGCATGTTGTGTTATCAATTACTGTAGTGGTGTTACGAGTGGCGGGTATGTTTCTAATCAATGGGACATTTCAAAAGTGCACTTACTCATTGTTTTATAATGAAATTAGGCACTGCAACTTTCCACTGACTATTGTGTAGGATGATCAGAGATGACTGACCCCCTGACCTGCTTGAAGGGACCACACGCTGTACCTGTAGAAGCACTTAAACACACCACCATTCCTTTAAACAAATTAAAAAAAACATTTCATATTTTGTATGCACAGATTGGCTCACATTATCTTTCCCTTGTTTCTCTAATTGGTGGCTGGTGGAGATAAGCACTGATATGTATCGATCGACACTTTTCATTTTCCTTTGCATCATGTTTTCATTTGTCTGCTGTCATTCTGTAAATTTTCCATAACAAAATTGGTCACCAATTGCCTTAACAGAGTAGGTTTACTGTGTATCAGATGAAAGCTTATAAATGTACATTTCCTTTGAGAATTGAACATTTGATCCTCCTTGACATCAGTGAAAGAAGGCTGACTCACATCCGAGGAAGGTGTCATCATGCTGGTGGTGTTGATTGCCTTGTGCTGACCACAGTCAGTGGCTGAGGAGATATTTTGTAATTTTATCTTAAAAATAAGCTGCAAGTGAAGTACTCCAATATGAATCCTTCTCAAGTCACTGTGGACACTAACGCGGGACATTCGATGACCTCTGTATGTTGCAACTCTCCTGTGGATGTGCGACATTCAGCACGACTGAAGCATTGAGGAACCTGCTGTGTTTTAAGACATGCAAATTTGAATCATTCAATCAGTGTCTCTTTTAAAACCCAAATAAAAACACTATTGTAAGAGGCTGTGTCCAACCAGTGTGTTTTACCACTGTCCTGTTTTGGTAGACTCAGCTGTACAAGTCACCATTCTGTTATCCTTGGTTTGTCCTGTGTGTTGTACATAAATATTTAACCCTTTTAATTGTATTCATAGCTGGTGGATGATGTGAGTTCATATGCATTGTGTCTGTATGCAGGTGTTGCATCTTGACACTGCGACTGTCCTCTTTACCATGACCGCCCTCTAGCTGCAGACGGCGACCCCCAGTGGTGAAGTGCACCATTGTAAAGAGCTGTAACATTGTTGACACAGTGCAGCTGATGCATTTACCCTCTGAAGGGGCTTGGAGATAATGTACCGTATTTCCACTGGCGTCACATGACTTCCTGCTTCATCAGTTGGTGAGGATGGAACATTCTGCTAATCAGCTATCCTTCATTAGACGTTTGGAGTCTGGAATGATCTAACCAGGAATAAATGGAAGCTGATTTTCTCAGCCAAAGTTCTTCATGATTTTTAATTTGGATCAAATTATTATCTCTAAAACATGATTTTAAATATATATATATCAACAGATCAATGGCAAATGCAGTATGGGCCAAGTGTCCTCAGCTGTTATTGTCATCTTATTGACAAGCTGCACTAGAAGTTACGTTTTTGTTTGTTTGTATTTTTGTGACGGGGTGGGGGGAGTGTTCCTGTTGTTTGTTAACCCTTTGACTGTGTTTATGTTTACAGACAGGACACAATCACAGACTATACATTTACATGTCAGTTCTGCTGCTTCAGGTTTTAGTTTTGTTTTTGGAGTTTGTAAATTAACAATTAAACAGTGTTTGCAAATTTAAAAGGAAATTAAAAGAAAGATACTTTTAAATGAGCTTGGTTGTGTTTACAATAAATGTCAGTTTCCGTTTTTTGTTTTTGGGTGAATGTGAATGAAAGAGACAAGAATTATTATATTTATTATGTATTGCCTACACCTGCTAGTACCAGGTTGGAGCCCCTTTTTGCCTTGATGAACTGCCCTGATTTTTGATGGCATAGATTGAACACAGTGTTGGAGACATTGCTCTGGGATTTAGCTCCATATTGACATGACAGCATCATACAGTTGCTGCAGAGTTTTCGGCTGCACATCCATGATGCGAGTCTCCCTTCCAGCACATCTCAAAGATGCTCTATTGGACTGAGGTCTGTTGGCTGTGGAGGCCGTTGTAGAACAGTGAACTCACTGTTATGTTCAAGAAAGCAGTTTGAGATGATCTGAGCTTAGTGACATGGTGCTCGTAAAGAGATGCTCCACAACAATCAGGTAGGCTGTGGCGTTTAAAGGATGCTCAATTGGTATTAAGGGGTTAAAGTGTGCCAAGAACACCTCCCCCACACCATTACTGACCTCTTGATAGGAGGCAGGATGGATTCATGCTTTCATGTTATTTGCACCAAAGTCTGACTCTTTCATCTGAATGTGGCAGATGGACTCAAGACTCATCACACCAGCAATTGAACAGGTGTACCTAATACAGAGGCTGCTCAGTGTCTCACAGTCCCCCTTTAGCAGACTAGCAGTGGATGTTTAGGTTAAGAACCTTTATTTGTCCAATTGCATAAAAGCCTGTTCGTGCTCCAGGTGAGGCTCGAACTCACAACCTCGGCATTGCTCTGCAGGTCACTGTCTTATAAGTACCGCGCGCTGACCGATTGCGCCACTGGAGCACATGATGAGTTTATTCCAAGGGAAGAAGTAACTATGAGATACTATAGGATTCTGAACCCTCTCAAGAGGAACAGTGGCAAGAAAAACTCTCTTTTAACAGGAAGAAACCTTGAACAGGACCCGACTCATGAGGAGAACCTTCCTGGGACAGGCAGACCCCTTTTGCTGATTCCTCCCTCTAGCTGTTCTGGATCAGCTGCAGGCTGTTAATGGGCCTGTTCATAGAGTGATGGGGCACTACCGCCCACATGTGGACTCTCTGTTGTCTGCAACAGAACATATCTGCTGGCTGTGGTTGACGTGACACTGCTTGTTGCTGAAGTCTTATGTAGCAGACTGTTTAGTTGTTTTATATATGTATTATGAGAGAAAATATGTGATGACAGAGAAGAATTGAAGGAAAAAAAACATCAATCATTGTCATCTGTGTGTAAATGAAACCCTGTCAAGCCAAGCTCACTCAGAGTTGGACAAAAGCAAGAAAACATCGAAGTTACAGTAACCACTGACAACAATAAGCTGATAAACAGCTGTTTAAAGTTGTGAACAAGTGTATTTTCTAACAAAAAACAGTAGTGCAATGGAATGGGACATGTTATTTTACATAGACGTGGACACCTGAAAGCCCAGAACCCAAACAGGCTGTCGACAATAAACAGAACATATATAGGGAAAGAGCAGAAACACCTGGAAGGCCAATGCTATGATTCTATGTATACATTTTCTTTTTACAAATTCTTCAACTGTCCACAGGGTGGTGCCCAAGAGCTGGTGCAGCATCCAACTTTTGGAACACTAACTCCTCAACACCATCAACACTGGAGTTTTACTATTGCTGTGTACAACATAGCCTACATGGTTAAATTATGTTGTGCACTCACACTCACACTGAGAACTCACTTTAAAAGACTAAAACTTTACTTCAAAAGTGAAATACATGATTTGTTTTTTTAGAATATATATTGTATTAGCAATACAGGGGGTCAGGGTTGTGCTCATTTATATATTCTTTCAATCTAGACACTGTCAAAGACTGTATGGCACGGATATTTTCCTGGAGATGATGTAGAAACCAGGGATCAGGGATGCTAGTGGAGGATGTACTCAACAAATACCTTTTTTAAGGACACCTTCTGCAGTAAGTACAGTCTAAACTAATTTCCATATACAGATAAATAGATATTCATTACATAGTGGAATAAGTTGAGAACAAAATAACATAAAAATGATCAGTGTAAATCAAACTTATTAACCCATGGAGGTCTGGATTTGGAACCGTACTCAAAATGAAAGTGGAAAATCACATCACAGGCTGATCCCACTTGAGTGGAAGTTCCTCAAGACAAGTCAGAATGAGGCCAGTAGTGTGTGTGGCCTACACGTGCCTGTATGACCTCCCTACAACGCCTGGGCATGCTCCTGATGAGGCGGTGGATGTTCTCCTGAGGGATCTGAGCTTAGTGACATGGTGCTCGTAAAGAGATGCTCCACAACAATCAGGTAGGCTGTGGCGTTTAAAGGATGCTCAATTGGTATTAAGGGGTTAAAGTGTGCCAAGAACACCTCCCCCACACCATTACTGACCTCTTGATAGGAGGCAGGATGGATTCATGCTTTCATGTTATTTGCACCAAAGTCTGACTCTTTCATCTGAATGTGGCAGATGGAATCAAGACTCATGTTTAGGTTAAGAACCTTTATTTGTCCAATTGCATAAAAGCCTGTTCGTGCTCCAGGTGAGGCTCGAACTCACAACCTCGGCATTGCTCTGCAGGTCACTGTCTTATAAGTACCGCGCGCTGACCGATTGCGCCACTGGAGCACATGATGAGTTTATTCCAAGGGAAGAAGTAACTATGACTTCTTCTATGAGACAGTCTGTGGTGCAACGTGGCATTGGTGGATGGAACGAGGCATGATGTCCCAGATGTGCTCGATTGGATTCAGGTCTGGGGAACGAGCGTCATATGCATAGCATCAATGCATCATGCAGGAACTGCTGAAACACGTCAGCCACATGAGGCCTAGCATTGTCATGCAAGAAACCCAGGGCCCACTGCACCAGTATATGGTCTCACAATGGGTCTGAGTATCTCATCCTGGTACCTAATGGCAGTCAGGGTACCTCTGGCTAGCACATGGAGGGCTGTGCGGCCCTCCAAAGGAATGCCTCCCCACACCATTACTGACCCACCACCAAACTGGTCATGATGGAGGATGTTGCAGCAGCAGAAGGTTCTCCACTAGACTCTGTCACATCTGTCACATGTGCTCAGTGTGAACCTTCTCTCATCCGTGAAGGGCACCAATAGCTTGGCAAGCTTGGTGTTCTCTGGCAAATGGCAATCACCCTGCAAAGTGTTGGGCTGTAAGAACAAGCCCCGCTTGTGGACGTCGGGCCCTCATACCACCCTCATGGAGTCTGTTTGTGACAGTTTGAGCAGAAACATGCTGGAGGTCATGTTGCAGGGCTCTGGCAGTGCTCCTCCTGCTCCTCCTTGCACAAGGGAGGAGGTGGCGGTCCTTGTTGCCCTCTTACGGCCTCCTCCAGGTCTCCTGGTGTACTGGCCTGTCTCCTGGTATCTCCTCCATGCTCTGGACACTGTGCTGACAGACACAGCAAACCTTCTTGCCACAGCTCTCATTGATGTTCCATCCTGGATGAGCTGCACTACCTGAGCAGCTTGTGTGGTTGTAGACACCGCCTCATGCTACCTCTAGGGGTGAGAGCACTGACAAAATGCAGAAGTGATCAAACATAAGGCAGAAAGGATGAGAGCAGAGAAATGGTCTGTGGTCAGCACCTGCAGAACCTCTGCTTTATAGGGCTGTCTTGATAACTGCCTCTCATTTCCACCTGTTGTCTGTTCCATTTGCACAACAGCAGCTGAAACTGATTCACAATCAGTGTTGATCCTAACTGGACAGGCTGATTTCACAGAAGAGTGACTGACTTGGAGTTCATTGTGTTCTTTAAGTGTTCCCTTTATCTTTTAGCAGTGTAGTTACCTTCTCTAAATCTTGTTAATTCTTCACAAAGCAAGCCGTTTTGTAGCTCTGTTACAAGTTGTACAGTGGGTACGGACGACCCCCTTAAATGTTTCACTCTTTGTTATATTGCGGCCATTTGCTGCATGTGACAATGTGATATTTCAGTTTTTCATTTTTAATAACTCTGCAGAAATGTCAACAATTCTGTGTTTTTCTGTCAATATGGGGTGCTATGTGTACAATAATGAGGAACTTAATGTAAAAAATTTTGAATTTTGATTTTAGCAAATGGCTGCAATATAACAAAGAGTGGAAAATTTAAGGGGAGGCTGAATACTTTCCGTACCCACCTTATCATTATCTGTGCTTTTTTAGGGGGACCCTGCTTCACTCTATTCAACCGTTCAAGTGACTGTTAGTGACTGGAAACTGCTGATTACCAGTACAGGATCCAGTGTGGGGATAGTAATGAAGTAGATGTGTGTCAGTACTCAAACCTAGATGAAGCCTTCATATGAAGCTTTCACTATGTATTTTGTTTTCAACATTGCATACCCACCACCCTTAAAATGCACACTGACTTTCCTTCAGAGGAGCATTGTCAGTATTATGGAAGATGGAGACAAGCCCCTGTCAATAACTGTACTCAGAATGATTAACTTTCTGTGCTAGATCATCATGCCTCAACTGCACCAGAGCCCAAAGTGCACTCAAAGGACATTTACTCTAGTGAAGTTAATTTACCATGTTGGCCCTGTTCATGCACACGAACCACATTTTAGTATCAGCTGTGGTGTTTAGGTGATTGTGGTTTTTCTAAATCTAAAATGATGGTCCTAGTGATGATTCCAGAGTAGAGCAACAGAGCTCTTACACTGATTCATGTGCTTCTGATCACATAGCTGAACCAAATTAAGATAAACTAGGGGACTTATTTTACATAATCTGTTTGGATTCATTAAAGCAGATAGAAACAACGTTTACATTTGTCAGTTCAACAATTACTGATTATGTATCTTAAGTGGCGTGAACATCAGCTGGTTATACACTCACCAGATTTCTTTGCTAAAGCTTGTGGGGTAGTTCGTTCTCCACATTAAAGAACACTGTAAAAGGCCAAAGTGGACGATATGTGTTATGTTCCCTGTGTTTGTGGGTTTGGTTTTCATTTGGATCCTGCTTGTTTTAGTATATTAGTATTTTTCCTGGTTGTTTTTTTAAGAAGTGTTTCCCTGTGTCTTCCTCTTGTGTTTCCCTCCTTGTTAATTACCTGCCCCGCCCTGATTGATTCCACCTGTGTCTTATTAACCGTCTTTGTATTTAGGTCCTGTGCTCGCGTTGTCTTTGTCTGTTCTGGGTGGCACTGTCGCCTGACAGCAATTCTGACTGGGGCCTTTCAACCTGTCCAGTTAGGATCAACACTGATTGTGAATCAGTTTCAGCTGCTGTTGTGCAAATGGAACAGACAACAGGTGGAAATGAGAGGCAGTTATCAGGACAGCCCTATAAAGGAGAGGTTCTGCAGGTGCTGACCACAGACCATTTCTCTGCTCTCATCCTTTCTGCCTGATGTTTGATCACTTCTGCATTTTGTCAGTGCTCTCACCCCTAGAGGTAGCATGAGGCGGTGTCTACAACCACACAAGCTGCTCAGATACTGCAGCTCATCCAAGGATGGAACATCAATGAGAGCTGTGGCAAGAAGGTTTGCTGTGTCTGTCAGCACAGTGTCCAGAGAATGGAGGAGATACCAGGAGACAGGCCAGTACACCAGGAGACATGGAGGAGGCCGTAAGAGGGCAACAACCCAGCAGCAGGACCACTACCTCCTGCTTTGTGCAAGAAGGAACAGGAGGAGCACTGCCAGAGCCCTGCAACATGACCTCCAGCATGTTTCTGCTCAAACTGTCACAAACAGACTCCATGAGGGTGGTATGAGGGCCCCACGTCCACAAGTGGGGCTTGTGCTTACAGCCCAACACCATGTAGGGGGATTGGCATTTTCCAGAGAACACCAAGACTGGCAGATTCACCATTGGCGCCCTGTGCTTTTCACGGATGAGAGCAGGTTCACACTGAGCACATGTGACAGAGTCTAGAGACGCTGTGGAGAATGTTCTGCTGCTGCAACATCCTCCATCATGACCAGTTTGGCGGTGGGTCAGTAATGGTGTGGGGAGGCATTTGTTTGGAGGGTCGCACAGCCCTCCATGTGCTAGCTAGAGGTACCCTGACTGCCATTAGGTACCAGGATGAGATACTCAGACACATTGTGAGAGTTGACTGATGCATTAATCCAGGTCTGGGAGAAGTTTCCACTGCAGTAGTCAAAAAACTATTTCCTGGTCCTGATTTCCTATTTCCTGTTTGAAAATTTACCTGGGACCTATATTTTAAACTGCCACTAAGTGGCGCTCCAGAGAGTAATGGACAAATCCAGCACGCTGCCTGTTCTGACCCTGTTCTGACCCTGTCAGTAATGGAGGAAAAGGTAAGTTCCCCCTAGTGGTGATTTTTAGTTACAGCTTAAATTACCAGGCATTTCCAATATTGATGCACAGACAACAAGTGCTCCACCACAGATAGTCCATGGGCCAGGCGAGATGCAGCCAGCAGACAGCTTTCATTGAAGCTCTTTTGTGAATACAATTCAATTCAGTTTTATTTATATAGCGCATTTTACAATCAGAAGTTGTCTTAAAGCACTTCACATTAACCCAGAGCGTGAGACCCAGAGCCTAAACTGCACTGTGGCAAGGAAAAACTCCCTTTAAGAGGAAGAAACCTTGAGCAGGTCCCGTCTCTTAGGGAAGAACCTTCCTGCTGCCAGTCGGCCAGGTAGAGGAGGAGAAGAAGAGGGAGACAGGACAGAGAGGATGAAGGAGAGAGAGAGAGGAACAAACATGTACAAACATTACAGAAAACAAACATGACAGGTTACAAATGGATAATATGATGATAAATGGTATAAAAAAATAAATTCCCCGTCTATATTTTTTTAAATTAAACTAACATAAGGCATGTAAACCAGAGCACTACAATTGTACTGGATCAAACATATGTCTTGCTTATTCAGACAAAACAAAAATATTTCACTGTACTACAATAGGACTGCATTTATACATAAATATAATTCTTTGTTAGCAATGATAGTGCTTTCAGATTTCAGTAAGCAGCATAAAAGGTAAGTATGGTTGAAAAGGGAACCAGTGAAAATGTGCTGTGCAGCAGTTCTTGTTTCATTAGTCCCTGTTAAGGATGCAGAGGCCTGTGTTGGCCTTCATCAGGCAGTGGAAGCAACTACCTGTAAGCAGCTGGGAAAACAGTGTATTGCTTAGGGGGCTTAGCTCCCAGATGATTTCATGGCCCTGGATCTGCACTGCTGTTTGTACATGTACTTAGATGGTTTGGGATGAGTTTGGCCGCAGAGTAAAGGTAAAACAGTCAACAAGTGCTCAGCACCTCTGGGAACTCCTTTTTTTGGAAAACCAATCCAGGTGATGACCCAAATGGAGCCCGAGAGAATGCCAACAGTGTGCAAAGCTGTCATCAAAGTAAAGGGTGGCTATTGTCTAAAATATAAACATGGTTGGTTTAACACATAATTCAAAATTACCATGGCTTTCAGATAGTTGCAGGAAACCCTGGTGAATCATGGAGATATCTTTGGTTGTGTGAGATGGGCTCCATTACGGCCATTGTCAGCGTCCAAAGATGTCCAGTAACCAAAGATAACCTGAGACAAATTACTAGCGATGTCAGAAATTTAGGATGACTATGTCACAGTGGCAGCTGCTAGAACCTGTCACCCTGCATCCACATACTCCTCCTCCTCGCATGTTGTACGGGGGAGGGTCCAACTGAGCATGTGTGAGTGTCATCAGTCGAGCATGCTGATGACTGATGTTTAGTCAGTGTTTTCTTACAGTTCAGACAATTGCTCCCCTGAAAGGAGAATATTTCTTTCCATCCTACAATGTTGGAGGTGTCTTGATCCAGACTGTGCAGATGTTTCAGAATGATGATATCAAGTCTTGCCTGTTGTACAAAACCTAAACCACCTTGTCCCAAGGACTGCTTATGTGGGATTTGCCAAGGGTGCTCCTGTTGTGTGAATAATAAGGAAAAGATCCAAACGCAGGTCTCGAGGAAGTGTTTCATTCCCTAACAAAAGATAACAAAAAACACCCACATTGGGGAAACACCATCTCAGTAGGTGCTCTGGAGGACAACAATGCTGGCTGGACGTTACCAGGACCGAGTGGCTCCTGAGAGAAAAAGGTAGGTTAACAATGAGTTTACAAGATATCTAGAAGAGTTCAGGCCATCAGTGATCATACTACCACAATGGTTTTATTGAAGAACTGGGGACGAATGGAGGAGAGTGAGATCCTTAAAACCAAACGGGGATGAGCTGAAGATTGGATGCAGGTGGATGCAGTCCACCTGAGGTATGGGCCAACTGTATGTATAAGTGTGTATGTGTGGTCTACTGACAGCAGGTCTGATTGTAGAGTCTGACAGCAGCAGGAAGGAAGAGCATGTGGTAACGCTCACACAGCGTGGGTGGCGTAGCCTGTCACTGAAGGAGCTGTGCAAGGACAGTGCTTGCATGGGGTGGGAGGTTTTCTCTAGATTTGCCGGAATCCTCGCCTCCACAGCCTCAAGGTGGCTCCCAAAACAGAGCTGGCCTTCCTTAATAGTCTGTTTAGTCTCCTCCTGTCAGCTGACAAGGTGATGCTGCTCCAGCAGACCACTTCAAGCAAGATGGCCGATGCCAACACAGTCATCAATGCTCCTCAGGAGTGCCCCCTGCACTCCAACAAACCCCAGTCTACACAGTAGGCAGAGACTGCTCTGACCATTTCAATAAAGTGCTGATGTGTTGTCGGACCAGAACAAAAAAAAAAAAGCCACCGATCTGGGCAGTGTTGCTGTTCATATTTTTGTAGCGAGTAATCGAGCGTAGTCCACTCCACAGCATCTGGAATCAGAGCTGCTGCAGTGGGTTCAGTCATATTTGGTCCTTATCAAAGCTTTAGGCTTCTATGCAGCAGGATATATAACAGTGTATTCATCAATGTTGCCTTCAGTTGCAGCTAAGAACAACTGCCATCCTGTCAATGCAGTCCTATAGCCTGGTAAACATATCTATTTATGTCCTAACATAAATTGCTGTATATCCCTTTTCTTTGTCTTTTTTTAAGTAAATAATCTGTTACATCATTAAAATGTGTCTAACTTTTAAGTGACTAACTAAAAAGTGATAACTGATTTTAACTATGTTATGCATAGCATAACTACTGTATGTTTTTGGGTCTACAGTCAGTTTGTAAAGGCGCTAGTGTGTTAGCTGTATACTGCTACAAATGAAAGGTGTAAAATAACCAAGCACATCAACACATTTCCTCTTTTACAAAGGCTCATCAGAACAACTTCATGTTTCTGTGCCGGCTCTCACTTCAACATTTCCTGTCACATTTCTAATGTTCATGTATTGTTTGCCACCTGTTGGCAGGATTGTGTAATGCTATCTTATGTTTCTTCATTTGTATGCCCTTGTGGTGTGTTTCACAGTTCTGTTTGCTACACTTTTAAATGTGTTGTTCCTCTTTGTTTGATATCCTAGTGTGTCTGCAATAATTGTTTATAATATAATGGGTTTTTGTTTTGTTGTTTTTGTTGTGTATTTACTTTTAACTGCTGTTAATAAACCTCAAACCTGAATATTTAAAAAAGTCAAAGTGAGCTTGTAGCTTTTTTAGGAGAATATTTATGTGTGTAAAATGTATTGGTGTTCAAAATTATTATGCAACTAACTGAAAAACTGGAAAATTTAATTATGTTTCATCTGTTAAAATGGGAATAATAAGCACACAGCTCAAAATGTACAAATAAACATTTCTAACAGGCTCCAAACAGCTGTACTGGTTTCCTTCACTTGCAAGTCTCCCATTTAAGAAAGAACCAAGAACACAACTCAATAGGGTTTAGGTCATGCGAGGAAGGGGCTATGTCATTATTCTTTCATCTTTTATGTAGTAAAGTATTTACTAGCTTGCCCTGCAGTGGAGGACTTCAATGTATGCAATGGAGCATAGTCATGGTTAAAATTGTGGCCTTCTTTGCAGACTTTTCCCCAGCAGGAGTACAAGTTCCCTGTAACTGTGCTTATAGAATGAGTCTTTTAAAAATGGCAGCCACCAACAACAGCAGAAGGACAACAATCTGCGTAGAAGGAACATTGTCATTCCATATGTGTCAGGAGTATCAGAGACACTCCGCAGGATCTTCAACAACCATGACATCCCGCTCCATTTCAGACCTATGACAACTCTGAGACAGAGACTGGTTCACCTGAAGGACAAAACTCCCAGGGGCAAAACTTCAGTGCAGTGAGGAATGCTCTGATCTGTACATTGGAGAAACTAAACAACACTCCACGGAAGAAGGGCTCAGCACAGGAGAGCCACCTCTTCAGGACAAGACTCAGCTGTTCACCTCCACCTCAGAGACAAAGGACAACAATGTTCACATCCTAGACAGGGAGGACAGGTGGTTTGAAAGATCAGTCATGGAAGCATCTATGTTAAGCTGGAAGAACCTTCATTCAAACCCTCCCTCATTCCACAAATACACATCATGTGATGCTTGAATCCAACAAGCATTCAAGAGTTGGAAAATATGCATTAATATAATAATATAGTCAAAATACTCACATTATGCACACAGTGTATTAACAGGTGTTTTATTCCATCTCGTTCTTTAACAAGATTTTACTTGATTTTACATTGTATTGTGTAGAATTCACAAAAATCAAAAAAATATAAAGCATCTTAGTTTTGGCAGGGGTTCACAAATAATAAGTATGTGTGTTGGTCAGATTTTTTTATAATCACACATACCAAAGACTAACAGGGTTAAGAACTGGCCTCCTGTTTAGTCATAGTACAGTTCTGTGTACTATGACCAATAAACAGTTTTCCATTTTGTCTCAGACCATTGTAGATGAGCTTTGGCCCAGAGCAGACAGCGGTATTTCTGGATCATATATAGTTATGGCTTCTTCTTCTCCCATGCAGGGATGTACAGCAGAGGATCATATCTGTTTTTAATGCAGTGCTGCCTAACGGCCTAAAGATCAGGTTTGACCTTTGACCTTGTTCTTGCACACAGGCTCTCCTACAATTTTCTGAAAATTTTCCACGATTTTTAGAAACATTTTGTCACAGATTGGTGAACCTCTGCCCATCTTTACCTCTGATAGTCTCTGCCTCTCTGAAATTCTCCTTTTATATCCAGTCATGTTACTTACTTGCTGCCACTTAACATAATTATAATAATTATCAGATGCTCCTCCGTTTGTTTTTGATTGTGCTTATTACTTTTGCAGACTTTTGTTGCCCCTGTCCCAACGTTTTTTGAGATGCATTGCTGCCATCAAATTCAAAATGAGATCTTCCATGAAATGGTAAAATGTGTCTGTTTTAACATCTAACATGTTGTTTGTTGTTGGTTTGTCAATACAATATAAGTTTATGAATCATTGCATTGTTTTTTGATTTACAATTTACATAGCGTCAAAGTGTTTTTTGGAAGTGGGGTTATATCAGCATCAGGGTAAGGCAAAATGTTGACCTTGTTACTTTAAGCTTTAGGAAATCATTTCTCTGAACAAGGTAAAATAATAAAGACCTCCTACATAAAATGAGTATATTTAGGACATGTGTTAGCATTCTTTAGCTGTAGTATACCTAGCTTATACAAAACAAACATTTGTGTCAGTAACTGTATATGATGTTGTATTTAATAAATCAACAAATCAAAGCCCTGCCATTGTGTAGCCTGAGGGGGATTGTCCCTATATATGAGACCATTGGCTGTGGGGCTGGTGATACAATCAATCATCAAGTGAGCTGCTCAGGGCTTGGAGCAGAGGTAGGCTGTCTAACTCACAGAACTGGTACCATGTAACAAATATTCTACTTTTTGAATAGGTGTGTGCTTTGTTTGTAGGATGATTGTTTTAAGCCCCGCTTTTTGCCACACGTGTCCTGGAACATTAAATTTGAGGACTTCACACTGATCTCCATATCACTACAGCGTAAGAACGCCTCTGATTGGTGCAGTCAAACTGTCCATCAAAAGGAGCGTCCACTCACACGCAGCATTGCATGGTGGGGTGGGCTGATCCAGTGTGTACAGTATGCTGCAAAACTGTTGATATTTTTCTCATCTGAAGCCGTTTAAGAAGATCGAGACGAGTAAGTGTCGGCGTCCTGCTCCAGACAGGTAGGAGCGGGTAAACCGCTGGCGGGGAAACCAGATCTGTACAGATGTGTCAGTTATCACGCGCACAAACACCCAGGAAGCTTAGAACAAGTAGTTACTCCGCTGAAACAGACTGTAACAGTCGTTATCGAGCCTTTGTGGTGTAGCCTGCACCTCTTCGGTGACCTTTGACAGGCGGACAGCGCTGCAGATAAAAGTTAAGTCAGGGATGTGTTAGCAAGGCCAGGCCAGTGTGAGCACTTTGCAAACCGGGGGAGGGGAGGGATATAGCTGAGATGAGAATTTTCTCCCACATCGATGAAAACGAAAGTGATTTCTATCACATTATGTGACTGAACAAGTGTGTATTTGTGTCAGGATGAACGCATAATGGTGTTATTTTCGTAGGTTGAGGTCGTTTAATAGGTCGCCTTCTCCGACAGTAACATTCATCATCTGGTTAAGTGCTGCGTTTCGTTACCACTGTAAAACTGTACAGAATATAGAACACCACTTCCGGTCCGATCAGGAAATAAAAGTATGGACTTAAATTAATAAATACATGATTTCATGTGAATTGTATTTTATAATATTTAATAATTTTCCTATCAGATACATTTCAGATACACTACAGTCAGAGCAATAATGACTAATTAATGATAATTTTGCAGAGAGCTCAAATTAAACATGTGCTCACCCCAAAGATGTGGAACTCTAGTTTTGATTATTTGGCTTTTTATATACTGGGTGCAAAACTGCTCCATTTATGATGAACCAAGGACTGCCAGGTGTCCCAGGCTGCTGTCTATAATGTGGTCTATAGTGAATTTCATAGACAGTCCTAAATGTGGTGGCACAAGTTCCAGCAGCTTGTATAAGGGTATATACCAGTCTATGTGTACACAATAGTGTGCAACATATATAATATCGTCTATCTATATTATCTATGATTTTTTTTGTTATTTTACTATTTAACTTCCTGTTTATTTGTATGCTATTCGTAGCTTTTAGTATTGTCAAAATGTAGGCTATATGTATTGGCTTTACACATATTTAAAACGATTCCTTCTCCGGGTGGTTGTCACTAAAGTTTTATTTAAAGGATTTGACTTGAGGGCCCCTGAGATACTGCTGCAAAATAAAACAAGCTGTGTTTTACCCATCATCAGCAGATTGTCAGTGGTCTGTGTGCCTCAATGTGTTCCTGGCTGCAGTCTAGAACATGTCTGGTCTACCTAAACTTTAAATGGCAGCGCTTTTATTGTGAAAAGCCCTTCCTGTGAGCGCGCGCCTCAGCGGGGCGGGCTTGCCGCAGGCTGCGTTAGCTCAGCCAGTGCTGAACTGTTATGATGTGTCAATAAGTTAAAAAGGTGGACAGCACCGATGATGAGAGGACCCCCTCGGTTCTTGAGCAGGATATTAGAGGTATGTTCAGACATTAAGGGAGCGTTCATGACAGAGAACTTGTGCTTTTATCGATGTAACGTTAGAACCCGGTCGCTGTTTTGCCAGCCTCTCAGTCAGTCACTCTGAAAAATTGTTATTATCGCTGGACATGATGTCCGCCTGCCGACTTTCCATTCTGTATTAGTTGGTTTAACATCGACATTTCATTGATAACCGCTGTCGGAGAGACATTCGTGACAGCGTCGCTGAGGATCCTTCAGCCCTGTGTGGAACGCCGTATGAAATAAACGGCAAAGCAACTGTTCCTCAGTGAGCTATGACTTGCCCCCTCTTCCTCTCCGCATCAAACAGCCTCAGACCTGCGTTGTATGTCAGCGAACACTCCAGCAGCACAAAGAAGTGTTTTAACCACAGTTTAGTTACCGGCTGCTGCCAGCAGCGGGTCGACGAGCTTATACTGATTTGGAAACCATTGCATGTTAAAACCGTGACACGTCCAGTTAGCAGGCTGTAGAGCTAGCAAGCTAACTAGCTACTTTTATTCCTAGTAACACAGCTAGGAAATGGAGCTACTGCTCTGCAAAACACTGCCCACAGATGCATGTGCCTGCACAGAAAATCCCCACTTTAATTAACCATTGTGGATGTTTTTTCCTCGGACCCGGAGACATTTCGGCGACAGTGTCATCGGGGAGTTTGACAGGAGTGAAATATCCCCACTACTGTACTGTACTTGGGTTTTCTCCTCCAAACCAAAGCAAGATGGACTCTCATTCGGCTTGTCTGTCTTGTCAGAGCTCAGATCGACATTTTGCACGGAGATGAAAATGTGTGCTTGGAGGTAGGGACACGCTGTGTTGGTGAGTGAGTCGTTTATTCGCGTAGCTCACACATTTTGTGCTGTTATTGTGCGCGTCGAGCTCGATAGTGTAGCTCGAGACTTCACTCCCAAGACATGCAGTCCGATCGGGCATCAGCAGTTTCACCTGAGAACACAACCAAACCTCTGCGCAGCTTGATAGACACCGCAACAGTGCCTGCTTCATCTGGGCTGGTTAATGTTGGTGGAATGCATCCAGTGGTCGCAGGGTTTCGGCCTACATGTTTTGGTTTTGGCTACAAGGGCGGATCGACTGCGCGATTGAAGTGATCAGTTATCAGATCAGACAAAATGTCCCACCGTACTTTGAAGCTGATGAGGTCTCGTACTATACGATGCAACTCACGGACGCTCTATTAAAGTTGTTTTGCACACACCTTTCTTGTTGTAACACAATGTGCAGAGATGACAGTGTAACGCATGTCTGAAGAGCGGTGTCTTGTATTTTATAGGTCATCGTCATTGCATGACAAAGACAGTGGCAGTTCATCTCCATCACTCATACAGCATTTCCATAGTTTTTCCGGCAGTAAGTATCCTTGTTTTCCACTCGACTTCCATGCACACACGCTGACGTTGTCCTGAGTACAGTCATTCAATCATTCATTCATTGATTACTAATTCCATTTATCATGATTAGGATAGACATCCACAAGAAGTGCAAATAAAAATCCAATACATGAAAATATGTAGAGATGTTTAATTGTTGATCTTTATTAATTCTACTTTGTGCTGCATCTCAAATATTTCAATATACAAGTAGAAGGCAGTCTATAAGGTGAGAGGCTGCAGTATATATTATTATAGTTTAAGTTATTATACACATACTCTGTATTTAATGGAACACATGTGAGTTCATACTTACATACTAATAGATTGTAATTCCTGCTTTGTGTTTTGTTTCTAATTGTGTCACTACACAGGAGTTGTTGGGTACTGCTTAACAATGCAATGCTGTATTTTTCGATGTGAAGCCTGATGACACATTTTTTTGGTCAAATCATTAATTGTGTGACAGTCATAGATAGAGATGCTTTAAATTTAATCGATGCAAAGTGACAGGAGCTTGTCTTGAAACAAGAATGAGGTGAAATTTAAGTTATTGTTTATGGATTTTTACTCTTTGTTCTGCCATTTTATTATAAAATCCAAATTTAATTCCCTAAATAATGAGTTATAATGTTGCAACAAATGTGCATTTGTACAACTCCCTGATTACTGCAACACAATGCATATTACGTGGTATTTGTTACTCTCATCTGTCAGTGAAATGAAAACTCAGGTTGACTGTGTTCTGCTGTAGAGCTCATATGGACACAGTGTTTGTACAGTTGTACATGATACACATACAAATAGTTTTTCCTGTTGTGTTCTTATAATAAAAATTTAGAGGCAGCAGGACTAGTAAATTACCAATTTGAGCAACAACTAATCAAATTAGAACTACAAAACAACCGATCAGAACAGGCATACAAAACCATCAATAAGAACAGGGCTGCAAAACAATCTATCAGGGCAGGGCTCGGAAAGAACCAATGAGAAACCACCAACCAAAGAGCAGGGCTTAAATCTTAACTAATACTTTGTACTTAAGTATTATGACTGGAACCACACGCCGCCATGAACCATAGTCATGATTTATAAAAAGAAAAAAATGGTCTTATTGTGTATTAGTAATGGTGACACATACTATAGGGAGTTTGTCAGGGAAGATTCACAGTCATACTCCAGAAATTGTGGATTCTCAGAAGGTTTCAACTAGGTGGCGCCCAAAGCCACATCATCTTTAATGCTTTATTTCACCAAAAAATCCAAGTGTTTAGAACAATGTAATTTTAGATGTCATTTTTAATTGATAAGTTGCTCTTAATACCCAAGAATCTTCATTACATAAAACTAAGATTAAGATTAAGAAAACCTTTGTTTGTCCCACAATGAAGGGGGGGGCTGTTCATTGACATACAACGCAGGTCTGTGGCCGTGCACCGATACAGAAGCAAGTAATAAAATAATTATAATCAAATAAAATCTATATACATTATAAAGTAAACTACCAATAATATATACATAAGAGCAGGATACAGAACTATAACACAAATCTAACATTTCTATATATTTAAAGTTCTGCATCCTAGAAAAAAGCCTTTCGGGTCCTTTGTATGCTTGAAAGACAGTGTAATTCACATCTTGCATGAAATAGATTAAGTGCAGGGTATACAGCCATTCATCAAAGGTAGGGTAGGAGATTTCCTTCTGATGCACTTTTTGTTAAATGAGTGTAACTTCTCTTTACAATCCGATAGCAACCGATTAGTTCGGCAGTTTCGCTTTGAAACGAAGAATATGAATCATCTGTGGAAGCTATAAAACGCTAAAAACATCAGCCAATCCTACGAGGAGCACCTGCGCGTAGAGTTGGCTGGTTGTCACTCTCTTCCTGCTCTGCGCACACCAGAGAGGTACGTGCATGATGGCCGAAGTCACAGACTGGTTGGGAGGCGTGGCTTCGGGGTGATCTCAGAGAGAAAGGAGCGTTTGTTTACTTTCAAAATCTCCTACCGTACCTTTAAGCTTTGGACAGAGTTACTGAAATAATTTTCAAATGGAGTAAGTCTGGAACCATTAGTACTAGATAACAGAATAACTGAGAAAGAAAGGCCACCGAGAATTCAACAGTTACTGTACCAGAAGTTACCTCTCAGTAAAAGGCCAATGACAGCCCACTTGAAGTTTGGGAAATTGCTTTCCAATGACTATGAGAGCATCAAATAGTTTTCTGAATGATGAGACTAAATTCTGAGGCTGTTGCTGCTCTTTGTAGAGCTCAAAGCACTGTGTGGCCAACACTAGTCACTGCTCATTGTCCGGCTAAAGTTAGTTTTTTTATTCTGACAGTGTTATGGGCCAAAGGAGAGTGGTCAGAATTGTGGAAATGATCAATGTAACAAAGTACAAAGGGGTCCATGAAGAGAACCTGCTGATCAGTCAGTGGCCAAATAAAAGTGTTCAATCACATCTTCATCACTTAATTTCAGAGAAAGCATGCAAGATTTTTTTTTTAAATATTAAAATGTCATGTGCAAACAAATTTGTGTTAACCTTTCATTGGCCCAAAAGCTCTTAAAAAACAGCAAGTAGTCCCAGCACCAACTGTATTGTAGTTAGCTTAGTACACAAAACATGTGTTGTTTTAATATATTTAGGTATGTTGTGTTAAAATGTATACAAAAATGATTAAACTAAAGTATCAAAGCCTAAACACAAGGACGGCACGACATATAAAGTATATATATAAAGTATATAAAGTACAATGGTGTATCTTTATGTATTAGTGTGGCTGCATCTTTTGTAATTTGTTGACATGCTAAAGATTTACACAAACCTGCTTTGAGTTCTTCTTTTAACTCGCTCAGTGGCACTGGATATTCAAAACTATTTTACTAAAATATATTTCTAAGTCGGTGTCTAACTCAGCACTGTGTCTGCCATTCATAAACCAACATACCATTGCTTTTTTGCTTTAGGGATGATTCTCCAAGGCAGGAACATTACCATAATAAATAAGGTCTAATGAAATGATAGTCAGTTGGGGGATGACTTGGCTTCTTTCCTTGCTGCACCTGCAATTAAATTAATTAAATTAAACCAAAAAATAGACACAAGGGACAATTCAGAGCTTTAAAGACACCTTTGGCTTTAAATTGAGCCCAGGTTATGTCAAAGAAAAAATGTTCCTAACAGTAATAAGTAAAACTTATGTAATCATTTTGTACACAAGTATGACCTTTATAATTATTTGTTAAAGTAAAACTGGCCAGTAAATAGGGTTAACAATATGTCAGTTGGAAAACCTTACGTACATCATTGTTATGGCTGCAGCAAACTTTCAGGTATAGTCCCACAGTGTGCCCAAACCGTCGTTTTTATTGGTTTGTTTTTAGGTGCGGTAGTACCATGAAGGGTGAAGGAAGGGGCAAGGAACTACCTGTTGCTGGGGAGGTCACCGGCAAACGTCCCAAACGCAAATGTCTGCAGTGGCACCCACTTCTATCCAAGAAGGCTCTGGATTTCTCTGAGGAGGAGGAAGAAGAAGATGAGGAGGAGCTGGAGAAGGTAAGTTTGGTTGGTGCTGTCTATGAACTGAACAAGTAATCTGCCAGTTGATCACATTAAAGGGATGGAAAATTTTGGAAATTGTTTTTTTAGCAGTCAGTGCTGTGCAGTCAGGAGCGGGATTCACAGGTGCAGTGTGGAAGCACTACAGCGGAGGTGGAGGAGGATTCAAATGAGCAGCGGGCACGCCGACCAATGAATGCCTTCCTGCTTTTTTGCAAACGTCACCGTTCCCTAGTGCGGCAGGAACACCCTCGCCTGGACAACCGAGGGGCTACCAAGATCCTAGCTGACTGGTGGGCTGTGCTGGAGCCCAAAGAAAAGCAGAAATACACTGACATGGCCAAGGAGGTGAGACTGCTCTGTGTTTCTATACTCTGATCTTCTTCTGTCGGTTACATTGAGAGCAAGAGAGATTTCATTGTTAAAATCAAACCTCACCTCCACAGATAATACTTAGGTGCTTTGTAACAAAAGGTTTTGCTTGTAATCAAACCAAGTGTGTTTCCTTCCAGTACAAGGACGCCTTTATGAAGGCTAACCCGGGCTACAAGTGGTGTCCTACCACCAGCAAACCAGTTAAGAGCCCTTCCTGTCAGCTGGTCAGCAATCCCCGCAAAAAAGTTTGGTCCTTCTCTTGCAACTCATCCAAGGACTCCACTGCCAAAAAAGTGCCCAAAACTGACAGCATGCCACAGTTAAACTTTGCCATGGCAGGTGTGTAATGTAAGATGTCATAACTCTGATGTAACAGGATTGGGATTGTTTTTGTAACTTATGTCAATCATCGTCAGATCCTACGAAAATGGGAGGCCTTAGCATGCTGCTGTTAGCTGGGGAACATGCCCTCACAAACAGAGAGGTAGGTCATCGTCAGAGGCCACCTCTGGTTGCATCTTTGCAATGCACACATTATCCATTAGGTGGCCTCAAATGTTCATCATCCATTGTATTTACATTTACATTTGTTTTTACATCATGATTCTATTTATTTTTTATTATTTAATGGACGAACTAACATTTGATTGTTTACTTATTTAGATCCCTTCAAGCACTAAACCTAGTTTACCTGACACAGCCAGTGAGGGGACCTCCTTCCCAGAGGATAAGGAAGAGGTACTGTACATCCTCAGTATACTGGAGATCAAATACTTTGTCAAAATCGGGTTGTATAAGTTTGTTTGTTGTTTTTGATAAACAAACAAACTTCATGATTCATTTTAGATAATTTCCTCGAGATTGACATTTTGACTTGTGGCTGATCACACATAAAACATATGTGTTACTTTACTGACCTCATGACTGACCTGCTTTTATACCTTTTAATCTACAGATGTTGTCTGGGACAATACCAAACAGAGTGCCTGCCATTACTGAAAGCAGGGTCCAGGCTCCCCTTTCCCCAGCAGCAGAGGTACCGAGTTGTTTACACCCCAAAGCTAGATTTTAAATATAGGCTCTCACAGAAAATAAAATAAATGATCATCAATTTTGCATGTTTAGATAAACGCAGTGTAAATATAAATCCTTATAGGGGTGATGCTAACACTTTTACCACAAATTTTAGGCCCGACGCTGCCCTGCTTTTAGCATGCTAAGTTCTGAAATCGGCTGACTTAAGATTAGTGATACCAGTAAGCATTCAAGTCTACATATATTTGTTTACAATATAGAGATTGGAAGGAGATTGACAAAGGGTGGATTAGTAGTCACAGCTGGCTGCATGGCTGCATGCAAGAGAAAAGAAAAACACGGCTGTTTACCTTGTTACTTGTGAGTCATCCTGCATCTTGTTTTGATCCATGCATCCTAAGAGACCTGTTTGTAAGTGACCTTCACAGACATTTGGCAATTCAGATGTCTGAGGAGTAAAAGACTTCAATATTGTTGTATTGATTTCTATTCATTCCTGCTATAGCAGTATAGCATGGTCATCAGTGACAACGTTGTGCAGGTTATGTTATATTGAGAAGGAAAAATTCTACCGTCATCATTTACTAACTTTGCAGCACTGTATTGATAAGCATTTAAAGAGTTTATTTCAAGTGAGGGAACCACCTATTTTTAGCTAGTTATCTTGTATCATCTCATATAAAAGACTGATTAAATTGCTTGATTCTTCTAGTTGTTGTGAGACATAAAAAATAAGCCTGTTGAAATACTGTTTTAATTGTTTCATACAGTAGGCACGGCAGCTGAAAGAATAAGGTTTAATGAAATAAAAAAGTGTAACTATAGTAAGATCTGGTAAAGCCCTGTTGAGGAAGCTGTGATACTGGGATGATATACTGAGTTGATAAACACTGTTTTGTGACTGCTTTTCAGGCTTTGTAAAGTCAACAAATGAATAATACACGCCACAGGATGGCTAGGTTTAGCTAAGAGACTGAACAGAATTTATTTTTTTACCAAAATAACATATTTGTTGTCAATAGTAGCACCAATGTTGCTGGATAGTGTAAGCATGTGCAAGAAAGCTAAGCTGTGTGATCTCATATACAGGTGACAGAAAATGAGACTGTAGGTTCACAGTCATCGCTGTCTGTGGCACCTGAAGGGAGACCATGCAGACAGTCTGCTCTCTTCCAGCTTGCTGAGGTAAGACGGTTCTCATGTAGTGCATGCATTTAATAACTAGAGAGTCTTAATTTGCTAATCTTTCAGTTTAGGGGATTCTGATATAATTTTATTGATATACTGTTAATTCTTCAGTCACCTAACAGTAAAATTATACATTTAAATGTGGTATCAAGTATGGCTTGGCAGAATTCAAATTTTGGAACAACCTTCATTCAAAGTTATTGAAATTGGTGGGCAAGGGTCACTGAAACATCACAAAACATGCTATAAGTGACATAATGTTCCTCAAAAACTCTTTTTTTTTTTTTAAATTCCTTCACTACATAGAGTTTAAGTTGTCAGAACACTTATTACACAAGCTCTTTTTTAACTCTGTGATTGGCTTGTTGCTGCCATTAGCTTGTAGTGGGCTAAGTTTATCATTGTTTTTTTGTTTTTTTTAATATGATCTCAGTGTTCATGGTGGCCAGATGCACACGTTACCATAAAACACACACACACACACAATAGAAACACCAAAAAAGAATGACAAGAGGGAGTCTGTCACTGTAGTATTCTAATCCCATGCTGCCTCGTCAGAGAATGTTCATTAGTTCAGTGTTGAATATTCATCAGTTTAACATTAATTTGTTTGTTGTGTTTCATAAGATGTGTTTAGCATCTGAAGCTGGAAAAATGGACACAGCTGTGTCACAGTCAGAGGACAGCTCCTCCACAGAATCTCTGCAGCAAACTACCATCAAGCCAGAGATCAAAGAGGAGAAAGCAGACGCTGACCCCTGTCCTTCCTCCTCTCACACGTCAGCCCTCCTACCTTCACCCTCCTCTGTCACTTCTACCTCCACTGATGCCATTGTCACACAATTTAGCAGCCAAAATGCACGTGTCAAAAAGAGCAAGAAAAAAGATGTGGCCAGGCCAAATGAAGATGATGAGGTCCTTTGTTCAGAAAAGAAGATAGTCAAGTGTAACCATGCTGAATCAAATGAAGACAGTGTCTGCAGTACAATTGAGGCGGTGGCCAAGGGTGCCTGGATAGACACAGAAGGGAAGCCCACAAAAAAGATCCCTAGCACTCTTATTGTTGGAAACTCTGGTTTGCCCAAAAAGAAAAGCAAACCTAAAACCAAGACATTTATTAAAGAGAATATACGGGAGTTGGATGACAGCAGCAGGCAATGTGGGCAGTACACCTCTTCAGAGGTGGAGATGAAGATAGAAAATGCTGACGTTAGCCCCCAAAAAGAAGAAGAAGAAGCAAATATAGAAAGCACAGACCTCCAAGGGTGCATGGCTGAACCACATCACTCTCCCTCCAGCCATTCACCTGCTAAGCTCAAAGAGGAGGACAAGGGGAAGGAGAGGTCAGGTGATCCATCCTGTGAGTCCAACCCTGGCTCCAGAAAATCAGAGCGGAGTTGTAAAGGCGCCTTGTATAAAACTCTAGTATCTGAGGGAATGCTAACTTCACTGAGAGCCAATATTGACCGAGGTATGCAAGAGGACACTGTTTACATTCTGTCGGTGGTTCTCAGTTGTCTGACTGATGTATATTTGTTTGTAGGTAAAAGAGGTGCTTTCCGTACTTCTGATCATGATGCTAACTGGAGTGATGACAGCTGGACAGTTGCACAGATGGGACCTAATAACCCCAAGAAGCTGAAAAAGTCCAAGTCCAAAGATGAATCTTCACAGGGGTGAGATGCATCTTGTACTATTTCCCACAATAACAATATTGTGCTGTTTTAGCTTATAGCTTGTCCCTCAGGTTTTTTTCATGTAATCCCGTTTACACAAATTGAATATATATATATAAATACAGTATATTTTTCATTTGAGTCCCTCATCCAATAGCCATGTTTTTTTAAGTGTGAGTTTACATTTACATCTTTGATTTTGCCAGCATTTATTTAGCAGAAAATATTCCCATAGAGAGCACATAGCCCATAGGTAGAGCACATTTACCCTGCAGCACACCTGTAGAAAGCCTCTAGATCAGTCAAAAACAGGAAGACATGACATGTAGAATAACAACGTTCCGATTTGATTTGTTTGTATTTACAGATGGACAGCTGTGTGTTTAAAGTTAGGTTGATTCATTGATCATATAATCAATCATGTAAAACTGTGAACTTCATTTGTCAGCCTAGGGAAACTGGAGGAGGAGTTTGAAAAGAAGTTTAACAGTCTGCCACAGTATAGCCCAATGACATTTGATAAGAAGGGCACTACTGTGGCAAAGAAAAAGAAGATGGACAGTCCCACTGTCGCAGAGGATGCCTCAAAAGTTGGAAAAGGTAAAAACAAATATTAAATACTCCACTGAATCAACACTATGACTGTTAAATATCTCCTCATCTCATCCATGCTCTGTTTGATGTTAAGTTCTGTTTTTCACGTTTACATGCGCAGACCTTTTCTTTGTAAAACATTTTGCCTCCATAACATAGCATTTCCATGCTCTTTTTTCTTTGTTTTTTTGCTATATCAGGACCATCTCCATCTCAGAAAAAGACTTCATTCCACAAGATTGTTAGGAAGCACAAACACAAAAAGGAGAAGCCAGGTGCAGTGGACAAAGGTGAACTAGAATCTTGATGTCTGTGCATTATGTAGCCGTGTTCTTAACCGTTACCATCTCAATCTAATCTCTTAAAATGATCTATTCAAATGTTACCGTACTATGAAAGAACCTTTTACTTTATAAAACATGCCATTATTTTGTAGTAAGGCGTATATGGCTATGTGACAGAGTGAAGTCTGTGATGGCTGAACATCACTCCTAGTGTCTACTTGCACTTTTTATACTAAAGAAAAACATGTGTATTCAAAAGGAAGATCCATTAAGATTTAACTGCTGATGCCAAGCACAGTGACCAGTGTCTGTTAAAGTGATAGTGATACTGAACAGATGAATATGATGCTGATGCCTTTGTGCCTTCCATTTTCTGATGTATATAGTCACATGACTGAAATCTATCTGGTGTTTCTGTTTTTCCACAGCAGTGGTACAGACGGATTCCACCATGCTGGATTCAGCTTCAAAAGCCAAATCATGTGCCCCCATTGCCATAATGTGCCCAGATGTCCAGGGCACCACTAGCATGGAGATGCTAGTTGGTAGCCAGAAGAGGAAGGCTAGGAAGACCAAGATCACACACTTGGTGCGCACAGCTGATGGCAGTGTGTCTCCAGCCGAGGGTGAGTGATGAAGGATTAATAAATTGATGAGTCTGTGTGGGAACAAGGGATATCCCATCACATCCATTTTACAGGATGCTGTGTAAGCTCTTTGCCTGTAGTATACTCAGTTTCAACATTTTATATGTTGTTGATACTTTCATAAATGTGATGGGAAATCAAATGATAACAGAATATTTACAGTGCTTCTGAGATTTGTGTTTGTGTTTTTTTTTTTGGCTACAGAGGAAAAAATTAGGGACCTGAACCAGGAACAGGATAAGAAGCCATTTCCCCAACAGAATTTATGCAATGAAAAAGGGTGCTACAGTACTCCCAGATCTGAGGAGGCAGAGAGGAGCACCGTACCACAAGAGCTACCTGCATTCTTCAGTTTGGCAGCCCTCGCTGAAGTAGCAGCCATGGAAAATGTTCACAGGTAGACCCCGTAACACTAAGGAGCACATTATGTGGCTGTAGTATATGCTAAAATAATTTTTACCTGATGTGAAATTCTGATGTAAAACTCTTCTCTGATGTCTTGTTTCAGAGGCCAGAGAGGTTTAGCTGAGAGTCAGAAGAAAGAGCTCACTCAGACTCCAGTTCTCATCTCCTGTGCTGATCAGTGAAACTCTACTGCTGCTATGGAAAGTGAAAACATAGACATTGGCAGTGGAGCTTTACTTTCCTCAGTGGGAACTCCACGCCACGGGGGGTCTTGATCAGGACTTTGAGCAGACTCCACCTTCCCTCTCGTGGGTGAATTTGCTTGAGCTGGGATTCATGGTGGGGAGACATAGACCCTCTCCTCCTCCTCTTCCTCCCTGGTCCTTATTATCTCAGTGTTTTCCCTGAAGCCTTCCTTTGGTTCGAGGGGGGTGCCTTTCTTAAGACCTCACTCCCCTTAGATGCTCCATTAGGGCCTGTGGAAGAACCAAGCTGTCCCCCAGTGCATGGCTTCCCTTATAGAGATGGATGTAATGGGTTTATTGTGCACAGTTTTGTCATATAGAGGCCATTTTAAGGTCAAGTCTCGCAATTGATAAAATAGCATTTTAGGTAGGGAAAACCCAACACTGCATTTGTTTTATAGACAAACAGCTTTCTGTCACCTTTTTACCTCACACACACCTGCTGAGTTCCTGCTGCCTCTGGTACCTCTGTGTTTGAATAGCTTGTGTTCCTTGCGTTCCTTCCAGCTTCAACCCAAAATGACTTTAACCAGGGTAAATTATCACGATGGATAAACTTTCATTACCAATAACTTGCTTAGTGTTTCCCTGTGGTACACTAATGTGGTGTACTTAAACTATGAAGACGTCATGGTTGAGTTTTTCATATGTATGTTAAGAAGACGCTACTGCTGTTGCTAACAGTAAACGGTGGCTATTAATAATCTTAGACTGAATCTGACGAGTAGACCTGTGCATATTCTTGCATTTGACCTAAAGTTAATTCTAGCTGAGGATATTTGTCCTGTTTATCTTTTTGTAGTAGGTTCACAGTGTCTCTGTGAGCAGTCAGTCTGCTTACGTACTGCTTCTTGTGCTGGGGATGTTTGTGATTCAAATATAGCCTTAACCTTCCCGCCCATGCCCTCTTTGTCACCACAAAGCCCTCAACTTAGCTTCTTGCTTAATGCCATCACAGTCCCAAAGTCAGTTTTTTGAAGTTTTAAATAGTGAAATGCAGTTTTTGTTAATACTTGATCTTATTGCAGTTTGCGTAGCAATTAGAAAGATTCATTCCTTGTGTGCGACTTCTTTCAAGTTTATTCCATAAAAACTGCACTAATCTATAGCTGATGTTTGAGTTAATCATGGAACGGTAAGGAAATGCCTCGTCTCCACCAGTCACAGTGTTCTGGCACCATGCTGCGTCTCAGTAGCATCTCAGGACTTGGCTAAAGCCAGCTACAACACATCTGGATTATTTTTTGTCTCATTAAATGAGCAAATTGGTCAAAAACAATGCAGAAAATATTTTAGAAGCAAATGTGTCACAATCAGACAGTGCTGTGCTCTGGTTATGCTTAGAGCAAATGGAGATAAGGCGTGTAGTAACTCCCCCTTTGTTTCCTATTGGCCTTTTGAGATTTATTCCCAAGTATTGGTCTACTCAGAGGTGACCTGTGGTCAATAGTTTGATTTGTAGAAATAGGCTTTTATTTTATTTTTATTTTATTTTATTTTATTTTTTTTGTCAAATCATTCCACTCCATTCCTCAGTCTTTATAGTTTATCAGCTGTTGAAATACAGAAGGTTGCTGTTAAGCTGCAGGTTTGTTGTCTTCCCAGGAGCTGGTGGAACCTGTACAAGCTGCTGCCACATGCTAACTAAGAACTGTGCAGTTTCTCCAGTAAAACCTCTCACCTTCTATTACCAGCAGCCCTTTGCCCCTCTTTGTAGACCAGTACTTCATTTATCACATCTTAGATTCATCCACATTTACTGTATAACTTTTATAGCTGTTTGCTGTATATTTCTTAATCTTCTTTTCAAGTGTGTGCATTCATGATGTCCTTTAACTAGGTCCTGTATTAATTTCAATGTTTTTTTCCTGAGGTCAAGTTTACTGGATTAAGACTGTTGTCAAAAAGATCAAGCTCAGAGATGATGAATGCATCTGTGCTTACCTGGTAAGCCAGTCGGCACTGTGAACGGTTGCACCATCTTTAAACAACGAGCTGATCTTTTCACCTCTGGAGGTGTATATGTGATTACAACTGCATCGCCGTTTTATGGATAAGTGTTTAAATGTGTCAAGACTGCTTTCTAAACCTCAACGACAGGATGTACAAGTTAGCAACAAATGGGTCTTAAAGAGCTCATGCATCTTTAAATAGAATATTTTCTTAAGTCAATGCATTGTTACTTAGTAATAATGTTTCCATATGTAGGCCCTTGTGTGGAAATAGTGCTGTACATGCAAAAAATATGATTCCTCTAAATTTGTGCTTAAATTCTAAAAGTAATTGCATGTTTCCCAGTTAAGCGTAAGGAAACCACAGTATGCTTTACGATAATCCTAATTATAATCCATATATATATATATATATATATGTATTTTTTCAGATAGAAAGGAAAGTTACATTACGGATGCCATCATCCAAGCAGTAAACTGTATAGTTCTTCCACTGGTGGACATGAGAGTAGACAAAGAAATTGTCTTCCCCCAAATAGAGATATATTTGCTTTTAAGCAGAGAGTTTATTGACATTTGCCAAAGAAAGGGAAAGGTATATATTCAAGTGTAAATCCTGTTGGGAATAAAAGAAAGCTGGCATCACAGTTGCACTGGATTTTTGTAGGTGTTAAAAACTTCAGGTAACAATATCAGCACAATTCATCCTGTGTATCTAATGGGATCTTCTCGGTGTTTGGACCCAGAGTTGGAATGAAGTGTAACAAAAGGGCACCACTTAATGCCTCTTTTAATATACAGTATTTGCACCTTATGACCCAAACCAAAATAATCATGGTCTTTGAAGAAAATCTATAATTTTTACCCACTCTATGGAAATTATGCATTTTAGCTATTCTATATTTAAGAGGAGCCAGACAAAAATACACATCTACAGAACAGCCATAATTCTGTCATTTCACCATCCCCTCACTTTTTCTATCTAGAAATGCTTCTATAATGTTGAAATTCCTATATTAGTTATCTAAATTACTATAATACCCTTTTGTGCTAGTACTGTCTTCTTGAATGTAATCATTTTGTACCTGTATTTTTCTAATTCAGTCTTGATTGTACTGTATGTATGCTATGATGGTATACTGTTCCTTAGGTGCATAGTTTGTTACAACCAATGGTTCTCATGATGGGATAGCTGCTCTGCTGTGTACCATGTGACTGATAACTGAGAGATTCTTGCATTATGTGGGACAATATCTTTCCCTGGTTTGCTACTTCTTTTTCCTTGCAGTAAAAGTGAAAGTCTGTTCAGGACAGTTTTTAAAAACAGGGACACTCCTGCAATCAGATAGCGCAATTGAATGCTTGAGTCAACTTATTTATTACTATTCCTTTTATTAGGTTTAATTAAATAAAAATAAAAAAACAATGAAATAGACAACTGAATATGCATCCGTTTATACATGAACATGTATAAGATTATCTACCCTTTACTGGAATGTAGATCATGGCTTCTTTTTCTTTTTGATTTGTTTGTTGTTTTGTTTTTTGCGATGCCAGATCTTTAAAGTCTCTCTTCTCTGATAGGTTGTACATCATGTGCTTTTTCTTATTTATGTTACTAGTAATCATCATGGCACACATGTATTTTTGATTGTTCAAGCCCAGTTGTTAAATGCAGCCTTGCCTTACTGGAACCCTAACTACGGGTGGGATCCCTCAGCCACCCAGCCCCCTACTTCACCCAAGTCCTATGTCATAACACTGTTTGCTGATGCAACTATTATTCCTTTTTCACCTTCTGCTGACACAACTATTACTTCTTGAACACCTATTAAAATAACATCTATTACATCTGTGTATCTGTGTGAAAAGAGTCTGTTGTGTATTTCTTTAGTCCCTCTATAAACAATATTGCATCTACCATATATTTCTATAGATTGTATGACTATACAGTGTCATTTCTATATATAGAAATGACGATGCCTTGTTTATTATCATTACAGAGTAATATAGTGTAATACAGTGTCAGTAATATAGTAATATAATACAATCGATACACTGATAAGACATGATAGCTGCCTGTCAAGAGTCATGAAGGACTGTAAATGTGCCACAACAATGCTTGGGCGGGTGGCATGTGTCAAAACAACACATGAACGTCAGGACTCAGGGTTTTCCAGCTCATCGTCATCAGAGCATCACACTGCCTGCAGAGTGCTTCCTGCATCCTGCTGCCCTCTGCCATTGTTGTAAAGTGAATCTTGATTCATGAGGGATATTGTTTAATATGTAAAAATACAAATGTTTTAAATTATGATGCTGATAATTATGAAAAGTATATGAAAGAATACCATGGCCAAAAATGATGGGGCAGTGACAATAGAAATGCCAATAAAAAAAAGTTAAATTCATCTTTTGTTTTCTAGTATTTATTAAGTTTTGGAACTAAAGAAAATATTTTACCTGTGGGAAAGTATGTTAGAACAAATCGAGAACATTAACCTTACAGATTCATGTAGACTTTGCGTATTCTCTTACATTTTGACAGAAACTCTCAGAAATAAACAGTAAATATTAATTTGCTGAATAACTTATCAACAGATAAAAACTAATAAAAAGGTTTGGATTCCTGTCAAATCGTTTTTTTTAATCTAAATGAATGACTGCAGCGGAAGGGAGAGGAAGGGGTCTGGTCATGTGACGGCCTCTGTCACATGACAACGCCGGTGACACTGCTACTTCGCTAACGCTAACAAAATGGCAGCGTTCTTACAGTGGAGAAAATTTGTCTTTTTTGACAAAGACACGCTGAAGGATCCAGTGGATAATGGGAAAAACTTTGTTCTTCCGAAAGGCATATCGGCCTGTGACTCCGGACGGGGCCACATTGTTCTTGGAGATATCCTTCAACTGCACAAATTAGCCACCCCAGCTAATGTTATGCTAGCTTACTGGTAGCTGCTACTTGCTCCGAATAAGAAAATGGAAAAGAAAACATGTAGTAGAGGTAATTTAAAACAGGCTTTAGTGTGACTAAAGACTGGTTAGCATGTTGTTTAACAGGAAATTGAGGCAATGGGCTGAACCAGGCTGTCACTCCTGGCTCAGTGGCGTATTCTGATACAAAAGTTGTTTTGCTTTTTAGGTGTCTGGCGAAACAGACCGACCTGGTGAAAGCAGTCACTAACTGTAGCTGCTGCTTGCAATGTTGTTAAAAAAGCTAATAGAACTCACCGCTAAGGCCCCTGATGTACATTGCTACGTTTTTGGTATCTCTTGCATCCAATAAACAAACCGCAATATCCCTTAACCTCTGTAATGTTACATATGGAAGGGAAAATCTGGCTTTTGACACGCTCCCTGCAGCTGACGTCTTTTCAGGCATACAAGCTGCGTGTCACACACCTCTACCAACTGAAACAGCACAGCATCCTTGTATCAGTAGGACAGGATGAACATGGAATAAACCCTCTTGTAAGTCTGACTTTATACAAAGAACCACAGAACAATTGTGTATATGATTGTAAACTACAACTGTAGTGATTTGGTACTTATTGTTCAGGTAAAAGTGTGGAACCTCGACAAGAGAGACAGTGGAAATCCTCTGTGCACACGGATTTTTCCTGCAATCCCTGGCAACAAACCAACTGAAGTGTCTTGTCTCAGCGTACATGAGAACCTCAATTTCATGGCTATTGGTCAGACACTTAGAAACACTCTGCTCTTTGTGTGTGTGTGCCCATTCTGTCCTTATTTAATGGACGTTATGCTTCTTGACAGGTTTCACAGACGGCAGTGTGGTTTTGACCAAAGGGGACATCACCAGAGACCGTCACAGTAAAACTCTGACTCTGCATGAAGGAACGAGCCCAGTCACTGGCCTTGCCTTCCGCCAAGTGGCAAAAGTCACAAATTTATTTGTTGCCACTCTGGAGAAAGTCCATGTAAGTCTCCATCATAGTAGCATGATAGTAGCCATTATGTACATTACTATGTAAAATTGCCACCGCCCTTGAGCTGAGGAGGTTGTCAGTTTTTAACCTCCTGTCTATCTTCTTCTCTTGCCCAGTGCTACACCCTGTCCATCAAAGAGTATCCTAAAGTAGAGCTGGATACACATGGCTGTGCTCTACGCTGCTCCTCCCTGGCTGACCCCTCGCAGGACTCCCAGTTCATTGTAGCTGGTGATGAATGCGTGTACCTGTACCAGCCCGATGAGCGAGGGCCCTGCTTTGCCTTTGATGGACACAAGCTGCTTGCCCACTGGCACCGTGGATACCTGTTTCTCCTTATTAGGGACATAAAGTCACCCAACAAGTAAGAAAAACACTAAACTGTCAGTGTGTCTGTAGATGTTGACTTTGTTAATATCCATACAGAAAAACTTCTGATAAATGTTAATCTAGCTCTTGCTTTTGCTGAAAAAAAGTGTTGGTATCACAAACTTTTGTTCATCACAGTTTTCTTTCTACAATAATTCAAAAGCCAATGGAAACATTTTCTTAAGGGAAGCCAGGAGATGGTAATATCCATTCTGACCTACCAAAATACATCATCTTTGCTGCACTTCATAGCATTTCATAATAACAGTCACTCCCTCTTCAGTTGTCACAAGCATGGGGAAAGCGAGAAAAAGAGTAGTGACAAAGTAGTGGAATAAAATCAAAACATGTTAATATGACGCTTCATTATAAACACAATACCTTACTATAATACAATACAAAAACATACTACGGTAACTGTAACAGAAAATCCTGCTTGATGTATGTATGTTTGAACTGTGTTCCCAGCGATCACACAAGGCCCATATTATATTAATCATGTTAATTAGGTTTCTGTAAACTCTTTGCATCTTGTGTCCTATATTTTAAATAGGTAAATATTCAGACAGTCATGAGCTGTGTTTTTTATATTTTAATGTCAACATATTACAGTATAACATGTCAAAACTTTGATTATTTCAATACTCAGTTAACATCAGAAGCCATAGATAAAGTGTGAGCCAACATATACTGCTCTGTCCAGTCTGTTTTTCCCCCCCAAAATCTACTTAAATATAAAAAATAAGCTATGTTGAAAAACCTCTAACAGTACAGTTTAGTGTGCCATCTTCCTCTGTCATACAAACCTGAAGTTCAACAGCAAAAATACTTTCTGCCTATATATCTTCATTTTTTTTAAAAAACTCTTTTTTAATTCTCTACTCAGAGCAGGGTTTGGTAGCAGGGATAGCTCCCCTTCAGACAAACAGCTCCTGACCATCTATGACCTGGACAACAAGTTCATTGCCTACAGTGCCTCTTTTGATGATGTTATTGATGTGGTAGCTGAGTGGGGGTCATTTTACATACTGACCAGAGATGGAAAGATGTTTGTTCTCCAGGAGAAAGACACACAGACAAAACTGGAGGTAAGTCCACATGGCACAGTGGAATATATATCAATATGTGACTCCCTAATAGATCTAGTAGCAGTGTTGTCACACCTCTCTTATGTTTTTTTAAGATGTTGTTCAAGAAGAACCTGTTTGTGATGGCCATAAACCTGGCTAAGAGCCAGCACCTGGACAGCGATGGACTGTCAGAGATCTTCAGACAATACGGTGATCATCTGTACCTCAAAGGAGACCATGATGGTGCCATCCAACAGTACATTCGGTAAAACTAAATTCACTAAAACTTTTGCTAATGCTGTCAGACATTAGTATGCCTATCAATTCATGACTGTATTTTACACAGCACTATTGGGAAACTGGAGCCATCGTATGTCATCAGGAAATTCCTGGATGCGCAGAGAATCCACAACCTGACAGCTTATTTGCAAGCCCTGCACAGGCAGTCACTGGCCAACGCAGATCACACTACACTGCTGCTGAACTGTTATACCAAGCTGAAGGACAGCTCCAAGCTGGAAGAGTTTATTAAGGTGCCAAACTGATACTAGTCAATGGGGTGGGGTGGCTTTCATCAAAGCAAATGGGTCTGCCACATTTGAACATTACTCTTTTCCTGCACTGTTTTTTAACAGAGCAGTGAAAGTGAAGTCCACTTTGATGTGGAGATCGCCATCAAGGTTCTCCGGCAGGCAGGCTACCACAGTCATGCTGTCTTCTTGGCTGAGAAACACATGCACCATGAGTGGTACCTGAAGATTCAGCTGGAAGACCTCAAGGTAAAAGTGTGCATATAGATGTACTATACTACAACCGGACTGGCCTATCTATTTTTACAACATACGACAAATAACCTCTGCGTCCTTAGCACCACAGTAGCATTTGGTGTCCATCACTTATCTTGTTTCCCTCCAAAACTCAGAACTATCAGGAAGGGCTGCGATACATTGGACGTCTTCCTTTTGAACAAGCTGAAAGCAACATGAAGCGTTATGGGAAGACACTGATGCACCACGTTCCTGAAGGAACCACACTGCTCCTGAAGGGCTTATGTACCAACTACCAACCCAATGGTGACACTGCTGAAAGAGACAGCCTGGACAGGAGTCAAGTTAATAAAGTGAGTTGGCTATTCCCCCAGCAACAGTCTCCAGGGCTGAGAAATGAAACCATGTGGTAGAATTCTGCAGTCCACTCTGTAGCCTCTGGAGGTGACATGACAAACACACAGGGCATGTTTGACATAGTTACATACGGTGCTATTTCCTCACAGGTAACACATAAAATGTCAGAAATTTTCTTCTTAACAACTGTTTATATTTGTTGGTTTGGTTTAAGGCCAACTCAGAGGAATTTATCCCAATATTTGCCAATAACCCTCGAGAACTGAAGGCCTTCCTAGAACATATGATTGAGGTGGACCCCCGTTCTCCTCAGGGTGTGTATGACACACTCCTGGAGCTCAGACTTCAAGACTGGGCACATGAGCAAGACCTTGAGGTCAGTGCAGAACAGACTTGATGAACGCTACTATAATAATTGTATGCAAAGTATTTACATCTTACAGAAAGTTCGAATTATATTTATTAAGAAAATGTTGTTTTTTCTGTTGCATATTTTTGGCAGAGAAAAAAGGTTCTGCAGGGAGAAGCTGTGTCACTGCTGAGGAGTGACAACACTGTCTTTGACAAGGCTCTGGTGCTCTGCCAGATGCACAACTTTAAAGAAGGTGTCCTCTACCTTTACGAGAAGGGCAAACTGTAAGTGAGAGCAACTGAACAGCCTCTGAATATGTATTAGTTGGACTGATAAAGAAACACATCATAACTGATTATTCACAGCTTTTATGTAGAACCTGAATAAATGATCAATATGCAACCAACACCCAATCAAGCCTATTTAAACAGTTGTTAAACGAGGGTTTTGTATGTGGCTTATGATTACAGATTAATGATACGCACTCTTGCTGATCACAGCACACTGTGGCAGGGAACAGCATACTAAGACTGTGTATAGGGTGAGGACAGCTATAGCTTCACAAAAATGAGTTGGCTAGACATTAACAAATCTTAAATCTAGTGCACTGCTGATTAGTTTGAAAAATAATATTTTATTTCCAGAATGTGATGTGAAAAAGTTTAAATAATTAGTCTGGTGATAATGAGGTGAATGGCTGAGAATTTGTGATCACATTACCCTCTCACAATACAAGAGCCACTGCTAGACTTCTAAATAGTCTAGCAGTGGAGAGTGGAATGGAGGGGTTAAAAAAGTCCATGTGACACATACTGCTCAGCACACTGGTTTGTTTCTTAACAGTCTTTGTTATAACTTTACTTGTAAACCTTGCTGTCCACACAAAATGAAGGATAGTGGGAAGTGGGAGTCATTGTGGAGGTACAGAATTGCATGCATGCCTCTATAAAGCCAACATGTCACCTCATGACAAATACTGATTGGTGTAATGGTGACAACTGCAGCAGACACCAGTGTGATTAAAGTGTTTACATGCTGTAATAATGCGCCTTAAATCCATATACTCCACATGCCTTTAATCCGGTTATGGTTTCCTCTGATTATGATCTTAGTCAGTCAGTCTTATTGTTAATTGGAGTATTGCTGTGCATGTACATGTAGTCATTGGCTATTTATTTGTTTGAGAGAGAGAGCAACTGTTGGAAGGAGGGTCAAATGTGGCCATAAAGTGATGCAGGGTAGGGTATTACGTGGCGCCCCCTGTGAGAATCTGATCAGATACTTTTATAAATATCCAGGTAAATGGTTGAATGTGTTACCCGAATGCGTATCATGACTTATATTTGTGTGCAGGTACCAGCAAATTATGCACTACCACATGCAGAATGAGGAGTATGGAAAAGTGGTAGAGGCCTGCAAGCGTTATGGGGATCAAGAGGGTTGCCTGTGGGAGCAGGCGCTGGGATACTTTGCTAGAAAGGAAGAGGACTGTAAGGCCTACATTAGTGAGGTCCTTCATCACATTGATCAGAACAACCTCATGCCTCCATTACTTGGTGAGCTGATGGACAGTTTATTTAAACTTCATGACATTTGTTTGAATGAAATGGCAGTTCAGGGCATTACATCTGTTCTTTCTGTGCATCTGTAGTGGTGCAGACACTGGCACACAACTCGACAGCCACTCTCTCCGTCATCAAGGACTACCTCATCAACAAGCTGCAGAGGGAGAGCCAGCAGATAGAGGACGATGAACGTAAAATCCGCCAGTACAGAGAGGAAACGGCTCACCTCCGCTCTGAGATCCAAGAGCTCAAAACGAGGTGGGTCACACGAAGGATGAAGTTCTCCGCAAATGTTTTTTCTTGGACAGCAAGCATGAGAACACGAAGCATTATTCCCAGTCTCTTGCAGCTAATTTGACCCTTTTTCTGAATATTTCTACACAGTGCCAAGATATTCCAGAAAACCAAGTGTAACATGTGCAACAGCCCCCTGGAGCTGCCGTCTGTTCATTTCCTGTGCAGCCACTCCTTCCACCAACACTGCTTCGAAAGCTACGCTGAGAGCGAGGCAGAGTGTCCAACCTGCACTCCAGAGAACCGCAAAGTCATGGACATGCTGCGCGCACAGGACCAGAAACGAGACTTGCATGACCACTTTAACAGACAGGTAAAAATATGCTTCTAAAGTAAAGCATTTGTACTACAGAATACATTTAAATGAATAAATACGTTTGTGTCTTTTTCTGGTTTTCAGTTACGCACTTCTAACGATGGTTTCTCAGTCGTGGCTGACTATTTTGGACGAGGAGTGTTTAACAAACTGACTCTGGTCACTGACCCTCCTGGCAGCAAAACTATTGGCAGTCTAGAAGTCAACCTGCAGAGAGACCTTCTTATCCATACCAAGAGGAACAGCTAGCTTGTAATTCTGATCTAATTCCAGTGCAGGCACTTTGTGTCTAGTTTGACCTCAGTGCAGCTCAGGACCACATGCTTTGCTCCACAGAAAGCCACTTTATTTGTCAGCAAATGCAGCCTGCTTTTAGTACATGGACCTTTTTAGATAATGACTTTTGATTTGACTCACTGTAGACTGTAAATGTGTTTAAATGTAATCCTGCAACTGAAACTATAACATGCACACCGTGGAGCTTATGTTATCTTTGACGGTTACTGTTGCTTATGAAGTTCTCTAAAATCTGCCATTAATGAAATCATGCCTGACACTGACCTTAGGGTTGAAATTGTTAATAAAGTCACTGAGTGTAAATTCTTGATGTTGATTTTTTTTATTCTGGACTTTGCAACACCAAATTTAAAATTCATTGAAACGTTGTATTGCCCCAAATAATCTGGTGTAATTTAAGATGTAAAGATAATCTGTTATTCTTCTTTATCATTACATTATGAAAAGCCTCATACTGACAAACAGAACGTGTTGTCACTAATTCATTACATGTCCCTGTATGCCTGAAAAAAACAATTATCTAAATCAATTTATGTTGAGGGAGCATGTGGGGTGCTCAGCCTTTACATTGAAATGACGTCACTCGGTACACGCCCATGTTTCCGCCTACTATCTGGACGTGGACCAATTGAACAAAGCCAGAAGTCGTCGTCCGCAGTCATTCACTTCACGTGGACCAATAACGGTGCAGTGCGTGGTAGGGAGGGGCGGGCTCTGAATTTGAGGGCCGTTTCTGGTTATTGCACCAGATTTCAATGCGACGAAGTTATGTCCCGGAAACAAAGGCGTGTTCCTTTCACAATAAGAGCTCAGAAATATGCTCCGTTTCAGCGGTCTAACAAAACATGTAGTTAGAAATGGCACAGTGCGTCCATAACATGGAGTTTTCATTATAAACAGCAGGCAGTTCCTGCGGGGTCTCCTACAGGTTCTTTTGCTAGAGTTAATGTTTCTGTTGGACGTTTACAAGCTGCCAAAACCCAAGTGAAATTAGGGGCGTGATCAAATCTATATTTCTATGTGTGATAGTTAATATCCATTCATACACGCTTTCAATGTTCAAGTTATTTTCCTGTGAGAAAACGACTTGCCCGTGTTAGTGTGCGTTCTTCCGCTGAAGCTCCAAGCGGAAACAGCACACTTCGTTACAGTTAGCTTGACAATAATGTTTCCCCCAGTAGCGGCTTCACTGGATCCAATGAGGTGACGCCGCGTTCCGGGCCCGACTGCTGAGAGCAAGCCGGTGATAAAGGGAACTAAACCACCAAGTGTGACAACAAAGAGGCTCCGAATCAAGACAAACTAACCTCAGAACCCGCCCGGAACAGCACAGCCTCTCGGGAGCCTCTTCACCCCTTCATTTGTGCCGGCTCACGATCGGTAAGTTCCGGCCACAGCACAGTGCCAATCACGCTTTGATATTGATGGTTGTCAGACAGTGAGCTAGCTAACAGTGGCTGTCAACGTGTGCCTGTGTAGATTCTTCCAGCTATAAGTGTTAGCCCTTTACTCTACGTCCACGAATGTGCACACATGTGTGTCGGTTGTGTTTCCAGTGGACGGTTCCTGGTTATTGTTGTAATGCTAGGCAGCAGCAGAGATGTATGCAACTTAAACATGTACACACACAATTAACAACTTAACCAGCGTCTACTTTAGCTGGTATATAATAGTAATATACAAAGTGAAAGAGTGATGTTTTAAAGTGTTTAAATCAAACAGCCAGGACTTCACGTAGTGCATCCATTTTGCGCTCATGCGTCAGCGCCTCGCGGGGCTGGAAGTTTCTGTGCAGGTTGTTGTTTCCTCCCTGAAACACAGACCGTGTCCTGGTATTTGTGTGCTGTCTTCAAAGTCTCCCCACAGTATGCTTTAGCACCACAGGTTAGAGCCACACTGCCTGGAGGCTGCTTCCATTAGCACCAAAGCTTGACAATGGCTTTAATGCCACGTGTTGAGAAACACCTGAAGGCAGATCAGGTGCAGTCAGTGCTTTGCATGTCTTTGACCAAAGGCCGAGGCATTTCCTGTCACTGCACCTGGATCTGAGTTCAAGCCAGAAAATGGATATTTGATCCCAGACTAACCCTGATGCACCTCCTCCTTTTAAAGGTTTGACTCTTAGTATGTCCACTTCCTCTGAAATGAAAACTTCAAGACAATGGCAGGCACAACTCATCAGTACGTTAGAGAACAAAGACAAGTAAAAGATCGCTTTAAAGATGGTGATGATAAATGAAGAGCTCTGTGGAGGACCCACAGTTAGGAGAAGGATGCAGCAATTTCAGAAATTAAAGAAAACCTGCAGTGGTGATACTGCTACTGAGGAAAGTAGGTACAAGATAGACAAAACAATGTAAAGTTGAAAAGATCTAAAAAGACCCATACTTGAGTAAATGTACAGATACTACTGCAAAATGACTTGAGTAGAAGTAGAAGTCTTCTTGAAGTCTTTACTTATGTAGTTAATATAGAAAGCAGTCCAACCTTCTGTCCATAGTGCGGTGGTTCTGTCTTGAATTCCCTTAAATACCTTTATTACCTTTATTGGCTATGAGCACCGAAATGTTAGTCACTTTTTGGGGTGCCCTGACAACAGATTTGTCATCATCATTGTCTCATCTCTGATTTCTCTTTGAGTTTTGTGAGGGACAAGGATCTGTTTTCCTCGATCACTTAAGACCAGCATACATCATTTCAAGTCAACACTGTGCACTGCCAATGCCGTGGAATTGACCATAGAGCAGGGGAATAAAAACTGAACTACAACATACCATCATCTATGCAAAGAAATTGTGACACATGTTATTCATTTCCTCCTACATAAATGTTTAATGTGTTGTCTCCACAGCTCGTCATGGGGGGCAGGACGCTGCTGCCGGTCGCTCTCCTCTGCCTTGTTTTGGCGTTGTTGCCTTCCCACACAGGTACTGTGATCCAGCAGCAGCATGCACAGACACATTTTTCCAAACTGGAGCTCTAATTGTTGTGGTGCCTGGTGATGTCAACCACAAACTATTTAACTGGTTAAGGTAGATTAACTGTTTAGCTGTGGACAAAGGGCTAATTATTCATCAGTGTTTGAATAAAGAATGTAGCTCAGACACCACAGAGTGTGCTACCTGTCTCTGTCTGAAGCTTTGTGTAACGTTGCTGTTTGCAGTGTCTGTAGCTGTGATGTCAGTTGACCTGGGTAGTGAATGGATGAAAATGGCGATAGTCAAACCTGGTGTGCCAATGGAGATTGTTCTCAACAAGTGAGTACATGCGTTTGTCTGCACACCTGAGTGTGGGTTTAATTTCCTCAAAAGCACACTGAATTCATGGATGGAAGGAGAAGGACTTTCAGTGATGGTGTCTTTCCTTCAGGGAATCGAGGAGGAAAACGCCCACAGTCGTATGTCTCAAGGAGAATGAAAGACTTTTTGGAGACAGTGCACTAGGAATGGTATGCCTCCTTCCTTTATTTATGAAAGAATATCAATATAACTCATTATTTAAACATTTGGCTAACCTCAAATATATTTTTTTCCTCCGTTGTCTTCAACCTTTCAGACTGTGAAGAACCCCAAAACCGTCTATAGATACCTGCAGAGACTCCTGGGTAAAAAGTACAACAACCTCCAGGTGGGGCTCTACCAGAAGCATTTTCCTGAACACCAGCTGCAGGAGGACTCAGTGAGAGGCACGGCTTTCTTCAAAAACTCAGAGTGAGGATTGCTTTTAAATAAACATATTTACTATACATCCATCCATCTTCTGTTAACCCGCCTGTCCCGCAGTGCAGGGTCACAGGGGGCTGGAGCCTATCCCAGCTAGCTTTGGGTGAGAGGCGGGGTACACCCTGGACGGGTCTATTTACTATACTTACATATTAAAAAAGCTTAAATATTCCAGTCCTTCTATACATCAGTCCCTGCTATACTTGATATTTATTTGTTTTACCTGACTGATGATCAAGAATGTTTCTAAACATGACTTAGAGTTAGTATTGCAGCTGTCATGTAATCAGTTCCAGAACATCGCCCATTAAGAAGTTGTCAATGGATCACAGGCACATCTAATGGTTTTTCCCCTCTGTCAGAGAAATGCAGTACACGCCTGAAGAGCTCCTTGGAATGATGCTCAACTATTCTTGTGGACTGGCCCAGGACTTTGCAGGTCAGTATTTCTTTATAAAAGATGCATAATTGTATGACATGTTCAAAAGGATCATCATCATCATCAGAATAATAATGTCTCCAATTCACAGAACAACCCATCAAAGACGCAGTGATCACTGTCCCGGCCTTTTTCAACCAGGCAGACCGTAGGGCAGTCTTGCAGGCTGCACAGATGGCAGGTTTAAAGGTCCTTCAGCTCATCAATGACAACACAGCCGTGGCCTTGAACTATGGGGTCTTCAGAAGGAAAGACATTGACAGCACAGCTAAGGTGAATATTTGGTGGTTTTACCTCTAATTAATCACCAGCTTTGACTAGTGAAAATAGTCACAGTTTTCCACTGTTTGGGTGATGTTGGATGTTTGTCTGAGCCTAAATCATGCTGTGTAGTTTTGACTTCTAAAGAGTGACATCTGCAGGAAGACCCAGGTGCCGCTTTATTTTAGGTTGTCTTAGAAGGAATGTGTTAGTGTAAGTGGAATCACAGCTTCAAAAACAAACCAATGAAAGTCTGTTCTTGTCCTCTTTTAGAATGTGATGTTTTACGATATGGGCTCAGGCAGCACTACTGCCACCATCGTCACCTATCAGACGGTAAAAACAAAGGAGTCTGGCACTCAGCCCCAGTTACAGATCCGAGGAGTTGGGTAAGTTCGTTCATGAGTTCCCAAAGACAGCGCTGCCTCTGTTAGAACTGATTCTGTTTAGAGGTAAAGATGCAGAGGCACAGGCTTCCCATGGCTTGGCCTGTGGTCTCAAAGAGGTTTTGATTACAGGTGCATCTCTTTATATTGTTTTATATTGTGACAAAAGTCCGGCGTCAGCATTCTTAAGAAAGTAACAAAATCTACCAAATGTTTTTAAAAAAGAACACATTTCAACATTTCAATTACATTTTTGATCGTAGGGGAATTATGATTCAAGCAGTACAAATACCATCTGTATGTGTTCTGTGTTATGCACACAGCCATTAGTCATGACATAATCTATAATCTTAAACCACATGAATGTAGAATGTAAGTTTTTCTTTCTTATACTACAGGTATATGAATATGATATCTAAAGAAAAAGCCTGTGAGAAATAAATAGTGACATAGGCTGCATTATTTTCAGAAGGAAAAGCACACTACCCACATGCCTGCTCAAAAATGCAGAATTCTGAAATACAGTTGTATAAATTATTCTAGTATATTTGTCATTTTTTCTGACAGAAAATAAATAATGTTTCAGTGTACCGAATGGTGGGCAAATAGCCACACTTTCAGCTCTCAGAATAACTCCTAGGGACCCACACAAACTAAAGTGCAGGTCTCCTGTTGTGGTTGTAGATTTGATCGTGCTTTGGGGGGCTTTGAGATGGACCTGCGGCTGCGGGATCACCTAGCCAAACTGTTTAACGAGCAGAAGAAGAGCAAGAAGGATGTGAGGGAGAACCATCGCGCCATGGCCAAGCTCCTCAAAGAGGCCCAGAGGCTCAAGACTGTGCTCAGTGCAAATGTGGACTTCATGGCTCAGGTAAGGCCAGAGAACTGGACCATTAGTGTTAAGTCGCCTTGCTGGCTGTCTGTATTTAAAATACAGTGTAAGAACATTCTTAGATTTCTCTAAATGCTAAGCAAAGGTTGGTTATTGTTATTTAGGTGGAAGGATTGATGGACGATATTGACTTCAAAGCGAAGGTGACAAGGACTGAGTTTGAAGAGCTGTGTGCTGATCTGTTTGAAAGAGTACCACGCCCGGTGCAGGAAGCCCTCACTGCTGCAGAAATGACTCTGGTCAGTATTCCTCTTGGACTAATCTATGTCTCGTCAAACAGCCTCATCCTGACACTGCAAGAATTTAGTTTACTGATCTTTGCGGACACACGACACAGGAAGGCTTGATTTCCTTTTAACAACCAACCGTCTGTGTAGACCCCCTGTTATTAAAGGAAGTTATGACTTTTACAGTCAAGGCAAACGTGTTGTGACCTTTTAGTGACACTCTTGTAATACAAATGCCTGAATTAGAGTTGGGTTTGGGCTTCTATCATGTTAGGCTGGCTTGGGCCATGCTTGGGCTTGCATGATGAGGACCTCATATCTTATTCTTATTCATGTTTTATGTTAAAACATGGAACACGTGCATGGCATTCTTGGCAAAAGGAAAAAGAGCTGTGTGCGTGTGCACATCTGAATAATGTCGGGGCTGTCAATCAAAATGTACTTGTCTGGCTCGGGCTAGTCCAGGCCAGACCCGACTACAGCTCTACCTTAAATCAAATCTTAAATCTGGTGGCATTTTATTGAGGTCACTTTGATGTGTGCACTGAGGCAATGTTTGAAGTAAATGAACATTGATTATAAATCAGTGCATGTTTGTATGTTCTGTCTGTGCTGACAGGATGAGATCGAGCAGGTGATTTTAGTCGGTGGTTCCACTCGTGTCCCCAAGGTGCAGGAAGTGCTGCTTAAAGCTGTGGGAAAGTAAGTGTTCTGTTCCACTTTGTTTGGATGATAATGTATGTTGAGAAAACAGGTGGTCAACTGTGGTGATGTTCCGGGTTTGTTTCTGTGCAGAGAGGAGCTGGGCAAGAACATCAATGCAGACGAGGCAGCAGCCATGGGCGCCGTCTATCAGGCTGCTGCCCTCAGCAAGGCCTTCAAGGTCAAACCTTTCCTGGTCCGAGACGCAGCTGTCTTCCCCATCCAGGTCAGTGTGGGGCTGTCACACCCTGTGGGGGATACATTTAAATAAGGATAACAGCTTGGACAATGAACTGTATTTATCCTTGATTGGAAAACATTTAAGTTAACAGTACTTGGCTATTGAGGTGTCCACTCAAGCCACACAAAATGCAAAACACAGTTGCAAAAATATGTGACCCCTGTAGAATCTTCTGCATAAATACAACATAAGCAAAACATCAGTACTAAAAGCTAGACCAATCATTTATTTATTCCACTTTAGCCTTTGCATTGGTGCCTGTTTTAGCAGCAGTTGCAGTGTTGCGTTATGTGGCAGTGATCTCCACGCTGCTTTCTGCAGCCTCTGTTACGTTGTTGTTGTATTCGAGGGAAAAACAACAAACAGTGGCTGAAACACTATTATTATTTTTCTGTTGCTTATTGTGCCGAAGGATTATGTTAGCACCTAAAATAGACCAGCTGATCTTATCTAAGAGTTCTGTAACACAAGCCATATGTTGTCTTAATGCTGTAGCTTTATATGCAGCAGCCTTAACGTGGTGTTCACACACTGGATTCAACAGTAATGCAATGCTGCACATGTAAACATACTGAGTGTCAGTCCCACAGATTTCACGGTGTTCACAGTGTTCATTCATTTAAATGACAAGGTACCGTCATGCCATAAAATGTCAGTTGCAAGAAATGGATTGTTTTCCAGTCCTCTGTAGGCAGGCCCTAAATCAGCTGTATATTTAAGCATTATTAAACAAATCTTACTCTGAGGTTAGTACCAGCACTATTCTCTCACAAATGAAAATAAATAGAATCGGCTCTGTTCTCCTGGATGGAGTTATGTGTTTTTACTAGACTAGAACAAATTCTAATGAAGCTTAGATGTATTGTTCCCTGTTGTTCTGTAATCCAGAACACGGTAAGCATATCACAACTCATTGTTTAGGTTGAATTCACCCGGGAGATTGAGGAGGACGGGGTCAAATCCGTGAAACACAACAAACGCATCCTGTTCCAGAGGATGGCACCATACCCCCAGCGCAAGGTCATTACATTCAACCGCTATAACGATGACTTCGCCTTCGACATCAACTACGGAGACCTCAGCTTCCTGAGCCAGGAAGACCTCAGGTTGGTTTCAGAATCGGCTTGGTCGTTCAAATGTACTTTGAGCTTTTACTATATGTACTGACAATTTATGCATCCTTTCAGTGTGTTTGGTTCTCCAAACCTGACCACAGTCAAGTTGTCTGGAGTGGGCAGCAGCTTCCAGAAGCATACAGATGCTGAGTCCAAGGGAATCAAAGCCCATTTCAACATGGATGAAAGTGGAGTGCTTGTGCTGGATCGGGTCAGTTACACCACAGTTCAGCTCCCTCAGTGAACACAGATTCTTAAAAAATAAGAAATGTTGAATCTTTTTATAGCTTTAACAGGAGCATTGCATCTAAAAATGGGCTGAATGCTGGTTTGGTGCAGGGCACAGTAGATTCTGTCTGGTTGTATTTGTTCATTGAGGCTTATTAAAATCAGAGCCAAAGCACTTGACTCCAACATAATGAGCTTATCTCAGATGAATAAAGATGCAGAACAAACGTCAGGGGATTTATGGGTTTCTAATTACATAATAATCTACACAACTGGCAAAGAACACAGTTTAGATCAACGCTCGTTTATTTAAATAGTCACAGAATTAAAACGTTTCCGTCGATACCACTGAGTCAAGTTTCATATTCTGTTGTTGTATTTTTCACCCACAGGTGGAGTCTGTCTTTGAAACCATTGTGGAGGAAAAAGAAGAGGAGTCGACTTTAACAAGTAGGTAGCAGCTGCAGAAAAGACTGCTTCGGCTCATTGCAACACTGAGCCAACACTTTGATGTGTTTCAGAACTGGGTAACACAATTTCCACCCTGTTTGGAGGAGGATCCTCTGAACCTGCCCCAAATGTGACTGAACCTGTCCAGGTAACTGCAGCACCTCTGTGCTGTGTATACTTCTTGTGTTGTGCATTGTTGAGGCAGCTGTTAGATTGTTGATTGTTTGTCTGTTTACTGCTTTCAGGATGAGGAGGAAGTCCCTCCAGAGTCTGCCAAAGATGGCAAGGAGGAGGAGCAGAAGGATGCCGCCAAGGACACGGAGGATGATTCAGAGAAAAGCACTGGTGAAGATAAAAACCCGAAGACAGAAGAGACGGACAGCAAGACAGAGGCCAAGGTAATCGCTCTGAGAAGATTTCGGCTTTAGACTCTGTGTAGCTCTAACACAGTGAGTTGTGGGGAATTAAATGAAGCGGTGTTTCTGTTGGTGAAGGAAGGAGAGAAATCTGGAAACACAGAGGCAGACAAGGATGCAGAGAAGAAGGCAAAACCACAGAAAAAGAGCAAGATCTCTGAAGACGTCACAGCAGAGCTCATTATCAACGACATCCTCAACCCCACCACAAAGGAGCTCACTTCCTCTAAAAAGAAGTAAAGCTGCAGCTTTAACGTCTTTCCAGCTCTTCTTATTTCATTTTTCTTAGATCAACTAATCTTTATTTCTTTACAGATTACAGGATTTGACAGACAGAGATCTGGCCAAACAGGAGAGGGAAAAAACACTCAACAGCCTGGAAGCTTTCATTTTTGAAACACAGGTAAGCAGTACAAGATCTCTGTGCCAGTGTTTACCCTATACATCCTAAAAACACTAAGCTTGATGTGTAATTCTTCAGGACAAGCTGTACCAGGATGATTACCAGCAAGTGGTGACTGAAGAGGAGAAGGAGCAGATCTCAACCAAGCTGAGAGAGGCTTCAGAATGGATGGACGAGGATGGCTATGCAGCCACCACCAAGCAGCTCAGAGAGAAGCTGTCTCAGCTCAAGAGTCTGTGTAAAGACATGTTTTTCAGGGTGGAGGAGCGGCGCAAGTGGCCAGACCGCCTGGCTGCCCTGGACAGCATGCTGAACACTTCCAGCTTCTTCTTAAAGTAAGAGGAATAATGGCACGAGGAAGCTGGAGATGCAGCATGTGGTTTGATGCTAACTGAGGGTACCTTGCTTTTAAAGGAGTGCCAAACTGATTCCAGAAGATGACCAGATCTTCACTGAAGTCGAGCTAAATATGCTAGAAAAAGTCATCAATGAAACAATGGTAGGTTTTCTCACGTATTCTGTAATTGAGCATCTGCACCAGGACAGAAGCACATTTTTTATGTCTGTCATGAAATCCATGTCAAAGTTTCTTTAAATTTACTGCAGAGTTCTACCTGCACACAAAGTTTAACTCAATAACTGAATTCTAGGTTTATATAATTAAGTTGTCATAACATAATATAATTTTAGCATTTTTGCAGGCACAAGGATATATAAGAAACAGCATGTGCTGCTTATTCTGTGATGCTTCTGACATGTTGTCCTATAGTAACATGACAACACCCGGACCAACTATGGTTGTAGCATCCCACCCAGACGCCACGTCCTTATGATAAAACCCTACCACAATGCAATTCATTGCTTGTTTGATTTAATGCTCACACAAACCCTGTAACTCCTCACCATAGTCCAGGCGTTCTGGGTTCTGCTCTTTGTTCCAGACACTCAGAACAAATTTGACATTGTTGGTGTTTTTCAGACATGGAAGAATGAGACCTTGGCAGAACAGGAGAAACGCTCTCCAAAGGAGAGGCCGATCCTGCTGTCCAAAGACATCGAGTCCAAGCTGGCTCTTCTGGATCGAGAGGTCAACTACTTACTCAACAAGGCTAAATTCGCCAAGCCTAAAGCTAAAGCCAAGGCCAAGAACAGTACGAGCAAGGCCAACGACACAGCTGAGGAAAAGGTTATCCCTCCCACAGAGGAGAGCAAGGACACGAAGAGCGGTGGGTCAGACACAGAAATACATGTGTGTATGTCTTTTTGTCCCTTTGTGTTAAAATACTGATGTTATTCACATACAGAGGAGCCAGAGGAGCCGGAGGAGGTGCAGCCAGGTGACACTCCACCCACAGAGAGCACAGACTCAAAGAGTGGTGAGTCGGAAAGAAACATTTATGTTTGCCTTCCTGTAACTCTGTTAACACCCTGATTTAACTTTCCTTCATACAAAGAAGAGCCAGAGGTGCAGCCAGGCGACACTCCACCCACTGAGGAGAGGACTGACAGCCAATCACAGCCCACAGAAGAAACAGCAACCACAGGTCGGTCTGCCATGTCTGTTGGTGATGATGCTGGAGAACTATAGGGGCTGGACAGAATAATTGGAACACAGAAATCACCAGTGAACCGAATCAACTCACACTGAGGATCACCAAAGGATTATTATATTACAGCTGCACTGACTCAGATTGCATTAGCTGTCAGTCATTCAGGTCTCACAATCTCCTGCTGCAATAATCTTTAAGTTCTTCACACCTCCGGCTAAGTGAAGCTGAGGTGTTAGCATCATTTATTTTCTGTTACACCTGCATAAAAATAATAAATGATGTGATATTACTTTGTCGGTTCATCGGAAAAGTGCATCTTAACAAATTCCTGGTAATATAATAGTCAAAGCAGAAATGAACCTTTTGCAAAGACTGCAGGCTCTACAGAACAGTGATGGTCTACTCTAATACAGTGTCAGATGAAGCCATCCCTACATTTCTCACTCTCTTTCCAGGCTTTACCATAGCAACAAGCTTGTGTGTGCTTCATTAGATCAGTAAACATGTACACTCTCAGCAGTGTATTCATGTGATTTTCTTCTCTGTCCTTATTTCCAGGACCAACAGAGAAGAACCAACCTGAAAACCACATAGAGGATGAATTATAACAGCTCGGACTGTGAAATAATAACTATTTATTGACAGTGTATAAATGTTCAAGCTTCTTTTGGGTCCGTTTAGTTTTTTTTTCTTATTTTCTGTATTGCCCCAGTTTGTCACTGTTGAACTGCTGGAAGCTGATTGGACAGGGACGACTCATCTTGTCCTCTGGCTTTTGTTCTCCCATCCCTCATGCGGTGTCCAGACAAAACCACCTCAACGGTAACATTCTGGTTTCATCCACGTTGATGCAGTTGGAGATGTAAGCAGTGATTCCCCTGTTTGAAATAGTCGTTCAACAAGGATAAGGATGCCGTTCCACACTGGTTTCTTGTTTGTGTCCTTCTGTCTCTTCCACACTGTCCTCAACCACGACCTGTTTTTGAGTACGTGTCTCCAAACTCTTCGAGTGCACTTGTTAATGCTGTTGGGTGGTTTAGTGGAGCTTCCTCACCTTTTTTTTCTCCTCCAACACAGAACTTATTTTGGCAGAAAACACATTTAAAAACTGAGAAAATATCCAGTCAAATAAATTAGAATTACCTTCAGTTATGTTTGAATGAATCTTTAATCCGCTGAATCATAATGTTATCTATTAAAGGCAGCACTGTACATGTTACAAATTCCAACTGTAGCTGGTCTGATCAGTGTAGGGTAAGGAGAACTACAGCCTGATTGTCAGTCTCATACTGACTGAACTTTACATCTAACTTTAGCACTTTGACTGAATAGAACCAAGAAAACCATGGTCTGCTGGGCGCTGTCATGTACAGTAGTTAGAACCACTCATGTGCCCCATTTTGTGCAGACATATAACGTTATGAAACAGAGCTGCCAAACAGATTTAACATTTTAACAGTCTCCACAGATCGTCCCGTCATTCTCCCCGGCCAGATTCTGAGTTTTCCTCCTGAAGCCAACGCCACATTTGTTAAGTGCTTGAATGTGTTTTTGGTGACGATGGACAAACTTGTTGTTTTCATCACCTTCTTGAGGAGGTGGCATGTTAGCGTTGTCGCTGTTCTTTACCACGACACACCCTGCAGTGCAGATACCTGCTCAGACGTCCACTCTTCCTGTTACGCTGAGGGAGGGATTGGGTCATGGGTTGGGGTCTGCTGTGTGCTTTTGTGTTGCAGCACTCTTTGAAAGGAGGGGAACTGACGCAAGTAAAAAGTTAAGATTAAAAGATGTGGAAGATGTAAATGATGTATTTCTAAACTGTTAATAAAAAAATCTTTTTTGTTTTTAATTTGTCATTTGATTGTTTTGAAGCAGTCTGTACATGAGATCAAACACGTCCAATGAGTGGAAGCTGCTGTGGCATGTTCAATGTGCTGCTGATTTTCTACACCAACTCCACTGTGCTCAGTTCTGTCAAATAAGGCTGCACATGCATACAAAGCATGCAACACAATAAATCTCTTTATTAAATATTCCAGCGTACATAGACAACATTGTACCTGTGCATTGTTGTATAGAATCAATATGAGAAGCACCCTTAAAAACCATAAATAACCATACAAATAGTCACAGATATAAAAGCCTTTTAATAAAACCCTATAAGCTACTGTAGCTATCACTGCCCACAGTTAAATTACCAATGTATTAAATTATTTTGAATAGATAATGATTGTACACACTGAGCTGTTATTTCTGCCTTCACTAACATAATACCAGGCTAGTTCATTTCACTTTTCTCCTTCCAGGCCAAAAGAACATCCTGAGCTGGGCTGATGGAACCTGATCTGTGTGGTAGTACTGCCCTTTCCTCCAGCTCATTAATCAGGATGCTATGCATGGATGGAACAGGATAGAAGCCGCTCTGGCCCTCAGTCAGTCATGTGGGTACAAAATGGTCTTGTTGAATGCAATTTTAGAGTTGTACACCTGGTAAGCGATGAAGGCCATCAGAGTGAGGCAGATGGCTCCCACGATGCCTGCCACCACAGACACAGCCAGCACCGTGCTGTTTGCATCCTTCTGCTGAGCACCTTACAATGAGACCACATTATTTTATTGCCAAGCCATTTGTTTCCCTGATTGGCTGCACAGTGCGGTTACTGTCGACAGAGATGCTAACACACTGAACTTCAGATGATCTTGGTGTGTGTTAAAACACATTTAACTTATAACAACATCTAGGACTGAAGCTGTGAAGACAGCAGCAGAGAACCTCTCTGACTGAGCTCTTCAGATAACCTGGGTGACAACAAATTAGTTTTTATTTATAGTACAAGAGAGGGGCAGTTTCAGACTGGTATAACTTCTGACAGGAACTAAAGGACACAACCATGTCCAAAACATTACCCTGTCTTTAGTGTGTAAAGACATAATTCTGAATCATCTGATTGTAGTGGGTCCAAATACAATCTCAAAGGAACTTCAACATATAATGTTGGAAATTATTCAGCAGAAATAAAAGACTGTATAGGATTTAATTGTGTGAGCTGCACATCACTCTGAAAAGACTTTTAAAACCATTTCAAACTTTTTGGAGTTCAATGTTCTGCAGTGGAAGACATTGTCAATCTTCACAGCAAATTCACACATGGCATGGTGAAAAAAGTTATATGTTCTATTTGTCTATAAGACCCACTATGATCAGATGATGTTTATTATGTTTTTACACACAAAATAAACAAATAAATAAAACCATAAAAGAGAGGGGAACGTTTCATTTTTGATTCTGGTTTTTCCTGTGAGCCTCAATTTCTTTATGATCAGGGAAACCAAATTCTTCTCAAACAAACAACAAATAAACGTACCTTCAGATGAGCCCAGGTTGCCTGCGAGAGAAGAGTGTTTTGTTCATTCATGTCCAAAAACTTGCATTCACCTCATGCAGAAACACGTCTGTCATGTATGTTCCATCTCACCATGGTCCAGGCGGATGGTGATGGGGCCTGAGTTGACGGTGGCCGTGTCGCTTACAGTAGAGTCTTGGTTGTGGTTGGCATTGCGGCGCCTCCTTCTGTCCGTGGCAGTGGTGCAGTTCTGAGGGGGATTTAAGCAACTGTTTTTATGGTAAGCCATATTTTAACACCCATCATGAGAGCACTGTGACATACATTCGGCCTGACCTGACGGAGGGTGGGGCAGAAGGTGTTCACACACAGTCTGGTGGCACAGTGTATGTAGTAGGTGGAAAAGGTGGCTTCTGTTTGGACAAAGCGGAACGCCTCGAAGGAGAAACGGGCTTCCTGCTGCTCTCCATTCATCCCCACTATCGTCTGGCCGTCCCGGTTACACCTTACAGAGGACAGACCAAGCAAACAACACAGGACATTACTTATTCTGTTGAAATAAAAGTCAAAATGGCAGTTTTCACTTCTCTGTTTCTCCACAGCATGAACTGGGTGAATAAATAACAATGACTCACCCAACAAAGAGGTCGTATGAAATGCTGTTGGTGATGGGGAAGAGTGTGGTTGTGGCATAACATCTGTCCAGGAGCACGTTGAATCTGCAATGATGAGTTTGGTATCACGATCACAGTGTTATCTGTGTGCACACTGTCAACGCAGTGGATCCAAGGGTTCTTTTGTTAAATAACTAAAACCAGGTAACCTGTTAGAGAGGTTGGATGCTTTCACTTCCACAAAGATGCGAGTCTTTAGCTCCAGGCCGTTTGCAGGGATCTGCAGCATGGACGAGTAGTCTTCGTCCTTTAGAGCAGGCCCGGTAACAGAAGAGAGGATGTTAAGATTTGACAGTGCATGGAAATCCAGAGTCAGTCTGTTTTCTACACCAGCAATTAGATCATAATAATGATTTCTGTCAGCTCTTGTGTAGCCTACTTGTTAGCGTCTACTTCACTTTATATGGTCTATCATCCATAACTGTTATCCTGCTCGCTCTAAATTTGGAGAAGGCTCTATGTTATTGGTAGAACATTATCACAGCATCTTCTCTGTTCATCTTTTTTTCCTGACAATAACTCATCGCTCTATTTACCACATAGAGCTGCATGCTCAGAGTGCTGATGAAACTGCCGTTCTTGTCTTGGACTGCCAGGTTGGTTCCAGCCCTGTTAAGCAAAAACACGTTCTGAAAGTCATTACAGGAAAACCCTGAATGGTCCACAACCAGGTCATCATTCATTTGATACACAAGGGAACAACACACCAAGGTGAGATTCAAGCCGTAACTAGACACAAGAGTAACACACCTTTAAAGCCACTGGCTGCGTCATAAAGCAATATAGAAATGTGATACTGTCTTACATATAATCAGTCTGGGCTTCATCAGTCTTCCTTCACACGAAGATGTTTTTCTGTATTATACAGTCATGACTTCAGCCTTTACCCTTGAACAACACTGTATAACTGCTGTTATTTATTTAGCAACAATAAATCCAAAAAGAAACATGTGTTCAATACTAAGGACTCTCATGATTCAGTATCCTGTAGATCCACCTTCAGCAGCAATACATTGGAAGTCAGGATTTCCTGTATGACTTCATCAGAGGAGTTTTTGTTCATTCTTCACTGAGTTTTTTGAGCATTCAGACAGTGTGTATGAGGTGTTTCTGCTGAAATGCTGTGTTTGGTTTTCAGCTGACATGGTTGTGATCATTAAGACCAAACACTCCACTTTGGTCTCATGTGTCCATAGGACGTTGTTCCTCAAGTGTTGTTCTTTGTTCAGATGCAGTTTAGTGAACCTCAGTCCTGCTTCCATGTGCTTTTTAGACAGAAGAGTCTTTCTCCTGGTAACCCTTCAAACTAACTGTACTTGTTCAGTCTTCTTCTAACTGTGCTGTCACATTAACACTGAGCATGCTCAGTGAGGTCTGCAGGCTCTGACATGTAGCTCTTGGGTTTTTTGTATTTCTCTGATCTTGGGCTGAATTTTCTGGGACGTCCACTCCTGTGAAGATTGACAGCTGTCTGAATGTTTCCACTCGTGAATAATCTTTCTCTCTGTAGAATGTTGAACTCCAAATAGTTTGAAATGGTTTTATAAGTCTTTTTGAACAGTTGCTTCTCTGTAACACCGTTGTTTATGTCTTTGGTGTGCAGGTCTGTACCTGCTGATGATGCATTCATCAAGGACTGATGATCAGCAGCTCACATAATTAAATTCTTTGGAAGTATTGAATTTCTTTTTTTGTGGGGGGTAGGGGGGGGGGGGCATTTTCTGCATAGTACAAGGAGGTTGTTGTTCATCTGAAGTTACTTTCGTACTTTTCAGATATAAAGATTCAGCAATTATGAAAGACAAAAAATCATCTTGCACAGCAAACTGTTCTAATATTAAATAACATATAAAACAGGAAGAAGCACTTACACAGTCATCTGTGTATTGTTCACCAGGTACTGCAGCGGGTAGCGGCAGGAGAATCTGTACATGACCTCCTGGTGATAGGTGATGGTGCCTGTGGCCGGGTCTTCAGAGCAGATCATGCCAGAAATGTTGATGTGCTGCACACTGGAGAATTCTGCAAACACTCCAGTTCCTGTCTCCTGTGTGACCTGTGATGATTCAGAGAGGCCAGTGAGATTGTGTTGGTGAGTGTGGTGCTTCCAGGCTGTGATGACGTACTGTCAGTGTGTTGGAGCAGTCAGTGATGGCCTCCTCTGTGATGGAGAAGTTGAATTTGACCACAGGCGGGTCTGCTGTCCAGTCAGCAATGCCTTTACACTGATCTTTGGAGTGCACTGAGTTCAGGGCCAGCATTGATTCATTGTATCCATTGAAATAAACAGGGCACAGGAGGATCTGAAGGTCTATCGTCTGAGAGCCGCAGGAGACCTCGATGTCTGAGTTAGCTAAACAGAAAGAGGAAGAGCTCAGAATCACCTTAAGGATTTAGAACAAAATACAACCTGGCATCTCACGAATTTAATATGTATCTGCAAAAAGGCCTTCACAGGCCCTGAGGTTCAGGTTTAAGTTTCACTGTGTGTGGCAGTGGTTTAGTAGAGGGGTTTATAAAGACATCGCTGACAAATATGCATTACTGGGCAGAAAATAAAGAGGCATGGCATGTGAGATGCCTGCCTGTCTGCCTGTGAGCTACAGAGCATCGATTTGGCTGTTAGCTCCAGGAACCTGGTCAGAGTCATAGGGTTTATCAAAGCTGCGGATGGTTTCGGTCAGTGATTCATGTGTTTATTGTATTATTTTTATGTTTTTTTGAATTCCAGTGGCACCTGCTAATGCTACAACGTGTTAGCTTTGGATGCTAATGCTTACATTTCTCCAGATAAAAGCATTATTCTTTGCGATGCAATGGCCACCTGCTGCAAAGAGGAGAACACAGCTTAGAAGGTCACTGTCCCACAGAATATCAAGTGTGCCAACACTTACCAAACTGTTCAAGTGAAATCATTAGCAATTTCCCCTGGGATCAATAAAGTATTTCTGATTCTGATTCTGATTAGTATGACATGTCCAGCTGGGTGGTGAGAGCATCAGAATGCACTGTTTAAACAGCTGACATCACAGATAGATAGATAGATAGATAGATAGATAGATAGATAGATAGATAGATAGATAGATAGATAGATAGATAGATAGATAGATAGATAGATAGATAGATATTTGTTTTGTTTGTTTAGTTTGTTTAGTTTGGGAATGTGCTTGTACTTTATTGGTATTATATAAAGACTCAGCAGTGGTTTGTCTGCAGCTCCTGTGGGGGAGAACACCCTGTCAGAGATCCCATGTCTGCATTTAATAAGAACGGTCTTGTTTCAGGGAGCAGGGCAGTTCCTCTGCTATTGTGGGCTGTCACTTTGACTGATGTAGCTCACTGTACAGAGGACACTGTCACTGTATCCCAGTCAGTCCTCCATCTATGCAGTACTGCATTGCCCTTATTGACATGTATACCCTCCCTATTACAGTTTCACATGACCCTGTATGTTTTCAGATGAAGGAGACTTGTTTACCCCACTTCATAGTCTTAGCCTTAAATTAAGATGTGATACATTTGTCTAGCAATCATGTAAAACAGCATGAAAACAAAAGAATGCAATTCAATATTATTTCAGTTTATCTTCAACTGTAATATACCTCTCTTCAGATTGTTTTACCTTCCTCACGCATCCTCTCAGACCCACTCCTCAAATAGCCAGACTACCACTTTTCCACACTTATCAGGTTGCAGGGGAAAGCAGGTGGAGGAAAAAGTCTCACTGACCTGGACTCCTGAAGGTGGGGTGTCCGATGCAGTCATTTTGAGCTTGAACGACAAGGAGTGAGGCAAGATGATACGCGAGAAGAGTCAGCAACATTGTCTCCAAAGTCCTGGGTGATAAACAGCAGAAGAGAGTCAGAATCGCACAGGATCTCCTCTGTACTGTGGTAAAACAGCAGAGACCTTCTCAAGAAGAATGCAGATCAAAAGCACTGCAGACGCAATCCAGTAACACAGAAGTAGGGACCAGGCCCTTCAGACAGACATAAGATAAACCTGAAGAAGACAGGAGATATGTAGGATGCTTAATAACAACATATAATAATAGAAAGATCAATGACCTCAAAACTTCAACTCATTTAGCCTGTTACCAAGCAACAAAACTCTTGGAAGACATAATCAGTGGATAGAATGGATCTGAAAACAGCTGACATGATCACTGATAGTCACTTAATATAATTATATTACACAAATATATATTAGAATTTTAATATAATTCTAATCATTTGCTCTTAGATTTCCTGTTTCTGTGGCATCAATGGCTGAAGACTATTCCATAAACAATATAAACACTAATTTATATATCTATATACATTTGTTTAATCTGTAACTTCAAAATAAAATCTGACCAAATATTGTGTTAATAATTTTTTTATAGTTCATTAATAACAAATTATTATTTAGGCTTAAATTAACAAAAAATTCCATTTACATATATATATACATATGTATGTATGTAAATAATATATAATATATATATATATATATATACATACATACATATGTATATATATATATATATATGTAAATGGAATTTTTTGTTAATTTAAGCCTAAATAATATATATATATATATATATATATATATATATATATATATATATATATATATATATATATATATATATATATATACATACAAAAGGCATTGTTTTGTTTTTATACACATATATATGATCTTTTTAAACATGAGAATTTCCTACCTTGACTACAGAATGTTGCTCCACCTGGTCTTCTCAGTATGCCTTTAACTGTGTGTGCACTTACCTTCATGACTTTCAGTCATTTATACTGACCTCTTTTCGAGCTAAAAGGAGTTCACAGGAAGCCCACTGAGAAGAAAGGGAACAGTAAGAGAGCAACACAAGCTGGCTGGGTCCAACTACCAGATCATCTGACAGACACAAAACAATAGGTGAAGCTATATGTTGTCTTGGTCTTTGGGCTGATGGAACATTATGTCAAATATACATTCATTTAACCTCGATCATTTTAGCTCCACAGATGTGTCCCAGTGTATCCTTAAACCTCTCCAGGAGGATTCTGTTTGAAGAACTTCTCTAGGATGTTGCTGTTTTTCCTTTCTGTGTGGACTTGTCAATATACAGTAATTAGAGTAAATCGATTTTTAGTAAATATTTATGGTATCTACAGTTGTAATCACAATCAAATCCACAGGGTCCAACAAAAACCTAAAACCATCCAACCATGTAGGAACCTAAGCCCCTTTCTAAAGACATGATGTAACTAAGATGCTAATACCTGCTGAATTGTTTCAAGAACAGCACAAAGGCCGTGGTATGAATATGCTCCACTAAAGATGTTTTTTATATTTTTGTCACCCCCACCTTGTCTTGCCAGGGGCTACCACTCTTTGTTAAAAAAATAGGTCTCCTACGCACCATCTCAGAGTTGGAGAGACAGGCACACCCTGCCAAACAAAACCTCCTACAACTGTCACCTGAACCACAAATCCCCCGCTAGATCCCCTCCAGGAACCCTGAGTCCTGATCCCAACAATGGACTGAAGATGAGCTTACACTCAGCTTAGCATTATTAAGCATTTCTCCTGTCTATCCCTTTCCCCATTCAGCAGGCACAAGTGTATGTGAGTGGGCTATTAGCCACAAGAGATCTACTTCTTTTTAATCCTGCTGTTTATGCTCGAGGGAGACAACCATGTGTGCAGGAACGCAAAGTGGAGATGTTTCCATGTCAAGTAAAATGTCTGACTCATAAATCATGTTTGGGTCACACTTATGTTTTGCAGCTGGTATAGTCATGGTCTTTACAGTGTAGAGCTGAACTACTGACAGATCCATATGGTTATATTTCAATTTTTGCTTCATTTTTGATAGGCTTTTGTCCAGCATCCTCTCCTTGGTTTTTGTTTCCATTGCCTATGGGCATAAGAACATTAGTATCCAGCTGAATCCCGATTGAAGTTGTATCTTTCATTGTGGGCTGCAGTAACAGGATCTGCAACAAAAGATCATTTTCTGCTGTTGTTGAATATTAGCTCTGTGTAGATATTTCACATTACTGCAGATGAAAATACAGAATGCAAACGTAGGCATTAATGTTCTGACCTGCCCAATTCAGAAGCAGGAAATCTATGTGTTTCTTTGTGAAAGCATAGTAAAAATCATCTGATTGTAGTGGGATTTAGACAAATACTGTGCCATTATTTATTTAGCAAAAATGAAGCCAAAGGGGAAAAAACATGCAAACAATACTGTGTTCCCTCTTACAGGATTTAATTGTGTGAGCTGCAGCAGGTGCTGCTGATCATCAGTCCTTGATGACTTGATCATGGTGGTGTACAGACCTATAAAAACAGACATTTTGGCACTTTGCTGCTCTGGAACATTCAGGTGTGTGTTAAAGGTAGAGTAGGAGATTTTGAAAACTCAGTGAGAGTAAGGCAGATTTTGAAAGTAAACACACGCCCCGTTCTCTCGGAGCTCACCCCGAAGCCACGCCTCCCAACCAGTCTGTGACTTCGGCCATCATGCACGTACCTCTCTGGTGCACGCAGAGCAGGAAGAGAGTGACAACCAGCCAATACTCCGCGCAGGGTCCACCCGGAGGATTGGCTGATGTTTTTAGTGTTTTATAGCTTCCACAGATGATTCATATTCTTTGTTTTAAAGCGAAACTGCTGAACTAATTGGTTGCTATCGTATTGTAAAGAGAAGTTACACTAATTTAACAAAAAGTGCATCAGAATGAACTCTCCTACCCTACCCTTAACACAATGACAAGAGAGAAAGACATAAGCAATGGAGTTAGAGAAGCTACTGTTGCTGCACATCAATCTAAAAAGCAGGTTATAAAGTGGACATTCAAGCAAATGCACCCCAAGCTCAGACTGAGCAGAAAAAAAACAAAAAACTAAAATAAGCTCTACATGTCTCATTGAGCATGTTCAATGTTAACGTGGAGTAACGGGTGATGATTTGGCTTGTTTTGTAGACACAGGATCTGGACACATAGCAGTCATTGAGTGGACCATGACCTCCTCTGTATACCAGAGTATTCCAGAGACAAATGTGAGGCCATCTGTCTGAGAGTTAAAGCTTGGTGGAAACAGACAACAGAACAATGATCCAAAGCACAGCAGCTAATCTACATCAGAATGGTTAGGACCTTAAGAGGTCTGTGTATAAGCCAAAAACCTCAATGAACTGAATCAATGCAGTGAAGAAGAATGAACCAAAATTCCTCCACAACAATGTGACAGACTGATAAAGTCATACAGGAAACCATGACTCCAACTTATCGCTGCTAAAGGTGGAACTACAACATACTGAATCATGAGGGTTTTTGACTTCATTTCATTTATTTAGATCAGCTGTAAAAACAGATAGTCTTCCTGGAGTCTATACAACATGCTGCTACAATACATGCACATTATTTTCTAATGATCACCTAAATAAAGTAGAAACAAAAACAACCCAGCAACCAAACAAAAACAAACAAAGACAAAGCACAGACCTAGTTTATATTCACATTATTTCCATAATAAAATGAGTCCTTTGATGAGTCCACTTGGGGTAGCCACATGTTTGCAGGGCCTTCCTGATGTGGTGTTGCTCCTTCTTCTTCCCCTCTGAGCTGGTTGGTACAGTTTGTGCTCTGTGCTGCAGGGTCCTGATGACTCCCAGTTTGTGTTCCAGTGGAAACATTTAGTGCTATTGTTTGTAAGTTTGACCCAGACCCACCCACTGAGGTCTGTAACCACATATAACCATGTTTCCCCACCAAACAGTTAGAACTGATGAAGCTGCTTGGATGAGCAGCAAAATGTCTTCAAGAAAACTCTACAAGTCCAGACGCCTTGCTTCAATCTTCTCTACGCATAATAAATCTGCTTACCAATAGATTACGTTCACAGTTGTATATAAAAAAGTAAAATACAGTCAAACCCATAGGATGATTAATGTTCAGAAAGCTGTCCTGTGATCAAGTTTTAAAAAGAGCTTTAAATGGATATTTTCTGTTTTCATTAATAATGTACCCAGGTAGTATATACCATGTGAACATGGACCTGTGCATCTGTTTTCTTTGAATTATTTCTTTTTACTTTGAGTGATATTATCAACTATTATGCCAAGAAGTTTGGCCTCTGTTGCCTGATCAACCAACACATCGTGCACTTGCAATTTTAATTTAGGTTCGTCCAGCAGCATACTCTGGGTTTTGAAAACAATACACTTTGTCTCTGCAACATTTAGAATGAATTTATTTGTTATCCATTCCACTATTGAATTAAGATCCTCTGCCAAGACGTTTTTAAGTTCCACTATTGAAGTTTGTGATGAATATATTGTAGAATCATCATCTTCATTTGTGCTAAACAAATAATGTCACAGTGGAAAAGCTGTATGTTGCTGATCAGATGATTTAGGATCAAATATATTTCACAAAATCTTTGAGTGATATTCTAGGCATGAGCAGCTGCTTTTCTAGCCTAGCAGAATTAAATTACAGCCAGCTGTTGCTGTGGTTTCTAGTCAGAATTTAGACAAGTAAAGTACAGTTTGATATTGTTCTAGTCTAAGTTAGTATAATTCTTGCATTTATTAATGCTTACACTGCACTATAGAGACGGGTTGTAAACATTCTTCTGATCATGCTGCCAATATCAGCCATTGTGTCCATAATTTCTGGCCAGACATAACACATTATAATCCTATTGGAGACAAATGTTATATGAGTGGGAGTGGTTCAGCTCTATACACCTCCAACTACCATCAGGTGTCGCTGTGTCGCAGTATAAACTGTATTTTTTTCCCAGATGCTCCACTGGTTAATGAAGATCACATGATGGATAGAAATAAAAAATACGCACTGGTTGCAACTCAGGTTTAATTTTACAACCGTGCTATTTGCACAAACTGCTGTCGAATGTGCGTGTACACATATGAGTAGTGAAACGATGCAGAGCAGAAACATTTGTGTAGTCTGAGACTTTCATTTCTTCTGAATTTATTAAATGATTCGTTACAAACGGCTCATTGTATAAATAAGAAACACTGACTTAAAACAAAATGGCAGGCTGCAGTTCCAGGGGATCAAGACATTAAACATAAGGCCTGGGTTCAAAGGACATTCTCTTCCACATCCAGCGAAGATGCACAAGGCAAAGTAAACACCTGCCATGGAGACAGGGGTTGCAACACCGTCTTGGTGGTGATGTGTTGACTGTTGCCCCCTTCCTATCCCCGCCTCTGTTCGCCTCTATTTGGAGCTGGTGTACTTGGTCACGGCCTTGGTCCCTTCTGACACGGCGTGTTTGGCCAGCTCACCGGGCAGCAGCAGGCGCACGGCGGTCTGGATCTCCCTGGAGGTGATGGTGGATCTCTTGTTGTAGTGCGCCAGGCGCGACGCCTCCCCCGCGATACGCTCGAAGATATCGTTGACAAACGAGTTCATGATGCCCATGGCCTTGGAAGAGATCCCCGTATCTGGGTGCACCTGTTTCAGAACCTTGTACACGTAAATAGCGTAGCTCTCCTTCCTGGTCTTGCGGCGCTTCTTGTCTCCCTTCTTCTGTGTTTTAGTCACGGCTTTTTTGGAGCCCTTCTTGGGCGCAGGAGCTGATTTTGCGGGATCAGGCATGTTTTTCTCTCTCGTGTGGACGTCAGCGGAGCAGCAGAGACGCGGCGCAGCTCACGATACCGCCCCAACCCCACTCCCATACTAATAACATGGCTTTGCAAATAAGCCTGTGCCATTCCTGCTCGGAGATTGGAGCGTTGCTGTCCAGACGCTGAATAATTCAGCAGGACGTGTGTAGCTATTGGTTCATGCGTTTCAGTTTCACTCGTCCAATCGGAGAAGCCTCCGCAGTTTATAACTCTTTACTAGCAACTACATTACGTAAGATTTAAGCTCGTTCGGCCGCTGGTTGTTATTTTCCTTCATATCCAGAGACACATTTTTAGCAGACATGTCAGGCAGAGGAAAAACCGGAGGCAAAGCCAGAGCAAAGGCCAAGTCTCGCTCCTCCCGGGCAGGACTCCAGTTCCCGGTGGGTCGTGTCCACAGGCTTCTGCGCAAAGGCAACTATGCGGAGCGCGTCGGCGCCGGAGCTCCGGTGTATCTGGCGGCCGTTTTGGAGTATCTGACCGCTGAGATCCTGGAGCTGGCAGGCAACGCAGCCAGGGACAATAAGAAGACCAGGATCATCCCCAGGCATCTCCAGCTGGCTGTGCGCAACGACGAAGAGCTGAACAAGCTGCTTGGTGGTGTGACCATCGCTCAGGGAGGAGTGTTGCCAAACATCCAGGCTGTTCTCCTTCCCAAAAAGACGGAGAAGCCGGCCAAGAGCAAGTAAAAGACTCCCCGACAGACCCGGCCTCAGCCGAGGGACAAAAGGCTCCCGTCGGAACCAGCCATCTTTTCATATCAGTGTTCGTTTTTTGGATAAACAAATGAAGGACAGTGTTTGGTGTTGGTGTTTTTACAATAATAATGTTCGCTTCTCATCGGGACTATTAATAGACTGCTCAGTCGCCGCTATAGCGCTCTTGACACGGGAAAATGGAGGCGCTCTCTGAAGGCTGGGGATGATGACGGCCGTGGAAAAAAATCACTACTTAATATGGACCAATTCTGAAGGGAGGGGGTTAGTCTCGTAATGCTGCTACAAAACCTGCAAAATTGTTGTAATGTTTATGTTTTCCTGTTTCAATAAATGTTCTGAAGCCTTCTGGCACAAGGCGCATACACCCAGTCTGCTGTGTTGTCATACGGGTCTTTGTGATAGGATAAAGGGCACAGAGGCGCACGGAGGGGCTGCAGCCTCTGACGTCCACAGCGGTGTGTGGTGCTGGACGCGTTCATGTCATTTCATTTAACACATCAGGCTCAGTGTGTCCCTATCAGGAGGGGTTCAGTGTGTTATCACAGTGAGTGATGCCTTCACTGGCGGGGTCAGGTCAGGTCTCACTGAGGATTCATTCGTCCTAATGTTTAGAAGCCATGAAGAAATGAAGGGATTTGGTTACAGAATATTCTGAGGAGTTTGACCTGGTCTTGCTGAAATGTTTGTGACCTGAAAAATGTATTGCTTTTGTGGATACTTCGGTTTATTCAATTCAAATCTGCCAAACAGTCATGGCTAAACATGCACATCCAGATGTGGGTCATTGTTCGAATGTGCTGATTATTCAGGTTTAAATAAATAGCAACAAAATCGCTGTAATATCAGGCATCAAGTACAAACATCACCTTCATGCTCCTGTGATTGTTTCTGCCTGCTCCCTCCGTTATACATTAGAATTACATCAGGTAATTCTGTGTATAATTTATGCAATGAGTACACACAGGGTGTTCAGTGTTCCTAAATTTACAACATGTAGGATAAAAAGCTAGCGATGGCTTTAAATTAAAATAAATGTATGTCTTTTATGACACATTCATTCCTTTATTTGTCACTAACCTTGGAGTGGACTTTACATGAGAAATGTCCTTTTTGATGATTTTTATTCCACCAACATTACTTTGAAAAAAAATAATGTGATTCTAGTTACGTGTCTGCTGCTCTGAGCTCTACACATGTTCACTGTATGTATGCTGTATCAGGTAATAAACACATTACACACTTAAATCCTACAACCTACATTATCTCATTTGCTGTCTCAGCATCTCTTTAACTCTGTATTGAGAATTGCCTTTTTCCAAATTTGATGAGACTATGGTTAGAGATACTGTAGAAAATGTTCTGTCAGATTGACATCATGTGTGACCATACTGCTTCACTGACCTTCTGTCTGCCTGTAGGGGGGATCAGAGCATAGGGAAACAAGAGCAAGTTTTAAAGATGTTCACTTCCAGCAGCAAAGTCTCTGTTTATATCCGCATAACATTCATTTTAATCCTCTTTTACATATTACTGTAGAAAAACATCACTATAATAAAGCATTACTATGAGGCTGCACTGAAACTATGAATGAACTACTGCTTTATCTCTTAAGGCAAAGTCCTGCACTTCTATAGAGACGGCATAATCGTGGCTACGAAACGGCAGACCTAAAACATTACCTTTAGCATCACACAACTACAAAGCCAATAAAATGAATTTCTATAGTTGCTGATGTGTCGATAAAGTGGAATAAGTATATTCAACAGTCGTCCAAGTGTTACAAATCTTAGAAAAAAAAGTTATCATCCATCCATCATCTGAACCCGCTCTGTCCTGCAGTGCAGGGTCATGGGGGGCTGGAGCCTATCCCAGCTATCTACGGGTGAGAGGAGGGGTCCACCCTGGACAGGTCACCAGTCCATCACAGGGCAACACACAAACAACCACTCACACTTACACCTATGGGCAATTTAGAGTCACCAATTAACCTAACAAGCACATCTTTAGAATGTGGAAGGAAGCTGGAGCAAGCTGCAAGATGCTTTATTTATTTATTTTATTAATTTATTTGCTTTGCAACTATACAAACCAGTTTTTATAGTTCTTTCTTTTCGGTGAAATATCATGGTTTCAAGTTTTTATGGTGTATTTAAGGACCATCAGAACGTTTTGGGAGGTTAAGTTAAGACTATTGATCTCACAGGAAATATTCCTTATGTTAAAATAATAACTTCATCACTGGTTAACTGTGTGTTCAGTACTTGAGCAGAACCCAACAAGAACAACAAGAAACAACAACTCATCCCGACGTGCATGTCTCTGCCATAAGTTTATTATACTGGGCTCAAACATGACATAAGACACGGGATCAGTGTTTGCTTTGAGACTTTGTGATATGTTTGACTTTATGTGTTGGGTCTCTGGGAATGTTCATGCTTGTTATTTACTGAGAGATTTAAAGGAGATTAATCAACTTCCTCGATGGTTGGTCCAGAGGATCCTCCGCCTGTGGGAGCGCCGCCAGCTCCAGGGAAGCCACCGGGCATTCCACCAGGCATCCCGCCAGGCATGCCACCTGCGCTCTGGTACAGCTTAGTGATGATGGGGTTGCACACCTTTTCCAGCTCCTGCTGCTGATGTTCATACTCATCCTTCTCAGCAGTCTAATGCAAAGACAGTTCATTTATTTTCACATTTTTTTTAAACATTTAATTCAAACACCTGAAATATCTATTATACACAAATGGTTGCTGTTGCTTTAATAGATCAGCTCCAATCCTCACCTGGTTCTTGTCGAGCCAGCCGATGACCTCATTGCACTTGTCCAGGATCTTCTGCTTGTCATCATCACTGATCTTGCCAGCAAGCTTCTCATCCTCCACAGTGGACTTCATGTTGAAAGCATATGACTCCAGGCCGTTCTTGGCAGACACTTTGTCACGCTGCACATCATCTTCTGCCTTGTACTTCTCAGCTTCCTGGACCATGCGCTCGATGTCCTCCTTGCTTAGACGACCTGAAAGAAAACTGTAATTCAGAAACTGACCCTAAGGCTTTACTCAAGTCTGTGCAAAACTCACCCTTGTCATTGGTGATGGTGATCTTGTTCTCCTTGCCGGTGCTCTTATCAACAGCAGAGACATTAAGAATTCCGTTAGCATCAATGTCAAATGTGACCTCAATCTGAGGAACACCACGAGGAGCAGGAGGGATGCCAGTCAACTCAAACTTGCCGAGCAGATTATTGTCCTTTGTCATGGCACGCTCACCCTCATAAACCTGTTGGTCATACAGAATTAAATGTTACCTCAGCTACACACACACCCCAGAAATAGGCTTGATACCTGTTAGATCTGTCAACTACTAAAACAACTTAATATCTGCCATCCTCACCTGGATCAGCACACCAGGCTGGTTGTCCGAGTAGGTGGTGAAGGTCTGTGTCTGCTTTGTGGGAATGGTAGTGTTACGTTTGATCAGGACAGTCATGACACCTCCAGCAGTCTCAATACCCAGGGACAGAGGGGTGACATCCAGAAGCAGCAGATCCTGCACATTCTCAGACTTGTCTCCACACAGGATGGCAGCCTGGACAGCTGTAAATTAGGCAATATTTAAAAGGTCCAGTGGGATATTTTTCATGTCCAGGTAGGTAAGTGTGTGAGAGACTCTTACCAGCTCCGTAGGCCACAGCCTCATCTGGGTTGATGCTCTTGTTAAGTTCCTTTCCATTGAAGAAATCTTGAAGCAGCTTCTGGATCTTGGGGATACGGGTGGAGCCACCAACCAGTACAATGTCATGAATCTGAGCCTTGTCCATCTTGGCGTCACGCAGGGACTTTTCTACAGGGTCCAGGGTGCCACGGAAGAGGTCAGCATTGAGCTCCTCAAAGCGAGCTCTGGTGATGGAGGTGTAGAAGTCGACTCCTTCGTACAAAGAGTCAATTTCAATGCTGGCCTGGGTGCTGGAAGACAGGGTGCGCTTTGCCCTCTCACAAGCAGTGCGCAGACGACGCACGGCCCTCTTGTTGTCGCTGATGTCCTTCTTATACTTGCGCTTGAACTCTGTGATGAAGTGGTTGACCATGCGGTTGTCGAAGTCCTCACCACCAAGGTGAGTGTCTCCAGCAGTGGACTTGACCTCAAAGATGCCATCCTCAATGGTCAGGATGGACACGTCGAAGGTACCACCACCAAGATCAAAGATGAGAACGTTCCTCTCTGAACCAACCTACAAAAGAAGGGACACTTAGGCACAATCTGTAAAGGTGTTTGGAGACAAATCATTGTACATTCACTACTGTATTAAATTCCACCTTCTTGTCCAAACCGTAAGCAATAGCTGCTGCTGTGGGCTCATTGATGATTCTTAACACATTTAGACCAGAGATAGTTCCAGCGTCTTTGGTGGCCTGACGCTGAGAGTCATTGAAGTATGCAGGCACTGTGATCACAGCATTCGACACAGACTGAAAAATAAGACATGTTTGAACAGTGAATGGTTGCAAAATAGAAGTGCCTGACTGATACAATTTATTGTATGTTTGTTAAAGGCCGTTATCAGTAATATCTGTTATCACATAAACCTACTTTCCCAAGATAGGCTTCAGCAATTTCCTTCATCTTGGTCAGCACCATGGAGGAAATCTCCTCAGGGTAGAAGGTTTTGGTTTCACCTTTGTATTCCACCTCCATTTTGGGGCGTCCACTATCGCTAACGACAGTGAATGGCCAGTGTTTCATGTCTGACTGGACCACTGGATCCTCAAATCGTCTGCCAATTAAACGTTTGGCATCTGCAGTTTCCAGGAAGAAATAGGAGAAATGGTTGAGTTATCTGTGTAATGGGGATGAATGAATATTTCATAACCCTGTTGTAACCATACCAAAGACTGTGTTGGTGGGGTTCATGGCAACCTGATTCTTGGCAGCATCTCCAATCAGCCTCTCGGTATCTGTAAAGGCCACATAGCTGGGTGTGGTCCTGTTTCCCTGATCATTGGCAATGATCTCAACTTTGCCATGCTGGAACACACCAACACAGGAGTAGGTGGTTCCGAGGTCGATTCCAACTGCTGCCCCTTTCGACATGATTGTTCTAACAGAAACAGACAGCTTTTGGTTATTATAATAGCCCTGTAAAGTCTGTATACTGTATCTGATTAAGAAAAAATGTACTTCTTATAAGAGTAAAGTATATGAGCCTAGGGTTGGGCGATATTGGCAAAAAAATTAATCACGATTAATTGTGGCATTTAGCCGATAACGATTCATTTGACAATTAATTGATGACAATTGCACTTACATGTTTTTGACTCTAAATCATCACATTGTTCTGAATTGATACTGACAAATCATCAGTCAAGTTAACTCCTTCATTCTAACAGGTTAAGCTGGTGAGTAGTGATTAGGCACCAACCATGTTTGAAATATGTATTGATAATATTGAGGCACAAACTGCTTCAAAGTAATAATGAAGCAAACATTTAAAGTAACTTTGTCCTTCAAATGTTCTTATCTTAAGTCACAGAGCAGTGCATGTCAACATTAACATTAAACAGGACAAATAAGTTCAGAAAAGTCACATCAGTGATTATTAAAGTTAAAAAAAATGTGTCTGTGCAAATGAACCTGTGACTGGAATATGTCCCACACTAGTGCATGTTTTCACTCATACTGTAGAACAGCAGCAGAAAAAACAAACAAACAAACCGGACAGTTCCACATTTAAATGTGTGTCTGTGCAAATCAACCTACGTTCTTCCAGCGCTTAGTTTGGTCGTAAGGAGCACAATGACTAAACGTATCGCGGATTCTCGGCTGAGTGGAAGTCTTTCCAATATCTGCTGGACATGTGCGCGCTTGAGGGTGATGGTGAGAGTACGTCTCACACAAAAATGCGTCATCATGACGAGGCACTAATCGCCGTAATCGATAAGTGGCAAATATTAATCGGTGACAGTTTTTCTGACGAGTAATTGCACACGATACGATTTTGCACCAGCCTACATCAGCCTGACGTTTTCTCTGTTGTATATGCAATGGCCTCTGTGGCCTCTCAGGTAACCAGTGTGCTGTAACAGAATAGGTCAGTGTCTGGCATGGATCATGTGACACGCAGGGGTGAAGTCTTACTTTTTTTACAGTTGCAGAATTGAGGATGGGTTTCATGCATTACTGCATAATCAGCACTGTGGCGAGATCCCAAAGCGGCATTTGGCATGCCTTTACATGTGCCGATCTTAAAGCGTCATGCCTGACTGTTTTAGTGGTATGTGGCAATGGGTGGGTTACATGCCTCTGTTTTTAAGCAACATGTCATTTTGTTGGGGGATGTTTTGATGGCAGGACTTTATCGCTTAGACAGTCTGCTCAAGCATTAAATGTACCACTCACGTTTGGTGTTTGTGTCAGCGCTGGCTGTTTTAGTGGTATGTGCCACTTCGTTGCTCCATGCCACAGTTTTGGGGATGTTTTGGGCCATTTAATGCCCGTTTTGGACTTCATCAGTTTGCTCTAGTGTGTTGTATCACTCAGTGCATGTAGCAATCATATGTACTGTTGCTGTTTTAGTTAAATTAAATTAATTAAGAAACCTTTATTAGTTCCACAAGGGGAAATTGCCAGCAAAGAGCACCAAACACCAGTGAGTACCACGGACACACAACAGTGACTAGGGAGGAGTTGGGATCGAACCAAAAACCTTCCGGTTATTGGCTCTACCACTGAGCCACTGCTGCCCACAAGCTGCTGTGCAGCTGCCTGTCTGCTTGTCCGCTCACAGACAGTGGCGTGCCAGCTTTTACTAACTAAATAAAATATTATTGTCTAACAAACCTAAACCTACAATATTAACAGAATACTATATCATGTTATGAAGCGAGCTCTGAGACTATTTCTGATTGTAAAATGCGCTATATAAATAAAACTGAATTGAATTGAATTATAAACAACTCTACATTGGCACATTTACTTTTAGATCGCCACATGCCACCAAAACAGCCAGGCACACCACTTCAGCCAGCGAGGCATGCCAAATGTCGCTTTGGGATCTCGCCCCTACTGCAGCCCTTTGTGTGGACTGCAGACTGTGTGTGCGTCCTTCTATTCTGCCGCATCATGCCACAAACTGCTGATCCATGGACCATCTGGGAGCGACAGGCGCTCCCCTCCCTCCCCTTCCCCCCGCCGTCTGTGAGCGCAGGGCAAAGTTGCCCCTGCTGCAGTGCGCGGCAGGTCCCGCATCTATGCGCAAAGTTGAGAGGATGCGAGTCACTAAGGCGAATATTCCCAGTGTGTCACACCGTTGTAATGTACTTTTGCAATGCAAATACCGGTATAGATAGCAGGAATAAAAATAGTTGTCACAAACAAATCGAAGGTAAATAAACCAACGCTACAGGGCTGTCCTACATATGGCAGAGAGGCATGTCTGGTCCCTACCTGGCTGAAGCTGTGGCCCGGGGAAGATGCCGTCCCACTCTGTCCTCAACTAGCTGACTGCAGCCAAAAGATGCCGGCCGCTGCTTCTGTACACAAACCCAGTGGAGCCGTGAGCCAATCAGCTTGCAGAACAGCAGCGAGTTTCCAGCACATTCTTTCTTCTGCGTCCTCTGATTGGCTGAAAGGAGCGGTAAAAAATCCCTCTGAGAAGGATTAGAGCACACACGGGGAGATTAGAGACAGAAATAGATGGAGAAGGAAAGTTCGAGGGCTTCCCTCATCACAAAGGTGTGGGTTCAGTGCAGGAAACAGAAAGTACCAGAACCCTGCACCTGATCAAATCAGCTGCAGGTTTGACAGGGATGGAGTCTGAAATCTGAAATAAACCGACCATTGTAATTCGTTCTTTCTGTGACAGTGTAATTTAGAGGAAGTCTTCCAATGCATTATTTTACTATAGAGAGGTTTCATCTGAACTGCTGCCATGTATTTGTCATGACCTGGTGTTTATTCCTGGTTTTGTTTTCCTTGTTTTGGGTTGTTAGTTTAATCTGTGTTTAGTTATTGTGATAGTCCAGGTAGCTGTTAGGCCTTTTGTTTAGTTCTTGTCTTGTTTGTCTTGTCTTGTGCTTCCTGTTTTACTTTGGTAGTCCTGCCCCCCTGTGCATTGTCTTGAGTTTTCCTTCCTGTGGTTTCCCTCCTTGTTTGATAGCCTGCCCTGCCCTCTGTGTGTCACCTGTGTCTCGTCGTCTTCCCTGGCCCTTGTGTATTTAGTCCTTGTCTTCCCTGCACTCCCTGCCAGTTTGTCTCATCGTCCTTCATGGAGTTTGTGTCTCGTCGTGTGAGGATTGTTTTCATGCTGTGCCTGGACTCTGTATGTGGTTCAGGTTACGTTGCCATGCCTCGACACCTGTTCAGCATTACTCTGTTTGCCTCGTCACGAGTTTGTTATTTTTGCTTTTTGCCCTCCCGGCCTGTAATAAAGACTTTGTTTTGCCCCGTGACCGCCCTGTGATTCTGCATCTGTGTCCGCTTCACCCTCACAAACCCTGACAGTATTATTTCATACAAACATATGGAGCATATATCTTTTCTTTTCCTTTAATAATAATCACCAGTCAAACTTCCACTGCACTGTGGCTGCATCAGAATTATTATCATGTTGCAGTTCTTTTTATATGTTGCAGCGCACCACAGACCACACCAGTGCATCAAACATGATAAGATGATGTTAGCACTGTGATAAGACTGCCTACTGTCCTTGATGCTATCATACCTCATGATTCAGTATGTTGTAGTTCCACCTTTAGCAGCGATAAGTTGGAGTCATGGTTTCCTCTATGACTTTATCAGTGGAGGAATTTTGGTTTATTCTTCTTCACTGCATTGATTCAGTTCATTGAGATTTTTGGACATTCACTAACACAGAGACCTCTTAGGTTCCACCACAGCATGTGAACTGAGTTGTGGTCTGGACTTTGACTGGTCTGTTCTTATTTTTCAGTCATTCTGAAATGCTTTGGATCATTGTTCTGTTGTATGAACCAGGTTCCACCAAACTTGAACTCTTAGACAGATGGTCTCACCTTTGTCTCTAGAATACAATGACTGCAAGGTGTCCAAATCATTTACCACTGAGCTGTACAGTGTGTATGAGGTGTTTCTACTGAGACACTTGGACCCTCTACGATCAGATGAGTTTGTTTTACGTTTTCTCTTAGGACCAGTTAAGATAGTTTCCTTGCTTTCATCACCCCACTTGACACCTCTGTCAGACTTTCCAGAAGGTGTTTACAAAGCAGACCTCTCCTCAGGAAGCCACAGCCCTGTAAAAATATACCTCAGTGACAGTATGCGTGGTTCTTATAATTAGCCCACAGCCTCCTTACCTTTAAGGTCAAAGATCAAAACCATTATGATGGTTAGTTGTCTGACAAAGCTCCTTCACTGCTTTTAATGGTGACTTGTGAAAAAATGAGAAAATATAACATATAACACACACAACTTATTGATGTAGCTTTACTGTAAGATTTCTGTTAGAAAAATTAACCACATTTACTTATAAATGAGCATATCAGTACTAAAGGAATTCATATTTAGGAAATATGTGTGAAACCTGAACTACTCACCCTGTGCTTTTTACTACAGGAATCACATGAGAATCCTTCAAATCAAAAAGTCTGGGGGAAACCACAAAGCTGTGATGTCATGGAAGGTCCCTCTGTGCAGTACAAATACATGCAGAGATGAGGAAATGAAGCAAAGTCAGAGAGCCACTGACAGTGAGAGAGATGGAAGTGAAGCTGCCGCTCTGCATGTTTACACTGTTCGTACAGGGTGAGTACTTTACTTTTGATATTCGTCGACAGAGTTTGTGTGAAAGTGGAGAATGCTGCAGTAAAGATGAAGATTGACACATTTTTCATTATTTCTGTGTTTTAATGACTTTTGGCATGTTTCTGTTTATATTTTATTTTACTTTCTTCACATTTATTTTGGCTTATTTCAGTCATCAGTTTATTTTGCTGTATTTTATCTGTGTGTGGGGGCGTTTTGGCCTCTCCTCACTTTTTTAAATGGATATTTAAAAGTTAAGACTTTAGGGTATAATTTAATATGAGGTTTAGTTTACAATTATGAGTAGAGTTAGGGTGAGGGACTTAGTTGTTTTGGTTACAGATAGGGTTAGAGCTAGGGAATGCATTAGGTGAATGTCCTCACAAAGATAGCTGTAAACCAGGTTGTTTGTGTGTGTGTGTGCGCAGTCCTTCCAAAAGAATATTAGTAAGTTAAAGTAAGGTTTTTGCCACTTTAGCATTTGAATTTTATCCAAATTTTATATCCAAAAAGACTAAAATTCAACTTGTCAGTGCTTGAAGGCATGTACATGTATGCATGTATCGGTATACTGAATACATTTATCCATAGGCTGTATTATACGTTGCATAATGTACTTCTAGTACATCAAGCATTAAAAGCAGATATCTCAGACTGAATAACCAAAGTCTGAAGACATTTCTGAAGAAGTTTCTCAAGTTCCTACAAATTAAAATATCATTACATTTCCTGTGGTATTCAAATTTTTAGCTAAGCTGTGTATGAAAAGTCTTGCTGCTTTAAACCCACTGACCTTGGCGATGGTGTGAATATGCCCCCACATATGTGTTTTCCAAACACCTCGTCATTCACACACAGCAGGAAAGAAAAAGCACCCGAAGCCCCCATAACCAGCCTACAGCAGATACTTTCTCACACTCGAGATACTTTCACCATCAAATGACTGACCACAGTGCTTCCTGCCACAGATGCATAATATGCTTATAGGGGGGCTGCTGATTTTGTAGCTGCATACAGTGAAGACTGTTTTTTTCCCTTCACTACCTCCACACACACACACACACACTGTAGTGATAGGCCCGTGGCAGAGAAAAGAATAGATGAGTCAAAGTGTGAACCTCTGTTTGGACACCTCTGTGTGAGGGAGGGAAACATTCTTCCACTGACTTCATGATTCCAACAGATGATTGATGTTTTGTTACATGTGTTGTTTTGTGCTGCTATTGTACATTTTCAGTGAAATCAAGGTTCCTTTTTTTTTTGCAGTTTCGCTTGCTGTGTGGCAGCGTGTGACTGTGATGAAAGGTCAAACACTTAACCTTAGCTGCCCTATTACTAACGCTCAGAAGACCCATGTGGACTGGAAGAACCCTAATGGGTTTATCATGTTCTTCAATGGAAACCAAGGTAGAGGTCTTGTGCTTTACTGTATATATATATACATAATACACATATGTATAGGCAGACTTGTGAATGAACTTAGACATATTTGTATATCTTTTCAGCACTAAAGGACGAACGCTACAGCATCAATAAACTGTCCAACTCAGAATTTTCCATCAGCATTTCTAACTTCACCTTCAAGGACGGAGGCAATTACACATGTACCCGCTACGGGCGCCGCACAAGAGAAAGGAAAGTGGAGGTGACGGTGCTGGGTGAGTGTGATGTTGCACCACTGACAGTGGTTCAGTAACATTAATATCACAGCTACATCTTTAGTTGTCCAATATTTCAGCTAACATTTGCTCTGTTTTTTTTAAAGGCTATCCTAAAATGTCCGTAGTGAAGCATGAAGGAAAGACTATCGTAAAATGCACAGCTGAAGGGAACCACTTCCCCCCACAGATCTCCTGGAAATTCAATGACCAGCATGAATTTCTTGGTAAGTTTGAAGGAAATGGCTGCTAACTTCACTAATATAGATAAATAATTGTGATTAAGGAAGAGGCAGGAAGGTGTTTATTCTACTGTATATGTAGACTGCTCCCTTTCTGAAACAGTATTCTGTATTTTAATAATTGTATAACACAATAATCACAGATTACTTGTAAAGGGATGAACCATAAGAATATGGCCTTGTATTTGTAACTAAGACAAATAATAACTGACAACATCTGGGTCTTGTAAAGACTTCTGTTTGATAAGAATACATCAAGAATCAACCACCAACAAATCTGATCTTTCATTTCCAGAAAATGCTTTGATGCTGTTGTAGGTGTATTAAAATAAGACTCACTGTTGTCTTTGTTCGCACTTGTGGGCTGGATTATAACAACTGTGACATTTAGACGTTCTTTAAGTTTGTCTTCTAATGAGGGGGCTCAACACTTTAACAGACATACACTCATTTCTTTCATTTTACACACATAAGAAGTTTTTTTAATCACTTAAAAAGAAGCTTCTTTTTTGGATGACTCACAGATGCTATAATGCTGTCTTTTTTCTCCACAGGACAAACTCCTCATGTCTATCAAGAGGGTAAAAAATTCATCTCCATGGGCATGCTGCAGGTTCTGTCAGTGGTGAACAGAGTCACGGTGAAATGTCTTGTTCGCCACCCCGCCCTGCACTCACAGCACCTGATGAACTTTGTCAAAATTGGCCAAGACGGTGAGTGTATTTCATCAAATATCCAGCAACAGGGAAAAAGTAACCGACACTTGTTGAAATTACCTTAAATGACCTTCTTCCACATAACAAGTCCTATTTGAGGAACAGTGACCGCATAGTAGTGTCATCACAAACCAGGGAAAGCACTGGAGTTTTTTTTATCTCCATGACACTGTCCAAAGCAGCCATGTGAAACTAAGTGACCAAAACAAGACAGCCCCATGTCACTTCCTCTTTCCTGTGTTGTAGTCTGGTTTCCTGTATTATAAGAGACAAAAAAACATGATTCATATGTCAGAATAAATTTCCACTTTAACTGTGTTGTTTCTTCTTAAATAACATAAACCCTCCATCCTTCACAGTAAGAAGATTCCACGGCACAACCACCACAAGTTCTCCCACAGTTCAACCTCAGGGGTCAACAACCAGTGTGTACAGGCATGATAAAACAACCAACAGGCCTGTTACCTCTGACCAGCCCCCTTCCTCTTATGACCAGACGACTGTTACAGCACCTACTAGATTCCCTGCTGATACATCCACAGGCTCGCATCTCAACACCAGTGGTGAGTGAAGCTATGCTCATTTTTTTTGCAGTTATCATGCCACAGTTACATAATTAATAACATATTAGACCACACACAAAAGAACCCACCCTAAGAAACTAAATCAATCTAATAAGATCAAGCAGGGGTAAACTGTACTTTATAAAATAGGCCAGCCACAATGTGACACTATGTTACAATAGATGTATGTTACACCATGTGTCTGTGAGCCCGTGGGATGGAAACACACAACAGTACACACACACACAGTACAGGCTTAACTACCGCTGTGGTTGTGATGTGACGCGTTGTGTTTCCTGTGATAGCGATCTCAGACTATGATGTGAAACTATCATCTTAGATGTAGGCTATTCATAAATTCTGTGGACGGAACAGTGAATCTGTTCCAAGATAAATGTGCACATTGGCCTTCCAGCTGTGAACATCTGTTATATTCACTGTAAAAATCAAAACATCTGTTTTCCTGTGAGGGTTTTTTTTTAAACGTCATTTTTTTGTAGATGACTCAGGAACCTCTGCAGTACCAGGCTCCACACAGATGAACAATGACACCAACAGTACAGCAACAAGCACAGCAGGTATGAGAACAGGATGTCAGATCACACTGGATCCACTGAGGCCATCTAGTGGTATTTCTGGACAACTGCAACTTCCATTTTGATTGCTTCAGCAGCTTGAATAGTTCATCTTGTATTAATTGTTGTCTTATTCCTTAAAGGCTGGACATCAGTGTCTGCGACAGAGGACACCACTTTTTATAATGGTACAGAGAGAAACAAAACAGGTAAATTCACACTGCGACACCAATATCTGCATGTAAGAGACATTCAGTAGCTCTTGTACGAAAATGATTGAGATAAGTGACCAAGATTTTGGATTCTGTCCATTTCCAGAGACCTTTGACTCAAACAGGCACAGCGGAAGTCAAGGAAACTCATCATTGCTGGTCTTCCTGGTGACATGTCTGATCTTCTGCCTTCTGGTGGTGGTTATCTTTTTTGCTATCAAGCTGAGAAGAGCACACATGGCCTGGAAGAGAGGTAAGGAGAGCACACAACCTACCACACAATTTTCTACACAAAAAACATACAGAACAGGCTGTTATCTTGAGCTGAGAAACATACAGTATATGTCGCATTTTCAGCTACTCAAAAAGACCATTGTGTTTTCTTTTTATTTTAGTGTACTTAAAAACCATGACAGTTTTTATTGTTACAGAAAATGAAGATTCTGATCCATCGGAGGACAGCAGTAAATCCAAGTCAAGCCAGGAGGAGAAGAACTCCCAAGGACAAAGACGAAGAGGTATGTAGAAAAATCTTCTTGTTACATACCTGCAGGTCACTAAATCATTTTCATTATTACCAACCACAGAATAAAGGTGCCAGTGACAGGAAAACATGCATTAATTTGCTTGTATTTACTGAATAAATGTGATTTTATTACTAATAAAATTGAGTTGATTAAACTTTCAACCCACTCTGATTATACTCTGTATTACTATTCTTCTATGGTTACCTACCCACCACGCCCACCAAATGTTATACTTCGGGGTTTAGCAATAGCTACACCATGGTTCATTTGATATGTTTTTTATTGTTTAAAGTGATTAATTTCTTAGAATTCATAACAGTGTTTTCTTTTTTCCTCAGAAACAGAGCTGTATGTAACAGAGCAGCATGAAATGTAACCCTCCCTCTCTGTCTCTCTTTTCAGGGAACATCAGCACAGCTTTCACTCAGTATGTTATTGAAGAACCAGCAGTGATAACTTCAGTGTCAAACACAGCTGCACTGACAGCAGCAGAGAGTGTAAACAGAGAGCAGGCCTCTCATCCTCGAGGGCCAGCACAGCCTTCGGACAAAAGTAACATAAAGGAGACATCACTCTAACAGTGTCATCAGGCTCTCAGATGAACTTTATTCACTGCGCTGCTTACACACAGTGAAGAGTAGTCCTCATTCATTAGTGGAACACCGTGCTAACTGCTCTGCAGCTCTCTCTCTGGCCGCCGCAGCCTGCTAAGCTCACTGTCATGGTCCATTATCCTGCTGGAAGTAGTAGTGATATGAATGTGGTGAACTGTGACTGTGAGTTCATGCACACAGTGTCATAAATAATATTCAAACAGGCTGTGGCATTCATTGCTCGGTGAACCATTACTAAAGGTCAAAGCAGCAGCACCAGTCTGGACTGATGAAACACAACACATTTATAGATCCATGCTGGTGATGCCAAATTCTGAGCCTTCCGTCCTCAGCCTCAGCATAAATGGAGGTTCATAAGATCAGGCTATTTTTTTCAGTCTCCAATGGTCCTCAGCAGCCGGCCTGTCACCAACAGTCATGTCACAGTCACTGATGGTGTCCTATGTCCTTATTCTGATGTGAACATTACCTAAAGCTCCTGACCTGTGTCTGCAGGGTTTCTGCATTGCACTGCTGCCACATGACTGGCTGATTGTATGAAAAGGAATGTGTTCTAATAATGTGAATGTATATGTGTATACACAGAATAGTGGCAACACATTATTGAAACCGTAGTACTGTACTGTATATATATATGTGTGTGTATGTATTTTTTATGTTTGTACTTTGTATTATTATAAAAATAAAGATTATTTTGGTAGACATGTTTACACTCACAGCTCTTTATAGTATCAGAAACATAATTAAGGCCATGCCCTAGTTTGAAGAAACTGGATGTATATAATACTGTAGAAACCTGGGGATATATGAAGCTATCAGTACAAAGAGCTGCTCTTAGTAAGGCAATTCTATTCTATTTCTTAGAATAAAAACAATATCCTTTTGAATTTAGGACTAGATACTTGTAAAGAAAGGTTATTTATACATCTTAGTGTTAAGATCACTTTCAGTTTTGATTTCTCTCTGGTGAACCAATCACAATTACAAGAATGTGTCACACTTAATACCTGTTTATACTTTATGTTCCCTCGTGTTCAGAGCAGCTTTGCTCTTAGATCATTCCTAAACTAAACCTTCTCTCTCTCTCTCTCTTTAAATACTCTGCTGGCCAAAAAAAAGAAAAAAAAGTAAAACTAAGAGATATCAAGAGATAACTTAAAAGAAATGATACCAAATTCTGCATATGACCAAACTCAGGATAAGACACAGATCAAGATGTGTAAAACAATCCATTATGTTTCCATTAATATGTGTGTGTTTTATAATAATTGTATTATGTATTCATAAAAATATGAAAACACTGTACAAGAGCAGTCGTTTTGACATAATGTAATTCTCACTCTAGAATGTATGTGTGCATAACTTGAAATACGTTCTGTAGAAGCCAAATGAGAAGTAGAGAACAAGCAAATCGTTTGTCTTTAAATCTCTTCGTGAGACGCGTTTAATAACGTGTTTCTCTTCAAACGAGAGCAAACGGCCATGCGGTCATTCATGGCGATTATGAAACACAGAAAGGAGGAAGTAAAGTGAACCGACATTAGCGTCATCAAAAATACTTAAGCTTGATTGGTGTACTTTTGCGGAAAGACTCAAACACTCGACGCCGATTGGCTGCGGTGCCGGTTATATATAAAGCTCCATTAGACGTTTGTCTTCCCTTCCCTTCTCATTCCGGCAAGGTTGATCCTCCCTCGCCGTTGTCCATTCCAACCCCGCACTTCTAGTCAACCTCGGTTCATCAAATCGGTAAGTAAGTTTTGAATGCGTCAAAGGCGAGTGTAATAATAGTGTATCTGGAAACAAATATTCGCGCTCATCAAGGTTCGTTTCGGAAAACCATTTCTTGGCGCTTTAATAAGAGGACCTATATCTTGGGTTATCTTATTTATGTGATGTAGCTGACCTGTAATGACGTAAATAACGACACACGGTTATACTTGTTCTGGGCTGTGAAAAATGGGCTCAGATGGTGCATATGTTACCGGTCGCTACTTGGAGTGCGGAAGGTGGGGGTTGGGATTGTGAGACGTTCCAGAATGTTCTCGAACAATCGCTGTGAAGCTACCCGGAACAAAGTGACTTCCGGTTGTTTTTCAGAACAAAAGTCTCTTTGTCTTTGCAGATACATTGAATTGGAAATCCTCTTGTTGCCAGACGTTGATAATTTACAATGTTTAATCTCCTCTTTCTAATAAGATTTTTATTATAAATGGTCAGTGCGTATATAGTAGATTTAGTTAATTGTGTATTTCCGGTCCTACCCCGACACCGTGTCGCAAACTTGATGCGTCATGATCACGTGTTCGGCCCAACGCCATGCGCCCTTAGATTTTCTTTGCCGCATTGTCTGCCTTTCGGTTTAGTGCTACAGAGTTGTAGTATAAAACAATGTATTATAGACTAAGGCGGTTTAATTAGATACTTTTGATAGATGTCTAGTAGTTTATAAATGTGATACACTCGTTGATGCTTTACTGTTACAAGTTTATGTGATTGGAAGTAAAACTGAACTTATGTTGGAATTTTTGTAATTGATGTGACCCATCTTATGATTTTTTTTTTTTTTTTTTTGTTTTGTTTCAGAAACCATGTCAAAGGGACCAGCAGTTGGCATCGACCTTGGAACCACCTACTCCTGTGTTGGTGTGTTCCAGCATGGCAAAGTTGAGATCATTGCCAACGATCAGGGAAACAGGACCACACCCAGCTATGTGGCCTTTACAGATAGCGAGAGGCTGATTGGTGATGCTGCCAAGAATCAGGTTGCCATGAACCCCACCAACACAGTCTTTGGTAAGAATGTAGAATTTGGTGTTCAACAATGTTTGCATTCTTGTCAGACCTGCCAGCTAAAATGAAGTTGGCATCTTATGTCACACTATAAACTTGACACAAGAATAAGACTGACATTAGATTTTCTGATTGTTAAAGCACACTCACTGTGATGACACTTACTCCTGCCATTCGTAGTTTCCACCAGAGGTCAAAAGACCAAAGATGGCACAGATCCTTCCTTGGATGTCTGAGTGATTCCCAATGCCAGCTCATACACTTCTGTTTTTTTTTCTTTTGTTTAAAGAAACCTGCTCTCTTTTGCAGATGCCAAGCGACTGATCGGCCGCAGGTTTGACGACTCAGTTGTGCAGTCTGATATGAAGCACTGGCCTTTTAATGTCATCAATGATAACACTCGTCCTAAGGTTCAAGTTGAGTACAAGGGTGAATCAAAGTCCTTCTACCCAGAAGAGATCTCTTCCATGGTGCTGACAAAGATGAAGGAGATTGCTGAGGCCTACCTTGGAAAGGTATTCTTAACTGCCCGATGGATTAAACACTTATGATTTGAAAAAGATACAAGTGTTTTGCTGATTCCCTTTCAGACTGTCAACAATGCCGTCATCACAGTACCTGCCTACTTCAACGATTCTCAGCGTCAGGCCACAAAGGATGCTGGCACAATCTCTGGGCTTAATGTTCTCCGTATTATCAATGAACCAACTGCAGCTGCCATTGCCTATGGGTTGGACAAGAAGGTATGTGAAAACTAACACTTCCATTATAACTGAGGCTGTTGATCCTTGAGCTAGCCTTAAATATTAAGCATTACTGCCTATAATTCTAGGTTGGCTCAGAGAGGAACGTTCTCATCTTTGATCTTGGTGGTGGTACCTTCGACGTGTCCATCCTGACCATTGAGGATGGCATCTTTGAGGTCAAGTCCACTGCTGGAGACACTCACCTTGGTGGTGAGGACTTCGACAACCGCATGGTCAACCACTTCATCACAGAGTTCAAGCGCAAGTATAAGAAGGACATCAGCGACAACAAGAGGGCCGTGCGTCGTCTGCGCACTGCTTGTGAGAGGGCAAAGCGCACCCTGTCTTCCAGCACCCAGGCCAGCATTGAAATTGACTCTTTGTACGAAGGAGTCGACTTCTACACCTCCATCACCAGAGCTCGCTTTGAGGAGCTCAACAACGACCTCTTCCGTGGCACCCTGGAACCAGTGGAGAAGTCCCTGCGTGACGCCAAGATGGACAAGGCTCAGATTCATGACATTGTACTGGTTGGTGGCTCCACCCGTATCCCCAAGATCCAGAAGCTGCTTCAAGATTTCTTCAATGGAAAGGAGCTCAACAAGAGCATCAACCCAGATGAGGCTGTGGCCTACGGCGCTGGTAAGGCATTTTATCTAAATTCCAGCACCATTTTTCATTCCTTAAGTTAATGACTTGCATTATTTAAATTTGCCGTTCATCACCGTAATTTTTTTATCTTGTATTTACAGCTGTCCAGGCTGCCATCCTGTCTGGAGACAAGTCTGAGAATGTGCAAGATCTGCTGCTTCTGGATGTCACCCCTCTGTCCCTGGGTATTGAGACTGCTGGAGGTGTCATGACTGTCCTGATCAAACGTAACACTACCATTCCCACAAAGCAGACACAGACCTTCACCACCTACTCGGACAACCAGCCTGGTGTGCTGATCCAGGTGAGGATAACATCAGTTGCTGGCCTCCTGAGGTTTTGCTGTGATGACGCTTATTCCTGCCATTCGTAGTTTCCACCAGAGGTCAAAAGACCAAAGATGGCCTAATCCTTCCTTGGATGTCTGAGCGAAGCATAAGTGGCACAAATCTAGATCCATAGTCAAATGTATGCTAACGGTGCATTCTTTTCAGGTTTATGAGGGTGAGCGTGCCATGACAAAGGACAACAATCTGCTCGGCAAGTTTGAGCTGACTGGCATCCCTCCTGCTCCTCGTGGTGTTCCTCAGATTGAGGTGACATTCGACATTGATGCTAACGGCATCATGAATGTCTCTGCAGTTGATAAGAGCACTGGCAAGGAGAACAAGATCACCATCACCAATGACAAGGGTATGACATCTGTGACCTGATTCAAATATGAATTATTATTCCGTTATTTCAGGCATGCGTGATTAAACACTAAAATTGACAGGTCGTCTAAGCAAGGAGGACATCGAGCGCATGGTCCAGGAAGCTGAGAAGTACAAGGCAGAAGATGATGTGCAGCGTGACAAAGTGTCTGCCAAGAATGGCCTGGAGTCATATGCTTTCAACATGAAGTCCACTGTGGAGGATGAGAAGCTTGCTGGCAAGATCAGTGATGATGACAAGCAGAAGATCCTGGACAAGTGCAATGAGGTCATCGGCTGGCTCGACAAGAACCAGGTAAATGATGGGTCACTTTTTCACTCTATGCAAGATCAACTTGTCAAGTTTCAATTTTAAACTCTTGGACATGACTAACCTGCATGAATCCTCAGACATAACTAAATGAACATTCTTCTTTGGCAGACTGCCGAGAGGGATGAATATGAGCATCAACAGAAGGAGCTGGAGAAGGTGTGCAACCCCATCATCACCAAACTGTACCAGAGCGCAGGTGGCATGCCTGGTGGTATGCCAGACGGTATGCCTGGTGGCTTCCCTGGAGCTGGCGGTGCTGCACCTGGTGGTGGCTCCTCTGGACCAACCATTGAGGAGGTCGATTAAACATTGCATCACTCCAGCTGCTACCTCTGAGATGTTTTAAGAAAGTAACCCTCTTATAGCACAAGTTACAACGCGCTTAAGAGTGTAATTTAATGACAAAAAGGGTTCAGGGATCACAACAATGGCAATGTTTGCAACAAAACTGGAACAGTTGTGGGTTTATTTAAGCAGTCACTTCACATGTTATGGTTAAATGTTTTGTATACGGAAATGTCACTGCCTTGACAATAAATCTTCTAACCCTCTACTGGTCTTGGTCTTTCTTCCTTGCTCTGCTGAACCCTTTAGTTAAAGAATAATGGTGTTTGTGGTCATGAGATGACCTAGACCTAGTTAAAGTGTATAGCAATAACAGATGGTGCAAAGATACACTTTATTGCTCTGGCAGGGAAAATTGTTACAGAAGCAGAATACAATAGTGGTCTTGCAAATTATAAAACTGAAAGTCAAGTGTAAGCAGGTTGCTTTTTTCAGTTAAGCTTTGTTCCTTAGAAGGACCCAATGCGACACCTAGTGGCCAAATGGCTTGTCTTTAAGCAACGAGCGGTTTAAATCATGTACATCTGTAGGCATGTGGGCCAGTAATAAAACAATTCGCAGTACAGATACATAAGCAGTTAAGAGTTTATGATTTTGACAATTTAAAATGATCCGTGTGTTGTAAAATGCACAGACTAACGACCTTGCCGGGTAACGCATGTTGGCATATTAATGTGTCTGCGGGGTCCGATATCTACTTAAGATGCAAACAACTAGGTGCCAGTGTTTTAATTACGCCTGTTTGACCGTAATAATGTTCGAGTGTTCGTGTAACTACAAAGTCGGAGCTGCAGGCTGAGCACCTGAAGGCAACATATGTGCGTCGGTGTTTCCATGGTTACATTGTTGTAGCAGCAGAGGAAAATGGGTGAGTATCTAAACCACTTTGCCTATACCTGTTATTTGAATAGTTTAGATAGATTTAGTTTGCTTTGTAAATACAGGGGAAGGCAGGAGATTCATTTACTCGGGTTAAACTGAAAAGTTTTAGTATTTCCCCGACTATAAGCAAACCAGACGACTGCAGCGCCAGCTGTCAGAGTTGGAGCTGATGTACAGCAGCTCAGGAGAAATACACAGACAGTTCTCTGTAGTGTAAAGTGTTGTTAGGTCACTGAGGTTCCGCCGTATGAATGGGACCGAGCAACAATGTTTAGGCCTATCCCTGAAAACACGCTAATAAATAGGCTCTATTAGTGTGTTTTCCTGCTCTGACGCACGTATAACTAATGGAAGATGGCTGTATAATTCTATTATGTGTTCACTTTCGAGGCCCCCGTATTGTTCACGGTGGCTCATACTGCGATCTTCTAGTGGGATTCCTAAATGAAATGTAGCCTATCTATTTTTCTATTATTATTCTATTATTTTTCAAACACTCTCAAATGAGCACGAACATTCTAACATGTCAGTAGTAGTATTACTGTTATTAGAAACACCTGGAGGCCATTTGACTTTTCAACTGAAAAACAGTAAATAACAGTGTACTCTCCCAAGTTACTATGAAGCCAAAGTAATTTGTTACTCAGGAGCGGAACCTTTTAAATGCTGTTCTTGCTGTTTATAAAAACCTGTGACAGTGTGTCATGATGCCTTTTTGAGCTCTGTTTGAAAAGCACTGTTTGTGTTTTGGTTGTATTTCCTGTTTTATTTAGAAAGTCTGGTTTGCCCTTGGTGTCTGTGTTTCACTTCCTGTTGTGTTTACCTCCTTGTTGATTGCCTGCCTCGCCATGATTACCTGTGTCTTGTTACTTCTTTGTGTATTTAGTGTTTTAAGCTCACTTTTTGCACTGAACTCTTAACAGAACTAGCTGACCAAGACATGAACCCAGAACATGTTTGCATTTGAAAGCCTTGAAGAGCACAAACGGGTGTTGCTGTCTGCCTCAGTTTGAGTCACTGTGTTGGGACTCGCCTATAGGCTTTAACCTCTCTCACGCAGCCGGGGGTCTGGTGCACATTGTTGTTGTCAGACAGCCAAAGCTCCAGCTGCACTCCCAGTGCCAGCCCCAGCTCTACTTGCAGTGCCTGCCCCTGTTGCTGGTCCTTTTTCTGCACTGTGACACAGTGTAGGCCAACATTGTCAATGGTACAGTCTCTGCTGTGTCATGTCACAGCAGAGACTGTACCTATCAAGGCAGCACTTAAACATGTTCATTTAAACGGCTTGTTTCTGAGTTTTCCCTGTTATCCCTCATGATGGATGTCAAGCCAATGAGTCTTACAGATAACAGATATATTACCAACCTTCTCTTGTTTATTTCTGATGACAGAGATAAGACCTCCACGAAGCAGACGGTCCACCCACAACAGGGACATGGATAAAGGATTCACACAGGGAAAGATGCACAGTCTGTTGAAACCTGAGGACCAGAGGCACCCTCCATTAGGACAAGCAGCCCTTGCCAACCTGTGGGGCTCTGTGGAGTCAGACACAGAGAGCTTGGCCCAGGAGAGAGCGCACCATAAGCGCCATGGCCATTATGATTTCCTACAGAATGAGAGTGCTGATAGTTTAGATGAAGGTTCAAAGAAAGAGGAAACTGAAGATCTTCAAATGTATGATAGTCTAGAAGTAAGAACACACACCCATGCAAAGAACAAGAACCCTGTCCTTTTGCAGACTGAATATTCCGAAACTCAAAGAGATGAAAGAGAAGGAAGAAGGTAAGCTGACCTATTTTCTTTGTTTGATAAATAATAGATGATGTTACAATTAAATGGTGTCCAAAGCATCTTATGCATATCTGGCATCAGTCTGGGCCAGAAAATGGAAAAATAAAAAACACCACACATTTCCAAGCTGCCCTAGAGCTGCACAACATGACATACATTTTACATACATGTATGTCATGTATTCAGTTTGGCCAGTAGATGGCAGCAATTGTTGGTATTAGGACAGACCTGAAACCGCTAAACTGAAATGTTTTATTTTTTTGTGTGAAAATAATAATAATAACAAAAATAACTAGTTTTTAATGACAATTTTGTTTTTCACACAGAGTGTGAAAGCTTCACATTAGTGCCTGTGAAACCTTGTATATCACAATAAATCTATAAAGGTGTCATAATATAAAGCACTCGGTGTGAGATTTATGCCTGACCTTGTTCATTTTTCCTATTGAACCAAACTCACTTTCACTGTCTGTGGCAAATTAATTAAAATTAAGCAGATAATAGTGCTGCTTAGATGGAACACAACAAGGAGAATAGCAGCAGCAATCAAGCCTTCTACTTTGAAACAGCACAGGGATGACAAAGGATAAATAGCCTTCATTCATCACTTCACAATAAAACGGTGTCAGTAATTTAATGAGATGCAGGCACTGATGGTACATGTTGCGGGAATGGCCTAATTCAGGTGCTTTCAGAATAACAGCTTTCATTTGAGGGAAATTTTTGTTTTGTTTGGGTGGATCACAATAAGTGGTCACTCATGCTCCATTAACAAGGATCATTGTTGCTGTAATGGAGATCTCTCTCTTTTGAGGGAGCAGGCATCTCTGGTGAGGACAACGCCACAGCTGAGTTTGCTCTCCTGCCTGTTTCTCTTTCCTTCAGACACTGACACATAGTCATTTCCCTCTGAAATAGAAAAGGGTCGTTCTCAATTTTCCTGTCATTAACCCGCGCTGATTGATGCTCAGCAAGTGTGGGTCGCCTTCCAAAGTACATTGTTTCAGAGGAAAATGACCATGACATATTCTCACAAAAGGCTCCATTTCATAGAGGTGAGGCAGTGGACACAGTCCCATTCCCATCACAGTCCTCTCTGCTGCCTCCTCAAAGCGGGTAATCCTTTTCACACAATGCCACTGCATAGTTTACAAATCCAATGCCCATTCCTCATTCAAGCAAAAGATTTCTATTTAGGCAACTCCTTTCATCCTTCTTCACTTTATCTCACACCTATCTCACTTGAAATATTACCAAAGGACTTTGGAGTAGAGTCTGTATGAACGCTTTTTTCATTTTCCCATTCAGTGTTTGTCATAATATTTCACTTGCTATTGTATTCCTGTGTCTGTATTTTGGCCAAGAAATAATAGGCTGCAGTGTTTTGCCAGTGTTAAAGGCATCACACCCAGCTGCATGTTGTCTATAATGCATTCTCCAACTTGTTTGAGTCTGAGTCATTAGAGAGACATCCCTTACCCTTTTGGCCTCATCGAAGTGAAGGGCCCTACACCAAGGCACCCCCCCCCCCCCCCCCCCCACACAATGCACAACATCACGGCAGGAGAATTAGGCTCCCCTCGTCCTCCCAGTAAGCACAACAAAGAGGCTCTCTGCCATTTATTTTAATGAGATCTTTTCATCACCATCAGAAAGAGCATTTTAGTCTGCAATTTTCAAGCCATTTCATAAGCTGAAAATTGCCGTTTGTGAACCATTCCCCCGCTAGTAGCTCTCAAATACACTCTCATTAGTGAGCCTGGAGGTGAAAATACGAAAATTATCTGTAAATACATGCTCATAATCTCCCTCATCTGTTTCAATTTCAGAAGTCTCTGTTAAGGCCTAGCTCTCTTTGTTTGAGGGCATCATCATTCTAATAATGGTGTAATGCCTCTTGTTGCTTTGACCTCTCGAGAAGGCCGATGTGGCTTTCAGGCATCTGTATAAAAGGATATGGATGTTATTAAAATGCTAATAATTATGGACATTATTAATTTGTGCTTAAAAAGCTTATAGTTGTAGACACTTGTTAGTTGAATTGATTCTGATTTTTATTGGTTTTATCTTCCAGCCTGCTGTCCTCTGATGCCTATTCCGACCTCCGCTACGATCCCAACTGGAGGACCAACCTGAAGGAAGCCCATCGCTTTAATGAGAGCCCATATAATTCTGTTGAGGCACTTTACAACAACTCCAAAGACACATCCGCTCAGTCACATGGAGACAGAAAGGGCCAGGTTATAAAAGGAGGCTACGTCGTTGTGACAAGTCCGGCTCCTGTGGTGACTCCTCATCTGGCCGGCTTTGAGTCTGATCGCCCATACTGTTTACACCCACAGAATGATGCAGTTAGTTCAGCAGAAGCTAACGTTTCAGTGCCGTGCAGCAGTTCCACTAAAGATGAAAGTCACAAAACCCAGCAGAGGACATTCAGAGAGAAGGGTGAGAATAGCTGTGACAAAACTGATGAGAATACAGGCTGGCCTGAGCTGACAGAGGGCTTACAGTCTATGCATATTCAAGAATATCCCCAGCAACGACTGAGACACACACAAGGAGCACAGCAAAGGAGCACATCCCCATTGAGGAGTCCTAAGACCTTTTCCAATAAAAAGCCAGAGAGTCTGATGGAGGACATCGTGGAACGCAACAAAGTAACTTTGGGACGCATCGCATCCAAATCTGGCTCCTATCTGAAGGCACATGCACTTAAGCAGGAGATTCCTCACCACGTGAAAAAGGTCTGTATAGAAGTTCCTCTGCAAAGCTGATATCTTTCAGTAAACTCAGTTGCAGGTTGCAGTTATAGAAACAGACACCAGGAGCTGCACTAGCATTGATAATGTTTTTTGCCCCATCAAGCCATTGTTACACATGATCTGAGATTAGAATGGGCTGGAGAATATGATTCAGAAGTAACAAACTGGGTTGACAAAAAGCAACATTTATGCATTAGTTATATTGTATTTAAAACATGTGTTTAAACACAGGGGCCTGCTAAAGGGTCTAGGTAGTGCTGTGCACTGTGTACATTTGTATAGGTCTGTATTCAGCGTGCACTTATGTAATAAGAGAAGCAGCCAAAGGGCAGCATATTTGCTCTTCAAAGGTTATTCTAATCTTGCAGACAATATTAGGCAGCAGCTGAATGCAGCTGTTCCCCTAAGCAAAATAAGATTCTTTTTTCTCTTTTTTCTGCATCAGCTAAACTTATGCTCATTTAGTAATATTATTGGTATCTTCAGTGTATGTCTTTTATTGTCATTGTATACAAAAGCCAAGAGAATATCCTGTGTTGTTTCCTTTGACCTAGTCTGGAAAATTAATTTGGCAAAGAAGCATAGCGGTTTGTATCTGCCTTCTCCTCCACCATATAAAAAGAGACATGTCTGGCTATGCAGTGCTTATTATTGGTTGATGTGTACAACAAGAACATCAGAGACGCATGGTTACCAATAGGCTCTTAGACATCCCTGCACCTGGCACAGTGGCATAATTGGTCAGGATGGCCCACATTCCCCATTTGTCAGGCCACAAGACTGTTTGCTGGCAATAATACCCCCAACCTTGTTCACCCATCTGAGCCCCAGCACGCTACAATGTCTCATATCATCACCATTTACATAGTCAAGAGCCGTTAGCTTTGTGCAATGGTAAACAGAGCCAGAGCCTTTCCCTCTCCTGAACCCTTGTGTTTTGTCATCTTCCCTCTGAATTCGCTTATTAGTTTTCCATTGCCCTATCTCCCCAAAGACGAGTCTTACTTAATGGGGGACACAGGGCATAAAAGAGAGGGCAGCAATTTGCATGAAGTCTATTTCCTGTTTCAAAGGATTAGTCTTGAATTGGGGTGTGTTATGACAACAGTATCATTTATCAACAAAGCTTATAAGAGTTAAAGCAAATAAATAAATGAATGAATGAATAAGCAAATAAAACGGTGTAATATGGGATCTAAATAAAAACTGTGATTGATGTGTTTATAAGGACATGTCGAACTTAAAATATTTTACACATCAACACCAAATTTGCATGATTTACATTTTGATTTGCTGACATGAATGTAAAGAGGTTTCTTTAGAGGATTATTGAAAAACAGATTTAATTAAGTAACTCTGTGGGAAGCACTCAAAAAAGGAAGACACATGTTTGTACAGTGTCATAATCTTTCATCTCGGTCATTTTAGCTCATTTAGCTTTAGAGCATTTGTGGTCATTTCAGGAAGATGCTTGTGGTCACATACAGTCAATAGAATACTGAAGATCAAACATAAGCATCTATTTTCCACCTTCAACATTAGGTTGTTGGAAATTGTCAAATCCATCCATCTGTCCATATTTTTAACCCACTATGTCCTGTGAGAGGTATCTCCCGGACAAATCATGGGAGTAAAACAACCGGGCACACTCACACCTATGGCCGATTTTATAGTCCCCATGCACGTCTTTGGTATGTGGAAGGAGTACCCACACAGACAGCCTGAAGATGTGCTGAACTGAAAGGCCCCAGCCAAATCTGAACCTACTTGCTGTGTGGTGGTAGTGCTAACTACTGAACTGCTATGCTGCCTGAAGATGTAATATAGTAACAGATATACATTTATTATAAGCGCTCAACTTCTGCCCGCTTCTTCCCCCTCCCTGTCAGGATCTCTTTGTAAAAGATAGCAATGCTCTATGTACAAATCACATCAGTTTCATAAATCAATGCAAGACCAGACATGCTAGTTCTTACTGGGCCCTTTTAAAATAGCCCATTTGGTCTTTTGAAGAAAGCGGCCATCTGAAGGCAGCTTGTGATAATTAGACGTGTTATTAAATGTACACAATTTCCTAATGCAGCAAATGTTTAGCCTGGCCAAGTGGCAGAGCGGCGGTAGCAATGATTGGCTTCATCGGGGCTCGGGCCTCCTTTGATAAAGACAGAAGTAGGAGATCAATCTTCTGCTATTGCACTCAGCCCTCAGAGTCCCCTCTCCTCTTGCAGGCCCTCACTTCAAAGCCAGAGGAACATAATGTACAATCTTTTAATAGCTTTAGACCAAAGCTCTGGGGAGCTCTCTGCCACTGTATACCCTGCCTCAGTCTAAACACCTAATCAAGATTACCTGGGCTGGCCACAATAGCAGCTAAATGCAATTCAAGATCCACAGCCCCTTTGAAGTCTTCATTGCGAAAAGCAGATGTTTCCTGGGTACAGGAGGTAATACAGCTAGCCGCAATTGCCAGACTTTGTTGTGACATCGCTTCTCAGAGAAGCAATTACGGGCCTTCCAATTTAGTAGAAAAGATATTACACAGCTTACCATGCTTAAAATGCAATACATACTCGATCATTTGTTCCAGCTGATTGGGATTTTTATAATGGCTGACAAAAGGCAATGCAAGGGGCTGTGGGTAAAGGTGAGAGGTTCAAAGTGTTTGTGTGAAACATCAGTGGTCACTGACACCTGCTCGTTTGTCATCTGTAACAGAACCCATTTCATCATTTACCAAAATAATGACTATTGGTGTAAAGGTAAACACAAAACAGTACTGAACAGGCTTTTTAAAGGGCTAGTACGGCTCCATTGTCATAGGTGTGTAGCTAATGGGTATGATCTGTGATAGTATTCTTTAATCTTGCCTTTAAAATGTTAGTAAGGTACACATGAGCTCACAGAGTCCTTATATACCTGCTTGACATCATCCGTGAGGTCCCAAAATACCACAAGGCCCTAGTGTGTTGCAACAGTTTTGTACAATCCGCTTCCCCTGCATGCACAGCACATTCCCATATAGAGATCCAATGCATGCCATATGTTACCTAGATGGTGATTGGTGTGGCATGAATACAGTCTCTGGATGTATAAATATCTTAGTTTATTAAATAAATAGAAAACCAATAGACAAAGTTTTAAATCAACATATATTGAAATATCTGTTTGTTTTTTCGTTACTTTTTTATTTGCAACAGTATAATTAAGTAGATTATAATTTGCAAGTTAAGGTTATAACCACACCTTATTATTGAGGAAGAAGTAGCCATATGCTGCAGAATTTTTTTTTGAAATAAGACCATTTCTATACATGCTATACTTTTAACACACAGAAACATACATATTTAAACGGCTTATGGATATATGTATCAATATGGGAACTTTTTCTAATTTCTAATAGGGCGTAAAAATAGTTTAATATATGCACATATATGTTTTTGCTTTTTATGTCTATATATTTTATGCATAAGTACAGACATACAATTATACCAGGAAACAGGAAAACTTCTGGAGTTAAACCCCAGAACCCACAGGAAGAATGGCATCTTTTGACAGTTCCTGTTGGCTTTATTTCTAAGCCCTGGTGGTTGCCATTTACTCACAGTTTTCACAAGCATCTGCCAAATGAATGTAATGTGAATATTCCTTTTATATTGAAAAGGGTCTTTCTTTCTTTAGTATAATAGTACAGCTGCAGGCAAGCCATCACAGACTGTAAGATGCAATCACAAACACAGTATTGATGAATGTGTTACAACTGGATCCACTCATTCTTTGTGACCTTCACCTATTCATGCTCACAGAATTAGCAGCATTCAGTGAAAAAGTCCTCAGCCTGTCAATACTATTGATCTACCCAGATGGTCCTCTGCCACTGAGGGAGTCCTAAAGTTAACTAAATGATTTTCATTACAGCGTTAACAGAACATATTTCTACGCTACAAATGGTACATTAACACTTACTGAGACAGTAAATTGATGTAATACAAAGTGGTCGATGAGGACAGGCATTGATAGTAATGGATGCAGTATTGATACTGCTGAGAAGGTGTTGCTTTAAGTGGATTTTGGAGAGATCCTCTGGCTCTGTATAGTCCTGTGTCAACATATTGCTTTGTCGTATTCTGTCTCACATACCACTCAGTAGTCACAGATCAGACCACACCCATCTTTGAACTTGGATTTTATTTTGATGACAGCTACTCGCCTTGAAGGTGTTGATCAATAAAATGTCTATACAGAGAACTCACTGTATGTAGATGAATAACAGATAAACAGGGTCCAATGCTCATGTTCACGTGATTGAAAACTAATATATATTTTCAATATAAAGTTGACATTTACATGTCATAAGTATTGACATTACACACCACACACATTAGCAGAATTCACTCTACCTTTACTGTAAGGAAACAAAAGCACGGTTATTTCAGTTGTGTTACACTGAATATTAGCTAAAATTCTGCCCTATTGTGTCTAGAGGCAGGTGTAAATATGTATTTATTATCACACCGCCTCAAGATGACTTCTGGTTGTGCCTCTCTTTATGCAAAGTTGTGATGACAGTGACTATATGACAAAATGTTAGAGTTTAAACACCTGACAACTGGTCAAAACCATCCTAGCCTTACCTAAACCTAACAGTAAGTATGTCCATGAATGCTATTCCTATAGCTGGTAGTAAAACGGAGGGACTGGATTGCATTGACATTATTATTTTGAGCACTCAAGTGGCCACCCTAATATTGCCAAGCAGGAGTGTAAATATTTCCCTTTGGAATGGGTAAAGCTGGTGTTTGCAAAATCAGCAGCATTACATGCATGAGACACACGCTCAAAGAATAATTTGGTCAGATCATGCAAAGACGCACAACAGTCCCTCTTACCCTTGGGGGAAAAATTGGGCCTCTCAAGTCAGCTCATGTTTGTTGTTTTGGTGGTGTAAATGGGTTGATTTTCAGTTGATGCTTTGCCCTCCACACCACCTTCAGAAACAGGCCAAGCTATACTTTAGAGGTTACCATATCTCCCAGAAATGCAGATGAGTGTAGTCTGCAGGTGTTTGTGTTTGTGTATGAATAACAGGCTTAAGTTGTGTTTTCATGTTGTTGTCAGATTTTGGGATTTAACACAGCACACTGTGTAAACCCTTCCTGGCCGACCTTTCCTTTGACATCCAACATCAATGAAACTTATTCTTAAAATGTTAATCCTATTTATGCTCCAGGTCAGTCAGGTCAGTAAAGGGAAGAAAGCCGAGCAGAAAGAATACCCCAACCCCTCTGGAAAGCAGCAGCCTCCTGTCCCGGAGATCAAGACTGAGCATGAAGACCGTCTGGGCTCCCCATTAGCAGGAAATCCAGCAGTGGTGACTTCATTGCAACCCTTTTCCCCTGCAATCCACCTCAACATCCACCTTAATTCTCCATCCCACTTCCTACCACTGCTCCAGCAGACAGGCCAGGATGCCATCATCAACTTAGCAGGTCTACATGGTCATAGGCATTGGAGCCCTGCTTCTGAAGCTGCCCTATCTCCAAGAAAGTCCTCCTTTATTTCCCCGGACAGGATGCACACACAACTTCAACATCACATCCTAGAGTTTAGCCCTGCACAGTGGCAAAGGTGAGCCAACTACACAGATTTTTTTTAAAACAATGATGTTACATATTTCATTGTTTGTGCCAATAATTATGTATTTCAGAACAACTGCCTCACAGTGGCCATCAGCCTCTGAAGGGGAGGATCAGACCGGAAGACAAAATGAGGTTCACACCAAGCGGTTTGCACAAAACCTCTTCAGGACACCCACTAGCACTTCATCGCAGCCCTCTAGACCGAACTTGGTCCTGCCCCCCATAGGAAAGTCAGTGATGAGAAAAGGGCCGGAGGGGACCTCCGGTCAGAGTGTGGAGCACATCCATAGAAGCAGCTTTGATGGCTACCTGGGTCAGATGAAGAAAGAGAAGCAAATGAAGGCAAGAGTCACTTACAAGGTTAGCATGTCTGTGGCCTGCACTGTCCACTCTGGTTTTATTTTTAAAGGAAAAATTGCACTGAAATTATAGTAACATCTCATTCACCCCCATCATTAACCAATATACAGCCAGACACTATTGAGTCACCAGCATTCAGTGACTAACAAGAGCTTGTTATCACTGCTGTCTATATACAAAAATTAAATGTAATTTATTCACTTGTGTTAAACAGTGGTCACACACACTCAACACATACTGAATAATCACATTTGAATTTAAAAAAAGGACACATTATGCAGTTTCACCTTACAAAAGTGACACATGAATTCTTCAATTGAGTGGCATTCCCCCCTTAATCCCCACGTACACGAGAGGTTACACAAATAAATGCCCCTTTGAAGTCCCAAATAATCCCCTCAGCTGTCTCCAAGCAGGGACTGCTTAATCCAGCAGGAGTGTTCTGGTGACTGAGGGCACAAAACATCAGGTTAATTGTCTAGCTCCACTAAGATACACTTAATTGCTATAAGATGATGACTATATAAACCACAGAGCTGCAAGCCCTGAAAAGCCATTTGAAGATGTGTTAGAGGATAAGGTGATTAAAAGGGAGAGAGTCTGTGAAGCGCAGGGCCACTAAAGATGCCCATTTGCATTTAATGATTTGGCTGTTGTTGTCCTGGTTTGTTAGGCTGCGCGGTGCAGGTGGGTCCTGAGTAGTGACTCAGCCATGCTTGTGTTTTTTTTCTGCAGTTGCGTAGACAAACTAATTCAGCTATTAAGAAGGGTTTCCATACTAAAATGTAAACAGTAGTAACTGAAGGCTGAGTGATATTGGATTTTATCAGACCAATACCAATAACTGGTAGTAAAGTACACCGTTGCCCATAAAGTTGGAATAAGAGAAAAACATTGTGATTGTTTATTACTTTTATTCATAAGAATGCAATCAACTAGCTAGGATGTGCTGCTTACCATGCTGAGAGTTTTATAAGCAATGGAATGGAAGCACTCCAACTCTGTGATGAAACATAACCAAAGCATCGTACTTTTGGTAAAAACATTAATCAAAACAAGGACTAATATGAATACCTGAGTGGACTCATAAAGTAATGTTTCATACCAGTTTACAAGTAACTATTGAGTTATACGGACACAAGAAAGGACAAAGAGTATGATTAAGTGCTTAGGGTTGTACCAACACTGGAGCCTTCACATCGTCCTCCTGTGGTGCCCACCACTCCCCACCTCTTGACCTCCCGTCTGTCTCTCCATGTTACCCGTCATGTCTGACAAGATTACAGGCTCAATTTGTAAAGCAGCCTGGCTGAAAGCAGATGAGCGTGACTGAGGAGAGAGAGAGGGGCTCAGAAAGAAAGGTACCCTGTTGTGTCCATCGCTTATGGCTGAAGCAAACTGAAATCTTTCTCCCAAAAAGCAGCCAGTACAATCTGGAGTGATTAGCTCCTTTTGTCTGTGGCAGCCTGCAGACTGCATGTACCCATGTAGACACAGCGTGTAATAGAACAAGGACAGTACAACTCTTTTTGCTGTTTTGTGTGGGTACTGAGTTTATTTGGTAGTTGGGTAGCATGACCTAGTTAGTCACAATGTAACCTGAGGCTCCAAATGGCTTGTTACTGTCTGGAAAGTTGTGCTCAGACCAACGCGTGGTCGATAATGAACCTGCCTGACATATGAATGTATTTTTCAACATCATCCAAACGTGGTGCAAACCACAAAAGTCTGAGTAAGGAGTAAGGACTTTGAGTAGCTTTTAATTGCAGCTGGATTTGGCCTGAAACATCCACTGGTTAAAGTAATTGTTTGCTCAGGTCCAAGCTTGGTCGGATAGGTTGCTATAGGCTGGGTTGAGGTCAGTGTGGCTCTGTGGCTTATATTATACACATATAGTATGTCAACACTGAAAGTATGCCAAAGGTGATACGTGGGTTTTATGGATAAGCAATGGAAAGTAGGTGTTATTGTGTCAAGAACTTTCCATATTATAGGTCAACATACTCCTTTTGATCACATTGTAGAAGGATGGAGTAACCTCCAGTACCTACGCTGTATTGAGGGTAGACTACCACATTATTGTGTGGTATATAAGCAGCAGTGGAAGTCTGTATGTCTTTGTGAAGTTCACAAACAAAGAAAAAAGAAGTAGTCTTACAAAATATATGGTAAAGACAGTGTCACTCACATCGAGGCTCTGTCTGGTTGTGTGGACTGCCAGGCATTTCTCTATCATTTGATGTGTTTTTCTCAATGTACCATTTGAACCTAATGAGAGAAATCAAAATGGAGTAAAATTGCAGTAGAGGATTTATTGTTTGTGCCATGGTGCTATCTTCACAGCCATCAAAACAAATGAAGTCCATGCATCACCTACACAAATAGCTCAAGGCTTCAGCTACTGACAGCTTTCAAAACTCTCTCTCTCTGTCTCTCCGTCTCTCTTTCAGGCATACAGTTTGAAAGACTACAAACAGCTGAGGTCAGATATAAAACTGCAAGGCTTAGGCCCTGACTACTCTGCCATGGAAAAGACAGTAAGTACTCATAAGAAGACATCTCCACTGACTCACACCATGTTCATTCATCCAAAAGCTGCAGAGATAGATACAATGTTAGTGTTTTAATGTGCATAAAAATATTTTATTATTGCCAATACAACAAATACAAATGTTAACCGAGGTGACTCATTTCAGAGCTTTTAATTCAAACATAAGATACAATAATTTCCTCACATATACATTCTTCACATACAGACGCACACCTGCCAAACTGCTTTGTAGCAGATAGAAACAAGCAGAGACACATCTGCCATGTTGGCTGCCTTGTTTTTTTACATGCTTATATTCATCTTATGAGGAATTACAGATTTCTTTCTCCAATATGAAACAGAAATCCATCGGCTTTTTTTCAAAGCCTCTATGGCCTTTAATCAGTTTTGTAGCCCAAAAAGAGAACATGGTACAGGACAACAAAATATGGAAAATGGATTACAGAGTATCAGTGTAGCCATTTGTTGCTATATTATCAGCTGTATGAAATGATTCTTACGGAAACAAATGAGTGTTTATTGGGATAACAATGATTATGATGATGCTCACTAATGACCCTCTTTCATTTGACTGAGTTCATCATTTGAAGGTTTTCAAGCTATCGCAGAGATAACATTATATTTACAAAGAAAATGAATGGCGCCCTAAGAAGTTAAGTGCTCTTTGTGCTTTGATATTTAGTGTCTTTTGTTAATCCTCGGTTGTAAAAAGTGAGCATGTTTGGCCAATTTACACTAGGTTGAGCCCTGTGCATCCCTAGGGTCAAGGCCTATTAGTGAATGATATGTGTAAATGTTGATAGGCTCACTGAATGGCTTGCTGTGTTTGGTTTTGTTCGGCTGTATGGAGAGGCTCTACCAAGGGGATACACAAAGAGAAGAGCCTTAAGGGAGAAATGGTTTGGTTAATTAAAACCCCTTTTATAATCTGCTTCTGTTTCCCTCTCTCTCTCTCTCTCTCTCTCTCTCTCTCTTACCGTCATCATGCTGAGAAAATGAAACGACAGAAGCTGTATTCAAATCTGATCCGTGAGCAGAACAAAACGATAAGTAGGATTCCCTTTCCTCCAACCAAGGACCCGGAAGGCAATGACATGAAAGTTCCCAGGATGAAGGTGTGTGTGTCTTCATTGTGTGCATGTTGGTGTGAACACTGCTTCAAAACAAGCGTGTTTCTGATAAGGAGGTGCTAGTGCTTCGCCTTTGTGCCTAAACATCGACTAGGTTAGAAGTGGACTAACAGCAGCCAGAAGCTCGCATGTAGAGCCGAAAAACCGCTCTTTACAAAAACCTATGGATGGAAGTTTGATCTTCTGAGCTGTTATTGGAAGAATCTCCTCCACCATGTCTACCTCAGTCATTGCCACTTTCCAACATAAATGACTGACCAATACGTCATGTAATCCTTGTGATTATTCTACACCTGCAGAGACTTGGCATGGTCAACTTTAATGTATATTTAAATGTTTTTCATACCCACATTTTTTCAGCAGCACATTAGTCTTTATGGAGTTTCTGGAGGAAACATTTAAACCACAGCTTGCATACAGTATTTAACTTTCTTTCCTCTTTCAATCCCAGGCCTTGGAATACGCCAAGACCATAGTCAAACCACCTGTACAGCCTAAACCAAAGCAGACAAAGAAACACCAGGCTGAAGACTTCACTGGGCATGCTCCTTTCTTGCACGGCTTGGATATGTCCCAGCTGGCCACACTGGAACTCCTTAGACAACGGCATGAAGAAGAAAGGCAGGCTGTGGCACTCTTTAGGAAAGTACATGCTGTCTGAGGCCACATGCACAGTTTACGGGAAAGGGCATCCAGTCAGATTCATCCTGGTCGAGCATAACCACATCATTGCTACATAAATTCTCAGACGTTTCTAACATTAACACTGTGCTTCAGTTGCATTGGTGCAAAGAGAAACTGACCAGATAGTTCCAAACCTTCCACTTTCAGGTTAGCAGAGATATTTGTTAATATTGTTGTGAATATCAGTCTGATGACTTCTACAATGTAATAATTATTACATTGCTTCCTGACACTAATGTTGTCCTTGTGAGTATGTCTTTTATACGTACATACATATACATATATATATATATATAGTGAGCACTTTTGCTAAGCAGGAAAAGCTTTTTGTTTCTGAAAGCTCCTCAGTGTACTCTCTGTACCTTCAGGCAGGAGTGTGGGGCCTACTGGATAGCTTATCTTCCACACAACTTCCAAAACACAACACAAATAAAAAATATGCATAAAAAATATTTTTTTTCAACGCAATCGCCAGAAATACCTTTGCAAAATTTTTTTGACTGTTTGTCACTTAAAACAACATTTAAGAGGCGAATAAAAGATGATCAACTTTTTAAAACATTTTCTAATGAGAAACTTCAGTTGTTAATATTGTGTGAGGTTATTTTGAACTAGCACTAGACAATTAAATGGACTTCAGGCACTGTTCAGCTGAGCTCAGGTGTTTCTGTGTATAGGAGTGGTAAGCCAGTCTAATAAGGACAGTAAGTGGTGTTTTTTTTACAGTTTTATCTGTGAATGAAAAAAAGTGTCTTGAACCTTAGGACGGGGGCTGCACGTTGGTGCCACCTCACTGCAAGAAGGGTCCCAGGTAAAATAAGGCCTTTCTGTGTGAAGTTTGCATGTTCTCCTCATGCCTGCATGGTTTTCCTCTGGGTACTCCAGCTTCCTCCCACACACCAAAGACGTGCATGTTTGGATAAGTGGGTACTGAGTGAATGGTTGTTTGTCTCTTTATGTTAGTCCTGTGACAGACTAGCAACTTGGGTAGCTTGGGATGGGAACCAACTGATCTAGGGGCAGAAGCTTCTGAAGGACAACAGAAGAGGTGACCATTTTTAAGCCTGCCTTACCTGATGAAAATGGTTGTATTTGTTAGACTGATACAAACACTGCTGCAGATAACGAGCACTGCTTTTGCTAAGTGGAAAATGTGGGTTGCCTTGTTGATGGTCATAGCAGTGGTGATAGATATGATCAGACAGTGCTGGACTTTAATTCTGAGTAATGGTTCTTAATTTCTATATATTTAAACTGCTGCCTTGTACATTTTTTTATTTTTTATATATTCTTGTAGAATAAATTTGTATCTAACGGATGTTGAAGCAAATATTAAGACAGCTGGGGAGCAGGTTTTGAAGAGCAGTGAAAGGCGTTAAACACTTGCTCCTAGTAAAGGTTTTTGTAGCTGAACCTCTTTATATTTACATGCTCAGTCCATCTGTCCAGTCTGATGTTACACTGTTAGGCAATGGGGGCAGGATAATAAAATAAGAATAAAACAACAAACTCATCCACGCTCTCCTTTCTCTCTGTCTCTGGGTTACAGTTAAAACTGCTTCGATAGAGGATGGTACTTTGAAGCTCACCTGATCTGCTCCTCGTCCTGCATGTTAGAGCCATGTCTAACTCCACCCCAACACAAAACACTCTCAAGCAGCTCATTTTACTAATTGAACCCTCAGATCATTATCAAAGCACTATTTACCACTGTGCAATATTTTAATTAGATTATAGTCTCTATTTAACCCATCATGGACTCTTTGAAGCTCTGTGTTTTTAGTGTTAAGTCCTCAGATGCGTGGTTGGAAACAAATGGCTGAGCCCTTTTTAATTTAATGAGAATCACTGCCTATCTAGACCGAGTCTCTTTGCATCTTTTTTTTTGGGCCCACCTACTCATTTTTTGCCATTGAAATCCAGTTAATTGAAGGAGTCTTTCAGCGCTATACATGAAGGGGGCTAAATTAGCATCCCTTTCTGCCTATTGGGAAGCTAAGGCAGACGTGAATGCTTTGATGTGAGAAGCACGCTTTCAGTAGGCGGCAGGCTTCCTGAAAATGAGCTGATGGCCCTGCTATTAGGCCCAAATGCAGATGCGTCCATGTGTTGCAAAACGCTTAATCTTTTAATTGATCACCTTGTGCATGGCCTGTTCTCCACAGGCTCTTTTTTCCCCCTCTGCGTGTTAATCAGAATCACATTTTGAAGATGACATGAATTGCAGGATAGGATGGTGAGTCCAGCACAAAGGACCAGATCTACATGTTGTCATGCACATTCCCAACCCGATAAAGACTGTTTAAGGTCTTGACAGGTCTATGAATAGCTCATACACATATGAATAAGTGAAATAATCATGAAAAACTGCCCTTTTTATCATCACAACAGAAGTACAAATAGATTCGTCATTTGTGATTTTAGCCATAAGACGAATAAATAAGAAACAAAAGTGATAAAGGACTTTCCACTCCTACACTGGGAGTCCTGCTGCTGCAAATTCAAACCCTGAGGCCGCACAAGGATGAGCTAAAATAATTCAAATTTACTTCACATATACAAAGTAAGGAATTAAGTGTAAAACTATACTGCTTGTTTTTGTCTCATTTTGTCACAATCTTTATTAAAAATTCTTTGACATATGTTTCTTTAACAGTATAAAAATGAAGTGTAATGAAGGGACTTTGGACTTGTTAAATAAAACAAAAAATGTAAATCTCTCGCTATTTTCTGCACCAAAAAAAATAAATAATTAAGATTTATGACTAAATCCTTATCTTGTAACATATCAGAATCAGAATCAGAAATACTTTATTGATCCCAGGGCGAAATTGCTTATATATTTTTACATATGTTGTAGTCATTTATTTATTTTTTTATAACTCAAAAATTCAAAAAAATAAAATAAAATCAAAAATAAATAAAAATGAATTTTGTTCTGTCTGGCTGTAGAGCCTCACTGATAATACTCTATGTTTGTAGAGCCTCATATGTTCAGTGTTGTAACGCACTGAAAATAGCCTATAAAGCGCGCAAACACTTGTGTACAGTTGTCCTGTAAAAACTATAATCCTTCCATTTTACTGGAAACACTCTGACTATCTCCCTAACATCCCTGATGTGTGAAAATACAGGAGGTGTTCGGCAGTCTGGAGATGCGTTTTAAGCGCGCTTCTCTGCGCGCAGCGGGCAACATGAGCGGTGATTTAGCAGAAAACACGCAGAGCTGAGCTTCTTAATACAAACATCTGGCCGTGGTAACAGGATCACATGTTCTTCTTGAACAGTAAACCTGCTTTGTATTTGTTTAAACGGCTTTGTAAAGCTGCGCTGAGGGGAAACGAATAGTGAGGGTAAAACAACAGAACAGACGGACTCGGCACAGATTCATTATGGGCTACTGTATATATATGTATATATAGGCTGTATGTATTTACAAACAGAAATGTCAATGGCAGTCACTGAACATGTCTTCGACCAAAACTTCATTTACAAAATTTCACACAATATGGATAACCGCAGTGTAGACACATTGGAAAATTAAAAAAAGTAACATGAAAATGTCCTTTATGATAAAAGTGCAAAAAGGATGGGGCAGCACGACGCGTCTATATTACAAAGCGAAGAGCGTATTTATAGTCATCTGTACACATTAACTGTCAGCAAATAAAAAAGACAGGTATAATAATAATAATAATAATTTGTGTCAGACATAACACAAAAATAAGGATATCGGCAATTGTAAAAAAAGGATTTTGCATGTTTGAATAATAAATATTAACACTGTATAGCCATGTCCTTATTTTAAAACGTTCATAATGGAAGAAAAAGAAAGTCAGTGTTATCTACCTATACATATACAGTGACGGTCGCTGCTTAAAAGGATGCAGCCTACTATAGTAGATGATCCGGGGAGCAAATATCATCCTCGATATCCACATCGTCGTCATTTTCCTCCAGCATGTACGAGTCCGGCTCCAGGCCTTGTTTCAGCTCCTCCGAGCTCTTATCGTTCAGTTCGCTCTCGCTGGAGTTCTCCGCGCACCGCTCCAGCTCCCCAGGGGTCTTTCGCTCGTCCTGCGCTTTCCTCAGCTGCTTCTTGTGCTTCATCCTGCGGTTCTGGAACCACGTCTTCACCTGTGCGCGGGGGAAAGGTAAGATTAAAAGATGGGGACAATGTATGCAATCTATCTTCTTCTTCTTATTAGTAGTATTTATTTTTGTGTTTTGTAGATATTAAATAGACTAGAGAAAACATGAAAAACATTTTTTTTGTATTTATTATATTTATTACAATCAATTGGTCCGTTTAAGTAAATTACTATCCTCTCCATGTGGATAAAATACCCTATACTATTTATTCATAGTGTATTTTAGAGAGACACCAGACCGTAATCAAAGTGACCCTATTGTCTCATGCTTCAGGTGTGTGTGTGTGTGTGTGTGTGTGCTTACCTGTGTCTCGGACAGGCTGAGCGCCGTGGCCAGCTCCACTCTCTCCGGTGTGGACAGGTACCGCTGGATTTCAAAGCGCTTCTCCAGGCCGGACAGCTGCGAGTCGGAGAACACCGTCCGGGCCTTCCTGCGTCTGCAGTGCTTACCCGGTAACTCTGCGTGGTGCTGGAACAAGGCCGGCATCTGCATCCCTGCGGGTGATTTTTAAAGATGATATTAAACTCTCCTGTGTTGAATATTAGTGTAAACAGGTGGTTGAGGTTTTGTCTATATTTTCGTCAACATGTAACGCTGTTCGGATTGATTTTACGCAGCAGACACATGTGTAGAAGTGTAGTCTACATTTAATCATTTTAATGCAACTGAAGAAAAGTTTAAGAAAAAAATCAAACAGGGATCCAACTTTTCAGAGATCCAATCATCAACCACTCCGCTATCCTCTTTTTTCTTTATTCACCCTTCACTATAGGCAAACGTTAGGGGAATTAATATTTGTATTGGTTTGCTGATTCAAAGTCTTTCCTCCTGAATGTGTGCCACATGCTTCCCTCGGGCCTTCCTCTGCCACAGAGGCTCTCCGTGCTTACCTGACGTGAAGAAGTACTGGTGATGTTCTGGCTTGTGCAGAGGATGGTGCGGATGGGGCGCCAGAATCGGGGTTGGCATCAGTGGGTATCCATACTCCAGGATGGGCATCCGGGAGGCCAGGGAGCTGCAGAACGGCGAGGGGATGACCTCTCTGAGCGGTTTGGGTTTGTGTAATAAAATGTCCTCAATAAAAAACGACGTGGACCTCTGAGTGGGCGCCGCAGACGCGTAGTTCATACTCATGGTGTTAGTTTGGATTTGTTATTTTCTTGCCTTTAAACCTGCATCAGCATCTGCCTATTTCCTCCTAAAATGTCCCAGGCTTAAATGCAGTCTCTGTGTGTGATCAGTGAATGACACTACGTGTTACACAGATATCGGTGGGAGGGCACATCTCCAACAAGTATTTATTCAGCGAGAGTAGAGGGTTGAAGGGAATGGATTTGCGCCTCAGCCAATAAGAGCCTTGGATGGGTGGAGGGGGATTGTGCGGAATCGCTTCTTCGCTCTGATTGGTCGGCGTTCGGAGCTGATGGAAAAAAGCAAACAACAAATTCCACATAAACAGAGCACCTGCGACCGCACCAGAGTTCGTTTGGAAACAACTAAAAATCCAACCCAGTATCACCGCAGAGAGAGGCGCTTACCCGGTCTCCTAGCAACCACACAGAGTTATTCCTTATTTAGCCCAAAATATAGTTAATCATACTTTAACTTCAGTTTGGTACTTTTAACAGTTTAAAGATGTGTTTGGGAGCTCGCCGTGGGTCTAAGAATATTCTCTGCCAGAATTTCTGGTCTGTGTTGTGTTTGGGATATGAATATTATATATTATATTATAGGCTATAATCTTGGTACATGTTAATGTTATACTCATATAAAGTAATTTTGTCCTATAAAAAATAAAGTTTTTCAAAATAAACAATAATAGAATAGGGAAATAACATGGAGTTTATGTCACTATGGTATTAGTCTTACATTTCACACACACACACACACACACACACACACACACACACACACACATACACGCGCATACAACTTCAATTGTCCAAGAAAATTCCGTGAAACTTGTGCGCTCTTCGTGCCGGTGACTGAAGTGATGTAGCGGTGTCACAGGAGGATAGGCTGCTGCAGGTCTGTCTAGCAATTCTGCTCAAATTGGCTGTAATTGTTGGTATTAAAATCTGGGAGAGTACAAGTGCCGCTCCTCTGCTCATTTATGAAAGAAAGCGGTGCGCTATAATTTGTTGATATGGTGTTGTCATCACATTTCCAATCAGCCCGGTTAATGTGAAAGTGTCTTAATGTAGGCAGAATTCACGCTGCAATGCTATTAGGCAATTAAGGCAGATGTTAGAGCGGAAGTTGTAATCCTTGGGCTGGAGGACAGGATTTCCATTTGATCAGATGGAGGGAGAACAAATTAATTACTGTGGAAAGCGCTGTTCTGCTGCATTCGTTTGCATAGGTTTGTATTGAATGGACGCCCATAATGTAAATTAGAATAGATGCACTCAAATCGTACGACTGAGACTATTCCTAATGTGCCAGGGTACACTATTTGTATGCATATTTAACATGTTTTATTGCAAGAAAAAACTTTTAAAGATGATACCAAAGCGGATGGAGGTAACCTTGCTGCACCTGACTGTGCGTCAATCCTCCTTTTTCTTTTTTGAGACATGGATAATACGTTGCTTTTAGCGGAAAAGTAGAAAGTTAATTGGAACCAATGGTGATAAAATCGTCTTCAGGATCCGCTCTTGAGACGCAGTTAAGCGGCTTTTTGAAGCCATTTCATTAAGTAAAAAACAATTGAGTCGGGGTAGCAGTGCGTCACCGCGTAAGTGGCACGTTTGGATAAGAGGTGTGCAGCAGTACTTCGACTAATACCTGGCTTATGGCTGTCAAAGCAGCCTCGCAGGCTAGCACACAAAAGAATAACGGGATGCCGAGGAGGGGATAACCTTCCTACATGCAGTGGCAGAACGAAAGTGTGTGCACATCTCCAAAAAACACAACAAAACAAAACAAAATAATAATAAAAAAAACACTTGGCATATATTTTCCCTTCATATGTATTTATTTATTTTCCTTCAACACCTAACAACCGCTGTCCACCATCTTTCAAATTTTGTTTTTAACATAATAGGCTACTAAGCGCAAAATTCAACCAACCAATCTTGGATAAAAATGATACAAACGAAGAGCCTTGTTTTCCATATATATATATATATATATATATATATATATATATATATATATATATATATATATATATATATATATATATATATATATATACGATGGTTATAATGATGATGATCTACTCTCAGCCTTCATGCAGCTCCCATCATGCTTTGTGTCTTCTAATGAGAGGTAGCGCTCCTTGGGCATTCATGCATCCGATAGGCGCACATGTAGAATATACCTGGAAAAAAAGAAGATAGGTTCAAATGAAGTATTCAGATTTAACTGAATATGAATCAGAGATTGTTAATTTACAATTACATACATTGTCTATTATGTTGTCACTTTACAGTTAACGATGAGAACACAAATGTTAAGGTCTATGTTAAGAGCACAAGTGATCTTTACAGTCAATGTGGTGTTCAGTCAATGTACACCGAATGCAAAACCCATAGAGATTCATATTTTTATAGAGATCTTTCTTTCTTCTTTTTCTTTCTGCAGCATTGGCACACCTGCAGCCATCAAGAGCTAGAATGATTAGTAATTTTATTAGATGGTCCTAAAATACAGTGAGTACATACAAGTGCATTGAGAAAAGGCTTAAATCACAAACTGTAATGAAAAGGCAAGTAGCAGAAAATTATGTCTGAGCTCACTATTGGAGTGCAGTCAGAGATTAAGATATTTCAGTTTGTATTTTTGAAGGAACAGAAAAAAAGCTGTTTGTCCATAAAAGGATTTACCCATACACACAGTTTTCACCTATATTCCTTTGTTTTTCATTTCAGAAAATGCTAAAACACTGGATGCTGTTTCCCTCTGAACCATTTTCACATTCAGTGTAGTGAAAAGCCTGCTGATCAGCAGGTACTGCACAGCATGCTGGTAGAATGACAGATGAGCTCTTACTAAAAGCATCACTTACTGATAATGTCACATCATTGATTCAGCTGTTTAACTATAGTTAACCCGCATCTGGTTTGTATTGTGACTGTCACTGTGCACATGGAGTATGGATACTAAAAGGCGTTGATGCTGTTGATGTTTACCTGAAAAGAAGGTGAGGACCACTGACACCCAGCCAATGATATATGACCAGGAGAACCTCCAGTTCCCATAGCGTTTCCCATAGTAGTTAATAGTCACACCAGTGTACACAGCCATTGCTAGAAACACTAAAAAGCCTGAGCAGGAGGAAAGGGAAGGAAAAACGTAAAGACAACAATCTGAAAAAGGTCTACAAACACAACTGAGGGTTTTATTTTTTGGGGGTATTTTTAATTGTAATTTATTCTCATGCAGAACAAATTATATCATTTGTATTGAATGCAGGCAAATTAGGCAAAACAAAGCATCTAAAACAGGAGCATAATGAAAGCTCTCACTCATGAGTGAGAGCTTTCATATACACAACAAGCAGATGTGCTTTGTTGTGAAATTGTGCTGATAATGGAATAATTAAAACATGATTGTTATTATTTTTCAGAAGCCCCGGTCTCAGCGGTTGGTGGTTGCAGTCAGACATTTCAAATTAAGAAGGCAGAAAAACAATACTTACATGAGATGAAAAACAATATGCCTGCAGCAAAGGTTTTGTCGAACCTGTCGAAGGAGGAGTAATGGATGAAGGCCATGATGCCAATGATGATACCAATGAAACAGGCCAGGAGGGAGAGGATCATGAAGGCACGGGTTGCATCTAAGTGGGCTGTGGACAATGTCAGAGGTCAATAGGAGTCAGCGGAGGGTTTGGTGCAGGTCAGCAGAGGTGGATGATCCAAAGTTGCCCTCATCAGGTCGTGTTAACAAGCCAATAGGAGGAAACATCAACTACTAATTCTGACAAAGATGTTAGCAGTTTGACCCTCAATGTGATTTGCAGTTCAGTATGAAAATAGCATTCTTATTTTTAGGGTGTAAGGTACGTATGTTTTTGTATTCTTGAAAAATGTCTGTGTAGCATTAGGAAAAGACACTTCCACATCCCTTTGCCTTCTGTTTTGGTAGCTATAGTCAATCAGTCACTATCATCGTCATTAAATTCCACCAGCGTCCAGGCTTCTCATTCTGTACTGCAGTGCATGAGAACAAGAAATCTGCAATAAATATTTTTTTTTTAAATACAAAATATGATTATAAAGATGGTAAATGTGCTCACACAGACTGATACAATTTTACCACATATGGTGGTGCATATATTGAATTAACTTGCACCAGATTTGTATATATTTATATACCTGCAGTAAATCTTTACTAAATATGGTAAAACACAGTACAGTCCTAATCTGAAAAAAGCTCTACAAAATATCTTACACAATTTAATGTAACTGAGCCATAAATATCAGTGGAACTGATACATAATCTGCAGTAAATCTACAAACATTTTAGAAAATCTGGGGAGAAGTCATACATAAAATTGATCTGCACAAAATCTCTACAAAATTTACCAAACATGGTGAAACTCCGAAAAATGCTGAAGTAAGTAGAGTTTTCCAGTACAAAATGTACAAAATGAGAACATAAATAAACTTCAAAAATACAATACAAACGTTTTCTTAAAACAGCACCTAAAGCTGATATAAATACAGCTGGTGATGGTAACATTAGGTTTCGTGGATGCATCATTGATCAAAACTTCTTCATACTTCTTTTGTTTAAATTAAACAATATCATTCCATTAGGTTTGATAATGGAAATCCTTCCATGATCCGTAGCAAAGAAATGTTAACTGCAGTTACAACTGATAGCCACTAGGTAAAAGCCTTTGGAATGATGCAGCTACACCTTTGAAACCTTCACCAGTCAGTAGGTTCATTAAATGATCCCTTAACAACTGCAATCCAGCTAGTCACCGCAGATCCTCTCTTGACACCTACCGATGCTGTCATTGTGTGGGAAGCATTTCCCCGGCATACAGTAGCGCCACAGGCCCTGGTGCATGTAGTTGCTGGATTGCCGATATTGCATCCAGTAATCGGTTGCTGTGGAAACAATCAGGAGGATGTTCCCCATGCCTGCACAGAACAACCCTCCTCCCATAAAGCTGTACATCCTGCACCTGCAGACAGAAACATAAGGTCACTTTGCATCAGCAGTCAGAGGCAGGAGGCCCCTTCCTCTCTCCACCTCACACCACACACCACTTCAGGGAGAGAGGGTCTAAGTGTCAGTAATTGCGTTGTAATGAACATATTATTTCTGCTGGATTGAGCTGTGGGGTCACCTATGTGTGTACGCTCCACTTCGTTCTCTAGGAGATCAGTCCCTGAAGATGGACTTTACATACACCCCTACCCCCAAAGCACACACACACACACACATGTCCAGCCTCTATCGAGACCAGCTTTGATACTTGATACATCTATTGCTCATTGTTCCACCTGGATGCAATATCCTGCAGCCCTCCTCTCTGTCTCATGAAGAGCTGTCATGGGTTTTTTTGGGGGGGGGGAAAGGATGATAGATAGATATATCTTGTTATGTCTGAAACCTGAACGGGATGCTCATTGAAGAGCTCTGTGTATTCATTGAAGAGCTCTGTATTTCTGTTGGATCACATTTCCTCCTGAGCATCCTCTTTGGCAAGTTCCAGCAGCTGTCTCAATCTAAATCAAAACACTTTTAAAATCCATTTGATCTCCAGCATGCAAAAAAAAATAAAACAGGAAAATAGTCTCAGAATGTCAATGTTATGTGGCTTTTAGAAAATTGTAATATTTGATTTAGAAATCAGACAAGACAGACCGGCAGATTTAAAGGATAGCACATCTAAAACCAGCTGTTAAGCTAATTTTCCTTTCATTCAGGGGAGGCCTTGAGTGAGCATAGCACTGACCTCAAGGCTGACTCTTTCCTCTCAATCACATCGCTCAAACTTTCAACAGAGATTTCTCAGCAGTCACTTCCTGTAAAACACCTTAGAAAACTGACCTGACAAGTTAAAAAAAATCCGGAGTTTCACCATTCCCTAATGCAAACCCTTTTTCTTTTAGAATTCACATTTTCTCTCTGCATTTGTTACCCAGTGGGGGGGACGGGGCGGGGGGGCCTCTAGAGAAGACAGGTCTTATTGTGTTTTTATTCTCCACGCTGCAGACACATCCACACATAAGCTGTTCATTTGTTCCTAATTGGTTGTGATTGAAAACATTTGTCTCCCCTGAACTCACATGACTCTTCTATATAAAGACATTTTAACAGAGAGAATAAAAAACTATTGTCCACAGATCTCTCAGACCCACAGTGGAATCTCCACAATGACAGAAATAAATAAATAACATAAAAAAACAAGCAAACAAACAGCAAACAGTTGTTGGATGACATGTAGTTTTATCTTACCTTAATCAGCCCTTTTTATGAAGACGCTTATGAAGACAGGGCTGCCTGACAAAATACAACAAGATCCTATAATGCCGGGACAGGCAGGTTTCCAGCTGGCTAATAGTGCTAGCGTTTGAAGGGGTGAATAGAGGGAAACTGGTGCTACAACAAACACTGTGCTGAGACAATAGGTGAGGCCGACCACGGGCCAATCAGCACCCACTAGTTTTGTGGTTTGGGAATCTGCTGAAAAAACAGAAACGACCAAAGCTTGGCAGGCTGAAGTAATACTGATGACTGCATGGTTTCAATTGAAAGTAGAGGGCTGAACTGGCTTTAGTGCAGGACAGGCCAGGCATTTAATCAATCTTTGGCTGCATAGCTTCTGATATTTGCTTAATTATACCTGTAATTATTGCCACATTGTTCTTAATATGCCTATTAACTTTCATTTGTGCATTTCATTTAAAGTGATTTCAGAGGAGTTCATTATTGCAGCAGAGTTGCATTGGCATGAGATATGAGTTTTTACCGAGAATGTATATTCTTTGCTATTATATGTACTGTTTTTCAGTCAACTTATAGATGCAGATGGAACTTCATAAAACACATGATCATGTGTTTTATGAAGTTCCATTTTATTTCTCTTTCTTTCTTTGTATGAGTTAATGCTCAATATTAATATTATATTCTACTATGTACAGCACATTTTAGGCCAGTTTATCTTTGTCAAAATGGGAAACGTTTACAATAATTTAAAGTGCCATAAACGCTGGAATGTTTGGATATATACACATGAATTGCATACGGAGGAACTCGTACAAAATATACAAAAACAATAAGCAAGTAGATATGAGATATAACAGTTTGCATGCTGCCTGGTGATGCAGACCTTTGTCAGGTCTGCAGACAGTGAGTGTTCTATGCTGATTGCTCCATATGTGTAAAAGTTCACAGTGAGAGATGTCTGTCAGTTTGAACATTTAAGTATGTAAGTAAGGGCAGCTGCAGTTAGGTATGTGTGCCTTTGTTATTTTTGTTTTTATTTTGTCTTTTTGCCTTTATTGGACAGAGCCTGACATCTCTGACCCTTCACACTTCTGTCTGAGATGCCCTGGAACCTTTTGGATGATCCTGACTCCCGTTACAACCAGAGGTCATTTTTCGTCTCATTAGCCACAGTTATTAATCTACCTGGTCAGCAGCAGACAGCAGAGACTAGCACGTGGGGCAACAGTGGGATAGCAGGGTTGTCCAGGGTTGTCCAATAACCGGAAGGTTGGTGGTTCGATCCCAACTCCTCCCTAGTCACTGTTGTGTGTTCATGGGCAAGACACTTCACCCTAGCCTGTGGCGCGCCTTGCTAGTCATTGTATGACACTGCTTGTGCAGCAGCCGTAACGAATTTCCCTCTGGGGATTAATACAGTATCTAAAAAAAAAAAAAAAAAAAAAAAAAATACATGGAGGTGTAAAAAGCAAGATATTTTAAGAGTTAGTTAGAAGTGAGAATATATATATATAAGGGTTACATTCCACTGGTTTTCTCAGACAGAGTGAGTATGTGTGGATGTGTTAACAGACACGTCTGTATTGGAACAATGTTGCAATAAGGTGAAGTCCCCCTCGAGTGTAAACACTGTAAGTGGACAGAATATGAATGTGATGAGATGCATGTCGCTGTCACTGATGACTTCCAAATGAAGCCCATTCATGTTACTACTGTGTTCTCCTGCTGAAATCCTCAGAATTGATAGAAACTCCTCTCAGTGTTGGCAGCTCTGTTAGTAAGTGGAGCCGACAGATGTTTGAAAAAAAACAGGGTCTCACACCAGCTCGGCTCCTGTCGCTGTGCTCTGTCATGATGTTTCCTTCATTCTGACCATCATCTGGCTGAATTTGCTCCTGTTGTGCCTCTTTCCCATATCCAGCAGCATCAACCACCACACACACACACACCCTCCCTTTTGCTTTGACACACACGCACACAAACCCCGAAGATGAAAGGAGAAGAGTAGCTCCATTACCTGCATTACAGCAAGTTGCTCAGACCAATTGACAACAACAAAATGCCCCAGAAAAAGCATTTTTTCTCCCCGAGATTTGAGTGCTGTACTTACATCTAACTTCATTTTTATAGACCACAGCCTATTTTCTTCCATCTGGAGTGTGGCAGCCAGGAGGGCATTTGATATCCTCCCATGCACCATCAAAGTGGACAATATGCCTCTGTGACAGAAGAGCAAATCCATGTTTTCTTGAATCCATCCAGCTTTTGAGAGATTAATTTTGTTATGGAAAGTCTACATTTATGTGGTATCATCTCTGGGTAAGGAGGGAAGGTAATGTGACAAAAGTAATTACAAAGAGTGTGTGTGCCTGACGTCCTCGCATTGTTGTGGTAAAGTCACTAACCTCATGGGCATGGCTGCAATCCTCCAGCACACGGCCTCGTTCATGTGCACCTGCTGTCCGAGCGCGATGACCTGGTCTGTCTTTGCATTGTGAGCTGCTTTAAAGCTTTGTTTCACAGAGCATCATTCCATTTCATGCTTACAGGATTAAAGGCTCTACTGCTATATTAAATTATGTGAGGTGAGCAAAAAAAGATCACTTATTTATTCCTGAAAATGTGCCTATAGATGGAAAGTCACTCCACTTTTCAAAGGCAAACACTCAAAAAGAAAAACATATAAAACAATGATGCAAATGCTTAGTTTAATATAAATTCATAACATTTAACAAATTGCAGAAAAATTCTGGAATTTACAAGCACGTTTTTTCTGATGACCTCCTCACAGACCCTGGGACTCCTACGGCTCAAAGTTTCTTTACATTCTGTATTTTTGATACAACTTGAGACTTTACACAAACTTGACAAGCCAATAGGGTGACAGTGAAGAAGCTTTTAGGCCCTCCTGCTGATGGCTGGCTGGGTAGGAGGAGGAGGAGGAGGAGGAGGAGGAGGAGGAGAAGGAGGAGGAGGAGGAGGAGGCAGATTGGACAGAAGGAAAGGATGTAAAAAAAAGGGAATGATATCCATGAATTACACCAAACAAAAACATTACCATGCCATTTAAAATGTAGAAATTAAATTAATGGATGTGTTTCTGTGGTGTATTTGATCATTTTAGTAACAATAAAACCATTGTTAATAATACTGACGTCATGTTATATGTGTATATTTAAGTCAACAATCTATTAATTATATCCCCTTAACAAGGGTGGCACTCATGTTATAAAGACATTGGTGATCAGAAGAAAACACAGGAGAGACAGAATTTTAATGGAGTGTCAGTAGAAAGTCATCATTATTTATGGATATAGATAACTGGTAAAATCATATATTGATAATAAAAAAATGCACAATAGCACAAAGGCTACTTAAGAGTTTGTAATGTGAACATCCTCAGGTAACAGTCTGATTATTTCAAGAAGATTCATTTGGTCTTCACCTTTTTATTCTTCTTACCATGAGTATGCAGGAAGCAGTCGAAACATGTCAAGGTAAAAACACAGAACACTGGTCTGATCAAAAAGAATACTTTTATGGTATAACAGTCTGATTGATTATGTATCAGCACAGAAATAACTGTATCCAATATCACCCCCCTTATGTTCATTTAAATTAAAGTTCACCTGCCCAACTTTGTGCTTTAACAATCACGGCAAGTTTAAAACATCAACATAACTCATATAGTGCCACAATGTACCAATGGCTTATAATTGCATTGTATTGCATGTTTTCAATGTGTGCAGACAATGCATGATTTTAAATACCTAAGGATACAGTGTCTTAGAATGGCTTACACCATTTCAGTCATGTGGCTTTATGAGGCTCAAATGTGATAACAACGGAAGGCCTTCAAGTACTTATACAAAAAAGCAAAAATAGAAATAATTAGATAAAATACGGGTGTTGCAATTTAGTATTGCAAGTTAAACTACAGCACCTCATTTTTATTCAGACTGTTTATATATTGTGATATTGCCAGTATAACAACATATGAAAAATAATATGAACAAAACTCATAAAAGAAGAATGCAATCATGTCATGTTGAACAGTCTTTTGTGATTGCAGATTGAAGAGGAAGCATGATCGTGATTTATTTTTCTGAAAACTGCCAACATTTGTTTTTTCAAAGACTTGGAAATATGTACTGTTGGAAAATTGTACCAGCAAAATTTCACCTACATATCCACACATTCATTAAATTCAATGCCACACTCGCATCCCATCAATCAGGAGCTTCGATCTCTCTCTGCGCTAATGGAACAAGCCTATAGATTGTGTAGGAACAGATGAGTAAAAGGTGGTGGAAACAAGGCAAAAAGTGAGGAACGCTGCTCACCAGCTGTGCTGTTCACAAAGCACAAGGTCAAAAAAAACCAAACAACCTGTAATGGCCCCTGAAAGTTAGCAGCATTAGTGGGCAAAATGTTTCTGAATCTTTAGGTTCCAGGCACGCTTTGCCTAAATGCTTAAATCAACTCCTCGGAATTGAATTTTTAAGCCTTCAAATGGCTAATTTGTGCAGCAAGTGCTTTCAGCGTTTTCTCAGCAAATGAACGGTGGCTCTAATCATAAGAGCATGTGGATGGTGGAGCCTCTCCACACCCACCCATGAGACAGCCGTGTGGACGGGGAGAGAAACCTTTCCACTTAACCACTTAAATGAATATATCAAGAAACTAATTTGCCATTTTAATTGCATGATTTAGGAAGACGCTACTTCACTTGCCCCTCTTCCATCTTGGTTGATTTCCAATGTGAGCGCACATTAGATTGATCTATGAAAGGCTGCAGAAATCACAACACTTAAGTCTTTTCATTTTCCCTCCCTAATTAAATAATTGAAATTCCTGTCAGTGTCTGCACTTAAGCCGCACACAAACATTGCAGGCATGCTGCATAACTGAATGAATGCTGAAAGGCTTGTTGTTATCTGTGCTTGTTCTTTTCTTCGCCTTCTACCTTTTTCTTTTTTGTCTTCGAAGAGCCACACATTCGCTCCATCTGTCAAGCCCAGAAATAGATCAGTGCATCCATTTTGTTGAGATTTGCCCGTCCCATTAAGTGATTGCTTGCAGAAATGGCAGGGGACATTTCTTCTGATACGTTCCCTGAAACAGCGCTGGCAGACATTAAGGACACATTATTGAGTCCCATTTTCTCCCAGCCACAAGGATATCCATTAGAGTGGCACACAGCCCTAAATTTTTCCATTTTCTCCCTCACCAAACTTGACTTTACACATTATTTCTGCCTCTGTTTTGTAATTTGCAGCCACAAATTATATCAGGGAAAAGCCATCTCGTAGCATGTGGCTCCTCTTCCCAGGGCTATTTGCCAAGACTTGATTCTGAAGTGTCAAAATGGGCCCATCGTTACGGCTAATCATGACTGACAGCAGGGTGCTTTAAAGTCCATACAAGTTGGCCCACACTGGAAACTTTTTGTGTGTGTGCATGTGTCAGAGCTGTGGATTTTGTTTTTATTCCTGTGCTGTTACAAACTCACTGAGGCTCCAGGGAGGAGTGAATCTTTGTATCCCTCATATATAACATGGATCCACTTTTTGGCTTTACATTTTAACAACTGGACATGACATCAAAACAACTCATATTTCTATCCCAGTTTCTATGAAAAAAAATATGAGGATGTTAATAACACCTTTAGCTATAGGTGCTACATGTGTGGCTATGTTGCAGTTAAATAAATACAGTGGCATACAAAGGGAAGTTGTAGTTGTTGGGAGCACCAGCTGCCAGGGATAGTCCCCAGATATTTCTTGTGTTTACCTCCATTTAAACCTCCAAATAAAATAAATTAATTCAATTTAATTAATCCAAATAAATAAATTATTATTATAATAATAATAATTGAAATTGAAAATAAATAAATAATATAAAATAAAATAGCACTGCACTGTTATTTTAGAAATGTCTGGTTGATGATAACACTATGATAATATATTTTTCAGTGATTATGCTATAGTATAGTGACTATACACTCTTAAATCCTTACTAGTTTACTGTTCCACCTCTTCTTGCAGCAGTTTGTTTAATAGTGTTTGAGAACATGGACTGCTTGAGTCCATTCCACCTGTAACAACATGCAATTACCTGACAACTGTATGTGCACACATTAGCAAAATCATCCCCACTTGATCATGACCTCACTCGTTCAGAGACAGCTCCAAGGGTTTTTGCCAAGATAAGCACAATAGCTGGTAAAAAAAAATGCATTCAAGACCAGATCCACCAACATACAGGTCAAGGCTTTTCACAGTGTTGTGGAGAGCACAATCACAGAGGCATCAGAAGGCAGCTCAAAGGCCACAGCAGCCCCCCACTGAGCTGACATTCTCATCGTGCCTTGCCCATTAATTCTGTCATTGTTGCTGCCCTGGCCTCCTGGAGTCCTATCAAAGACTCAATAACCACTGCTTAACCAAAGTCCATTGCCAATTCCCCCCATCTCTGTCTCCCCTCTCTTTCTGCTAGCTGTCTGCTATAAACCATCTGACAGCATGTGGGTGTGCGGAGCAACTGCCTTTCACTTCGACGTGGCTGGGCTGAAAAGGCCATTATTACCCTGTAATTGTAGGAGTCAAACCCAATTAAGCAAATCTGTATGGGGGCAGGTGCCACCCAATCCACCCTCCCACCCACAGACACACACACACTTGGTTTACCCTTTTCTCTCACTTGCTGTCACTTCACTTAGGTTAGGCCAGCTTGAGCTCTGCTGTAGGATGAACAAGCGGTGAGTAAGACCCCTGACTGGGTGGGACATGTTGCTAATTGAGTTCTTGCTGGTCATTTGCTCCTTGCAAGTGAACAAGAATAAAAACAGAAAACTGCTGCCTCATCTGCTGAGGCCATGGGAGGAAGTGAAATGCCACTCGGGTCGGCAGCAAGAGAAGGAAATAAGAGGCGAACGAAAGCCATTTAATCCACAGGGAAGGCAATAAGAAAAGAAGGGCTTAGGCCTGCTCCCCTGCTCCAGCGGGGATGCAGGCAGCAACTCCAAGAGCAAACGCTCCTATTCATGCATCACACCACCCCCTGAGTCCCGACACTTCCTGTCTCTGGGAAGGTTGCCTCTGAAACTAGGAGAGTAGAAATAAGGCAATGTTCACGGTCATATGGATAAATGTGAAAATACATCTTGTTCTCTGTGCTTTGTGCCTATCTAGATTTAAACAGACTTTCAGGAGATTTGATGGATACACCGGTAAAAGCAGGTCAATTATTAAGTTACCGTGTTTACATACAATAACTACTGTATGAATAATTGGTTCTGTTTACAATCTTCAAACAAGTTGGACAAAAAAGGTACCAAATGAGTTAAAGCAAACAAACAAACACACAAACACACAAACAAACAAACAAACAACGTTACTGTACTAAAGACTGAGACAGTAAAAAGATGCTTGGAATAACTAGGAATGATGTCATATTATATTATCACCTTCATCATCTTATAAATGCTATTATGACAAGTGCAAATATCAATAGTGGGTAATGTGAGCGATTCAAATGTGTTAGAGGCATCATCAGAATCAGAATTTCTTTAATTATCCCCGAGTGGAAATACATTTTTGTTGAACATGCAGATCGAACCAAGAATCAAAAATCAAAGATGGCAAGGAGTTGAAAATATATAATAACTACTGTACTACTGTATTATTGTTATTACTGTATTACTACTGTAATAACTACTGTATACTCGGAAGAACATATTTACTAAAGTCATACCACAATGATGCAGCTTTGTACAGTAAAGTTTGTTTTTATTCAGTTAAACTGCTGAGTGGACACTAGCGCCTGAACTTCTGACAGGCCTATGTGTGGTTGTGTACATCCAATCATGTGACCGGAATCCAGTCAGACAGTTCTGTAGCTGAGTGTAAAATCACAGTTCCTCAAATGTCCAATAGGGGCTGGGTCCAAAAGTGAGTCAATCCCAAAAGACCAAATTTTAAACTTTACAGCATATATACTGGTACAAAACAGTTTTTTGTGGCTCAGAGATGTGGGTCCTGACCCAGTGTTTAGAAAATGATGCTATAGACTATGTTTATGTATATGACCAGGGTGAATATGGCTATATGTTCCTTCAGCAGACTGTAGAAACAGGTCATCCAATAATGGCATCATACTCCGTATTCATAATTCTTAGAAGTTTTAAGGCATTTGAAAAAAAAAATTGCCTTTTTCATTTTATGAAAAAAGATAAAACAATTTACAATTTACTTTTGATCATTTTAGTTATTTACTTATTTATTACATTTATTTGTCATTAAATTAACACATTTAATATGCATAACAATGGATTTATAAGTGCCTTGAGATTATTTTGATTGTAACACATACAAGAATACAATTCATAACTGAACCTAAATACAATATATGTTATGTATATATATTTTATATATACAAATATATATATATATATATATAAACACAGGTAAAAAAACTTCAACGTGCATATAACACTTGATAACCTACAGCTCCAGTTCTGAATGGACAGTTTTAACTTCCTGTTCTGCATTTAACACCATGTGTAATTATGTAGAGTTTTCATTTTAAGAGGTGGACAGCTGTACTGGTCATTAGTCAATATTTGAGTGTACACAACAGGTATTGAACTAATTATATACTGAGACTGGCCGCATTGTAAAAACAATGAGTTAATCTAATGAGCAGTGTGGCCGTAACTGCAGCCACTTCAGCAGTCCTGGACCAATACAGAGCAGTGAACAAGCAGGACATTGTCTGCATTTGTCCCAGTGGGTATCGCATGAATAAGAGCACTCATCCAGTTGATTTAAATGTGTGTGATCTCACATCTCTTTCACTCCCACCTTTGTTGCCTTCAGAAAGGACAGGTCATAACGGGTCAGTGGACACACACACCCGTTAACAAGCAGTGCATGTGCGTTGATGGTTGAGTTGGGCGGGGGGGATTCTCTCCCCTGCAGAGTGTGATCTTCAGTCTTTTTCTTCTTTCTGTAAGAAGGAGGGGGACTAGATGTAAACCCCGGAGGTGTGGGGTCTTATGTGGTTCGGAAACCCAGGTCCCCCCCCAAATCCACATTGCAAATGCACTCACACTCTAAAACCTGGGAGTGGTTTTCCCCTCTGACTCTCACAAGCTTTTAGCCCCTTTAACCCCTCTGATAAGTCTTACAGCCTTCCCTGGGTATTAAGCAAGAACCCAACAAGAAGGAAAGTGTGTGTGTGTGTGTGTGTGTGTGTGTGTGTGAGGACATTGTGATACCTTTGATTATGCAGTGTATTTTTTTTAACATTACCTACTGGGAGTTATGCCAAATCAACAAGTTTATAATCTACATTAGATTAGTAATATCACCATACATCAATACAATGTTACTGTAATATTAATTACAGGACTTTTGATCATTTGTATCATAATACACTAATCATACAGTTGTTTCTCTTTAATATATAGACTACATAAACTATACCATATACACTATATGTCAGGTCACTAAAGGATTTACATTGATTTTTTTTTGTTTTATATTTATATTGTTCACTTACTCTATATGCTTGTTTTCCTATTCATAAACAAAGATACTATATGAATTTACATTTTTAATACATCTTTAGGTCTAGTAATTTTTTCTTTTCAAATTTACTAATTGCTTATATTATTTTATTTTGTTATATTGTCAAGATATTTATAATCGAGGAATAGATTTAAACATGCTGCATTTTCTTAAAACCTGCCTAGCAGCTACTAAATACATCCTAACATTACACTGAGTGAGATCAATTGCACATAAGTTGATGTTTCATTAAATGATTGTCCACCTACATCATGTTTACTCTGCAGAGCTTTTTTGCCGCAACCTGACCTTCATTCTTCACACGTATTAATCACTGTTGTCAGTAATTACCAGCCCAGTTTCCATTTGTAGATAGCCACTTAATGCTCCCTTAGATTTCTTGAATCTGTCCCATGGTTGCCACCTCTGTCAGTCAGGGGGCGTAATGGCAACAAGGGAACAAATGCAGCACTTGGAGGGACAATTGAAGAGGCCAGTAGTTGGTAATTAAGCAGTTCATAAGGCAATCTTATTAATTATCCCCTTCACTGGTTGCTGCATGCTCTGGACGTCCTGATTACATGCTTATTGACTCTGAATCCTATGACGAAATATGCCTCGCTCCACTTCCTAATGGAGTCTAAAAGAGGAGTCATTTACAAATGGCTTTATTAGGCAGAGGGCCCACACAGACCTTTAAAATGTTACTTGAAAATGCAATTTCACCTGACGTTTGCAGCAGGCTTTCATGCACTTAAGCAGAGGTCATACAAACAGCGATGTAATTAGCACTCTCCGACTTACAGAGCCTGCTTCGTTTGAAAAGCGTTACACACCTTTTCTCCACCATTCAACGTTAATCAGTCATTTTCAGGGGAAATTGCCAGGCTTATGAAAGACAAAATGTCATTCTGGCCTGTCGCTGCATGAGGCTCCTTCTTTGAGAGGATTTAGTTGGACGTACATGTGGAGAGCTGAAAGCTTTGTGTCATGTGTTAGCCTGCTGTATGAAGAGGGCCATTATTGAATAGGTCAAGAAAGACTTTAAAAGTCACAGGTGCCATTTATCTTTTTATTGACTCATTTAAATAATTTAGAAACCAACATAGAGAACAAACATTACATATATGCACTGAGGCCAAAACATGTTTCCTATCCTTCCTTTTGAAAACATAATGCGTAGATGGATATATATTCATGCAGGGGACAATTATGTGAAGTCAAAGCAATCATAACATCTATAAACCACAACAGAGGTAAAGCCCAAGCTGTTACTAAATATCAAATGCAATGGAACAATTTATTAAATACGAGCAAATGCTGAAATTTGCCAAACCTTCTCAAAGCCTATCTCGGCTCACGTTGAGCCTCTCAGCATGGCGCTAAATGCAGATAAGGAAGAAAAGGAAAATGGAGGCCAAATTGACCCTTTCACAGCGTGTTAAGTCAGTTTGTATGGGTACCTGGAGTGGCTGTCCCCCTCCCATCAATAAAATAATTTAAGAACACATTATACTCCTTTAAAAGGGCCCATTTGTCAGACCAGGTGACTCTTAAAAGACCCTGCGGATTAGAGACGCCCTGCATCAGGTACTTTTAATTCAACTACAATCGATATGACTTGGCTGCCGTTGTGTTAGGAGTGAATATTAAAAAGGGTATTTCAGTTAAAATGTCTCCTGTGCATAAAGTCAATAAAAATGGATAGGGGGTTGACTCGGACTTGGAAAGTGTGCACTCTGTGCTGCAGGCCTGTGTGAGTTTCAGAATCTGTGTGAGGTTTTGTGAAAAGAGGTGAAATAATGGTATTAATGTAGTATGAATAATGTCAACCGAGGAACAATATGACAACTGCTTTTATAATGTGCAGTCAGCATGATGCCTCCTACATCCCCACAACCTTTTCTATCAATGTTTGTCTCTTTTTTTTTTCTTTGTGTTCTTTCTTTTTGCACAGAAAATGCAAAATTACTGACTGGGAGAGCGTGCTGCAATGGTGGAGACAACCTCAGTGCACTTTGTGTGTGTGTGCGTTTCTGTTACAACTAATGTAAAAAAGTAAGACTACACACACACACACACACATATATATATATATATATATATATATATATATATATATATATATCTTTCCTTTGTTTTAACTGGACTAGTACGGAACAGAACTGACAATGTAACGTACTGTTCGAACGGTCTGGTTGTTGTTACAGCTTATTTATTACATTTTATTTCCATAGCTCTAAAATAATGACAAGGAAAACATTTTACAGAAACAAGAGAGAGACAGAGACAAGAAACATTTAGCAGGCCAAGACTCATATGATATATTTAAAGCTATACATAGAAAAAAGAGGGAGAATGATAGATGAGGAGAGGATCAGGAGCTAGCAGGACACAGTACACATGGGGCAAATACAGCAGGCACATTTGGAGAGCATGATAGCAGCATGATACAAGAACTGCTCAGTTATCTGCAGTTGAGGAGAATTAGAGGAGAAATGCTTAGTGGGTCACATAAAGTCCTCCAGCATCCAAGACTTACAGAAGCATAACCAGTTCTATATTAGTTCTAAAGCTTTGGATGTAATAATTATCCACACAACTGTAAGCTTACATAGGAAGACAAAGGTTTTACACCTCATTTTAAAAGTAGAGACATTAGAACAGTCTCATCTTATGTGAAATAGTCATGTAATGTAATCTTTTGTTTCATCAGACCTTTATTCAGGAATCCCAGGTTCACGTCCACCCAGCTTCATGTCTGTTGCAACTGTAACATGTTTCACTCCACTTGGCATTAGGCATTACAAACTGCTGGCTGTCAAAACAATATGACAATATGACTCACACACACACACAATGTGTCACATGCATGAAGTGATTTAAATGTACGTGACAATTTAACATTATGACTATTTAATTCCCATTCTGGAGCCGTAAGTAAAGCAGCACTCTGAGATTGAAGCATCCCTTATGGGATAGCACTGTGCTATCAGGTCCTTCAGACACAATGACATGTAATCACTGAGGGCCTGGTATATGTAGAGAATTCTAAAGTCTATTTCCAGGTTTACAGGGAGCTAATGAAGAGACTTCAAAATTGAAGAAATGAGTGACTAATTAAAGGACTTGGAGTTAATCTGAACATACATTTAAGGTGTCTAATGGCATTGTTTCAGTCACTAAACATAAACAGTTCCCACTTTATTGTTCAGTATGCTATGTTGGAACTAGGTAAACGTAATATTTCATATTACATTGTCAGTGCCTGTGATGTGCTGAATAAATAAACTCTAATGTATCTGGTTTTGTTGATTCGTGACATCTCTGGGTGCCAAGTTTTCACGATGTGGAAATAGTTTTTTATATAATAAAAATTCAAACCCTGAAAGAAGAGATGCAGCTGTTAGATTCCACAAACAATAATGTCTTAATATGTTCTTTTATTTGCAAATATACTGTCAATTAAACCTCAGATGTATCTGTTTTCATTGTGTTCCAGACATTTTCCTAGAACAAATCAAAAAGACAAAGCGACTTCATTTTTCTGTCTGCGAGCTCTAAGTAAGAACATTTGTCATCCGCACCACTGCCAGCCTTCAGTCACCGTTTTTCTACGTCTGTTTGCTGGTGAGTGGAGGTTTGTGGTGGCTGAATGAAGCAGTGATTTGGCATGTTAGTGAGTGTGTTGGGGCTAATCAGACAGAGGGGCCACTGTAATGGACAGAATCTGGGCAGAATCACAGCTAGACCTGCTGCAGTAGGGAGCGGATAATGCAACTAATTTCTCCACTGTCTCAGCCACCGCACAGACGGAAATGGGGTCAACAAAGGTGCAGGCGGCATCAAATGAACAGCTGTTGCCTTTCTCAGTGTAGAGCTGGCAAAGAAGAGAATCTTAGCAAAGCCCCCACCCCACCTCCTCCCACCTGCTTTTTGTGTAAACGCAAAAGAATGTATGTACAAATTAGGGGCAGGACCTGTGCATATTACTTTCATTCTTCATCTCAGAACCCTGCCTATCAGGGATGGTATACTGTGGAACACTCAGTGCAGCTGTGTGATGAAATGTGCATGGGTTACTCATAGATTCCTTTATTGACTGAGGTTTGTGAATTTGTTGTGATGGAGAAACAATTGGCTATTATAAAGACGGCTCTCGTAGGGAAATAAGATGGCAGTGTATACATTGGAAGGGCTGGAGACAGCAGTGTGAAGTGCGGGCCTAGTGATAAGACGACGTATATGCATTAATGCAGATATTAGGGTCCAATCGTTGGATGCAGTGAGAGTTTGTTGTCCCATTCCTCAGTGATTGGACTCGTCCTATTCTAATCACAAAGAACAGATGTATGATACTTCATTTCATCAGCACACTGGCAGCCATGTCAAGTATTTTGTAACCAAGCATGCTGAAAATTTGTATAGCATCTAGTATTATATCGACTCTGGGTGCCTACAGTTATTAATGAGCAAGTACTTTGTAACTGAGCTGTGACAGGCATTGGCCTATTGCATGTATTATCAAGCTTGTTGTTAATCTCTTTAGTTTTTTAATTCAGTACAGATTAGTATCACATAAGAACTTGTGGAGAATCCTTACGTATTGACAATTTATAGTTGTGCTTTAACTAATATCTAATTTCAGAGGTAAGGAATTGAATTGAGTTTTATGTTCAGCCCGTCCTCACCAGGACAATGTGACATGACGTTGGTATTTCAGTCCTTTAAAACATAATGTGTGCATATGTCATTGCAGCATCTGCCTGTTCACGGTGGTGGGGTTTTGTTACAATGGTAGCTGAAAATGGATGCCAACGGTTTTGCTTGTAAAATGTGTTTAAATGTTATGAATACATGTGTAATCCTAATTAGTATTTCTAATGCCAAATCCAATAGTTTAAAATGTACCGTAACTCAAAAGAAACAAAACTTAACTGAAACGGCTCACTGTGTCAGGGGTGGGAACTCCTACCAAGTTGTGTGTCCCCCACACCGTCCACAACTCTACCCTACTATAACCTCACACAGACATTTGTGGCTGCATTGTTCCCATGACTGCATAACATTAACAAAACAATCATATGTGCCGTAAGCATTGCATATGGGCCAATACATCCCAATGCTCTGTAAGCATGAAGGTATCCATTTGTCACAACTGGGGCATAGATTAATTACCAAATGTGGGTTTGTTTGCTTGTTTGTTTTTGTGAGGATTTGATGTTTATTTTTATTGCATTGTCTTCACATTACAAAAGGTTTTATGTGATAACACAAGTTTCAAAGCAGTATTGGCTGATATTAGCCTGAAATGAGCATAACAGAGGAGACTTGCTTGTTACGTATGTGGAAGTCTTTAAAATGTTGCAATGTTATTTTAACAATGCTAGTATGCTTGTTGTATGCTTGTTATCTGCAGTTCTTTAACAGTACAGTTGAAAACGCTCCAATTTAATTACTTATTTTACTACAGCAAACTTTTTATAGTCTCTGTAATTAAGAAAATGAATATTTGAGCATTATTATAGTGGAGTTAAGCAATATTGACAATTGGCATTTGCCTTTTAAACTTTACATTTTATATTTCCTATTGCATGTCTACAGTTTTTTTGTGTATTCAGTGCTATGTGCATTGCTTTGCTGTGTGTGCTGGAGGAATGGTCAGTGAGAATGATCAGACAGAGACAAAAGAAAGGTGGTCAACTCTCCATTCACAGTAACAAACAGTGTTATGAAGAGCGGGCCCAGACCAGGAGTTCGCTGTGGAGGAAGGAGGAGCTTGGTCTGACCAAGTCTGTATGTACAGGATCCATTGCAGGTGTGAGCTCCTCTCCTCCACTCACCTGCAGCACATCACACAGCTCTACTGACATCAGCTGTTTGTCTGTGTATATGAGTGACTTGTTGTTTTGCATTTACATGCATTGCTGAATGCCTTAATGCATGTAAGTTAGATTAATAGAAAGATTAATCACATTTCTGTTAAATGTTGTATGTTGTCTTTGGTGAAAATCCAGCTTCAGTTGACGTCAGCCTCTCCCTGCCCACTTTTCACCAACTACAATAAATGTATTGGATTGACCTGGATTTTTTTTGCTTGTTATCCACTTGGTTATGCAAACAATAGTAGAGTTAAGACTCCAGGCATATTAAATATTTTGAATGCGTCAAACAGCATAAGGGCGGCAACAATAACAATAATAATTGTAAATAATAATTATGAATACAAACATTTTACATCAAGTTATCCTGTAGCACACTGATCCAGCGATGTATAGCATTGCTTAAAATATGGCAAATGAATGTAGTACAACATTAAGACAAAAGTGGAGATCATCAGGTAATGAACAGGTTCACTTCAGTTGAAACAAGGGCAATAGCTTCTGACGAGAAATGTAGCCATTTGTTATCTATGCGCTGTCACTGCTGTGCGCCCGCTGTGTGATGACCCAGCTGGGAGTGGGATACACTGAGCAGACAGATGGCAGCTGCTCCAGGAGTTATGATGAAAACACCATTGAGGGTGTTTGGGGGTGGCTGGCAGATAAGGAGCCTTTGGAGAGGTATGAATCACTTAAAATGATATGCTGCCCACACAACAAAACACTGAATGTATCCCTGAGCTGACAGATGTCGGCCTCAGGTAGTATCAGGGAATCTCTTTCATAGATCACTAGTGATTGTTTACACAGTGTGAGATGAAATCCAGCTTTTAGAGGGCTGTTGTAGACCAAAGGAACAACAATACATTGTTTCATGGTGTAAACACGTGGCTGATATATGGAGGTGCAATGCGGGTCAAGGATGTGAAATCTTATGTCTTCTAATGTATATTTGGTTGGGTTAAAAAAAAATTAAGTAAGATATAAATAAACATGTACACTATGTTCCATAATTTAATATTCCAAGCCATTCATTTAGGCTTCTAAAAATGACCATCGTGAAACATAACAGGCAATCTATGAGTGTTTAGCACAATGCAGCACTTGGTTAGTTACAAGTAGAATCAAGATCCAGGTTCTTGTTACTCTGCTGTACTGAAGCAGGTCAATGCTGTTATCACTCATATTGATTTATTGACCCGTCATGTTGATGCAGTTTGCGGCTGCAACGATGTTACCAGTGTTGGAATTTTGTTCAAATGACATATTGACAGTATGTACTGACAGGCACTGAAGCTGTCTGATGATGCAAATCATTTGCAGTGATACAGTCCCCTCCACACCTCACAACGGCTTGTTTTTCACCCATAGACAGTCCGACAGCATTTAAACTGGGTGTAGACATTCAGTGAGAGTTTGAGTAATCGATGTAATCACATGTTCCAATACTTTTGCTCCCATAAAAACTGTGTGGTTTAAACAAAAGGTGCTATCTTCTAAGCTGTGCATCAGATCCAGATGTAAATACCTGGAAATAAAAGCTGAACATTTGCCTTATATTCATCTTTAGATGCCAAACCCAAATGTTTTCAGTCTATAGCAAAAAGGAATTAGCCTCACTGTTCTAATACTTTTAGAGGGTCTGTGTTTGATTGTTGAAATTGTACATTAAGGTTCTAGTAGGTTTATCTGTTGACTTTTTTAAACTGAAAAAAATATCAAAATTTGTTTACGTATCGTAAAAAATGAAGTATTTTCCAACTGAATACATCTTTAATGTTTGTGTCTGGAGGTTTCTGCAGCTCTGCACTAAGAAAAACATCAAATGAGCAAGTCAAGAATGAATTAAGAGCATTTATCTGGATACTAGACAGCCCTGTAACTGTAGTAACAGGCAGCTCAGTCAGAGAAAGAGAGAGAGCTGGAGGGAAAAGAGAGACTAAATGCACATGCCATCTACGGCTGAGATGCATTAAACCTTCCCCATCAGGAGAAGTAATGGATTAAAGGCCGCTGTGGCTCTGCAGTTTGCCAGTCAATGTTCTTTCGCTCTCCTCCAACCCGAGGCCCCCTCCCTCCTCTGTTCCCTTCCCGCTGGAAGAAGTTGATTTGCCATCAATTGCCATCTTGGCTGGCGCCATTAATGCACGCCCACAAAAGGATGACACATCGCATTATCACCTCACTCCCTTTCAAATTAGAGCTGAGCGATGCCTCGGCGCAGCTTGTGACTGGTTAACACTATCAGCTATTTGTGGGGATTGTTCCCTAATACGCAGCGTCTAAAGATTTCATCAGGCATTTGATGACGGAAATAAACCACTGCCCACAGGGAAATTGGACTGATTAATGGAATTATGCATTGGAGGGGAGTCAATACAGGCAGCAGACACTCAGATGGGGATGAGCAGAGCTGTCCGTCATGGGACAAACTGGAGTGGCTCGGCCAAGAAGCTTCAGCCATGCTCACCTTGAGCGAGGCCAAGGGATATAGGTGTACACTGGAAAAGCCAGAGATTAAAACCTGTGCTGCTAACTGTGGCTACACACAGCCTGCCTCCACCTTAAATGTCTTTGTCCATATGGGTCCCATTGGATACAGATCATTTTATGTCATCCATCTCACAAAAAAGCCCTGTAAGTCTTACCATGGAGGGTAGGGAACAGCACTGAAACACCATTTCTCCTGCTTTCGTGCTATTATTCTGAGACAGTTTTGTGCCCTCACTCAGACTGGCCCCCCTCAGCAATGTTAAGTGCTCTCTTAGTCTGCTCTAATGCACCTCTAACCCACCACCGAAACCATAGACGACCCCCTTCCACCACCATAGCCCCGTCTGCCTCCGCTTCACAACACAGCTTCTTTTTGCATGTATTGTTTCTTGCTTTGAAGGAGGATGCAGATAGGTTGCTATGGTCCTCTGACAACCTGCTACACAGTTGAGAGAAAGCAGTGGGCCCATTCAAGCTATTCACTGATGGTACATACTACAATATGTAAAAACTACTTCAGTGAAAATACAGCTGTTTCATAAATACATTAATTTAGCTCCTTTATGAGTACAATAACAACAACAAGGCTTTATAGGGCTGGACAGCTTACTGGCATTATTATTAAATGCATGTTTACACACACTCTGGCCTCTGTCACACAGAGAGGGTTGTTGAAATCGGAGCAGCGACTTGCAACACAGTATGTGTTTATGGTGGCGTCTCATCCTGCAGACTTATCCCTTTCACACAGACATCCAATCAGCTCTGTGCCTCCTACCCTACAGGGACACAGAGCGTTAAGGCAAAATAAAGAAGCATGACAGAAGCTTTTGACTAGATTTAGACAAAAATCACTTACTTTTCCAAAACAAAAAATACATTCAGCTGTGTTTTGAATTTAAATATTTTTCATTTCATTGTTCATTCATTGTCATTGTATGACACTGCTTGTGCAGCAGCCGTAACGAATTTCCCTCTGGGGATTAATACAATATCTAAAAAAAAAAAAAAAAAAAAAAAAAAAAAAAAAAAAAAAATGTGTGTTGTACACAAGTCAACAGTTGTAACTGTACTATTAAACCGACATACCAACTCATAGTGTTAGTGTAGGCTATTTCTTAACCAACAAAGGGCAGAATCAATGTTATGACTAATTACTGTTGCTCAACTCCTGAATCTGACCTGCATTATTATTATTATTATTATTATTATTATTATTATTATTATTATTATTATTATTATTATTATTATTATTATTATTATTATTATCAATATTAATAATAATACCATTTTTAATTATTAATGAAATTGCAAATTACATGATCCAAATGTAATAAAATAATCTTCAGAATAATTATTCAGTGTAGATATAACAATTTTCTTTAGCATTTATTGTGAATAAGAAATATGTAAGATTTTATCGACATTACATCATCAGAATCAGAATTGTGTTTATTGCCATGTAAGTGAAGAGGTGTCACATTACTGTGATCAGTGCATACATAAAACATAAAACAATTAACATGCAATATGAAGCATGCATGGGTTAAAATAAAATGAGATAAAATAAAATAAATAAGATAAAAGTAAAACAATGTAATCTAAATATAAGGCTATAAATTGACATATGACAAGACACACAATGAACAGAACATGAGTAGTGGTTGTCATCCCCATCATGTTGAGTGTCAGTCGTGAGTTTTGGTGTTACCATACTTTCTGTGGAAAAGACTAAATGATGCCTATATTGAATAGTTGTGTTACAGGCACATTCAATGACAAACTAGATATAACAATATTTTTCACACTCATTGAAATCGGGCGCTTGCCAACATATGGGCATAGACAGTAAACAAAGTAGATAAAACAGACATCACTGCTTTTAGATATTAGTTTAAAACTCATCAAACTACACTCTACACTCTTAGCTTTCTTGATAACATCAGTTACATCAGTTAGTTTCAATTAATATTTTTCTATAAGGATTTTCTGTGAAGATCATCGTGCTGAATAGTTCAGAACAGCCTATTTTACTCTGTGTATACAGATGATCATACTCAAACCTTTCAGTATTTAATATTCTCTGCTCAACAAGGAGTCCTGTGTGATAGTCGTAAAGGAACGTATTCATTCCTTTATGTGTGGCTATGTGTCTTCACATTGGCGTGTTTCCTGATTGTGTCTAAATTCACTGACATGACTAGTCTCAAATAGGACGTTTATAGAGGTTGTACATGAGGATCGATGTCCTACAGATGTATGAGATACAACAGGGAGATCTGACAGGGAGATACACTGGAAAGGCCTCAGTTTAGACCACACAGCTTTAAAGCTTCAGCAGGAGTGCCCTCTGGTGGATAATCCCTGAAACTGAACAAACCCAAAATGACAGAAATGCTGAATGAGAAATAAATAACGATGATTCAACCAGCTATTTATTGATTATCTGAGTGGACAGAAGGCTTCATAGTTTCATAATGTGGGAGGGTTTGCAAGAAGTGTAGTAGTGGTATTTCAAGATAGAAGGTATTCCTTTAGTTTGTTGATGCCCTTAAAATTAAATTCTTAAAAATAAAAAGTGAAATTATGCTATAATGTCTGTGCCTTGAACTTAGTGGCAAAAATCACATACATAAGTTCAGTGTTCAAAGTGTGTTTTTATATGATCTAATTCTTAGTTTTGGTGTTCAGTGCTCAAAATTCAAAGGCTTTTAAAATTCAGAATCTGATGAGATAGATTTACTTCCATAGCGTACTCCTTGAAATGTTGAAATGTGTCTTAATTAACAATAAAGAATTCAGTCATCAGCGTCATACAGTGTCTGTATGATAATGTTGTAGCAGTGGAACATTGTTCTGAAATGCTGTAACTAAGTTATCAGCTATAGTTACAAACCTTTGCTTCAGGGACATGAGCTGAACAGTGTATCATGCCGGGAGGCAGTAACCCATGCACAGTATGGTGAGATGATGCAGAGATAATTAAACGCTTTACAGAGTCTTTGATGCTCAATTAAAGAGACCTTTCTTATTCTGTTTCTTCCCTGTCACTGCTCATTCTGCATATCAGCTTCTCCTGCTGCAAAAACACAACATGCCTTGAAATGTCCCCTAAAGTGCTACAGTCCAACTCTCTTATTGTCTTGGTCAGTGGGACCAGACATGTGGACATATGGCACCAAAGGTACTAATATTTATACTATAAAGCCAGTACAAAGTCATTCAAAGAGCAAAGAGGGAGTTGTTTTGTCTTGTTTTGTTGTTTACTTTGCTTTCTTACACCCACATTAATTTCACTCTCTATTTAGTCAATTTTAATATTGCTAATGCTATCACACACATGCTCACGATGTAAAAAACTGTTTTAGGAGACTGTTAACATGTGTTAGAGACAAAGTGAGACCAAGAAACTGCCCAAACTACCCTTGTGCCTGCAGGAACTGTGAAGAACACATTAAGCGATGCATGTACATGTACACACCACAGACAGTGTCTGCAACATCTCTCATAGTTTTCTAAAGCACCACATAGAGTCTCTGTGGGAGGCTCTGACCAGCCTGCTTGGTAAATGCACACAAGAGACAAAATTAGAGAAATGCCTTTTGTGTCTGAAACTGAAACATCCTGCACAGCGAGGCATAGTTTTCCATTCCCAGCTGAGCTGCATCTGTACGTATGTGGCCGATTTGTCCTTGCGCACTTGTGATGGACTAACTTACCCTTGTGTCTGTGAGTGACCGTGTATGACCTTTACACAAATCAATATCAATATAAACTGAGAACCAAGTCTTTGTGTCTGTTGGATTTGATCAAAATGTTGCTTCTAAAACTAAAAGTTTCTACCTGCATGGCACAAATATGGCATATTTAAAAGAAAGCCGGTGGGCCAATTAAGCATGGAGTTTAAAAGCAGAGGGATGAGGTATGTGTGCAATGCCTCTCCCTCAAATCCCCTTAGTCAAGGCTTCTCTGTACTGATCTGCTTTGTTGCATATCCGGATGAGACTAGAGTCTCACGTTCATGCCTGGAAACTAACAGACCTTTTTACCCATTAACCCCTAACTATCTAGCAGCACACATTCTAATTAAGCTTCTAGTCATCAGCTGTCCTTTACAGAAGAGAAAGGGCTTTAGTGATTTTTTCTATAGTCTTATTGTGAAAGCGTTGGGAGCTATTGGCAGGTTGTCCAACTTAGATGAAAAGGAATAAAATGACTTCCAGTTAATCACTTAATATAAATTCCTCCAGCTTTCATTCATCCACTGTGATGATGTGCAGCCTGGTCTGGTAGTTTGAATTTTGAAAGTTATGGCAATGAGACAGACTTAGCTTTTGGCTGAGATCTTATTGGGGAACAATGCACAAAAAAAAAATGCAGCCAGCCAGCACCCATCTGAACCCCCCAGAGACAGTGTGTTTTAAGCTTCTGGTGGTTTGTTCCTCAAATACATGAAATAAATCCCTTTTCCACTGGCAAGTCGATAATGAGATTACACACAGAGGCTGTGTGGAAAGTGGGCCGAGGAGGAGAACGGTGGGGTTGAGTCAGGCTGGAGTGATGAGAGATGGAGGATAGTATAAATCAGGAGATAGTGGAGGGAAGGACAGGGTGGCCAAGAAAAATGGACACAATTCTGCTTGGGTGCAGAACAAACCAACAGAGGCATTAGATGATAAAAGCTTCTCACTTATTGGAATTCACTCTATCATCAATTACTGCATTTTAGTGATAGAATGGAGACATTGTTCTAAGTTTAACCTGTGTCATAATGAGTGTTTTTGCTGTAGGTGATGTTCCTGATAGATGTTTTTCCTTTGGTAAAATACACTATTTGTGTGAATGAGCTTATTTATTTTTCATTTCTGTTTAGATTGTGGTAATTTAGATGAAGTTATTAAGGGTTTTAGTTTGTATTATTCACTCTGTTAATCAGCTTACTGTTGATTAGCAAGTTATTATTGCTATTGATTAGAAAGTTAGGTTATGGAGCACGTCTAGCTAACACATAAAGTTAAGATAGACTAGTTCATTACATGCATGGTATGGCCATTTATTTATATACACTGATCTACATAAGGGCTGTAGAAAATCTGGGTTAACCCCACCAATGGCTATAGCTGCCTACACGTTAAGTCTGTTACTAAACAGCTCAAGCCAACAAATAAATGGAATGGAACAAATGTTTCTGTTGGTTAGTGTGCATTTGTCTGACAGCTTACAAAAAGCTCATAATAAAGAGGTTTAGTTCCCTAGCACTATAGTCAGTGGATGTATGTATAATATCTTAGTGGATGGAATGTTGGCCTGTGTGAGCATAATGTAATGAAGGCTGCTAGCATAGTTGTTAGCTTGGGGTTTGTGTACCTCAATCCATATAGGGAGCATGATTTGGTTTGTGTGGTCACAGCATAATCAGTGTTGGTAGTAAAATACAAAAAACACAAAGTAACTGAATGGTAGAATGAATGATGTGTTTGAGCACTTTGGAGCACCACTTTTGGTTGTGGCCAGGTGTATCCAGGTGTAACAGCAGGTATTTAAAGTCCCAGATCAGACCATTCAAAAAAATAGGTGCGGGGGTATTGGTTTGATGAGGGAAAAGGATAGTTGTGAGTTTTATTTTAGCTGTTTAAACTATTAAAGCGTGTTGACATTATTTATTGTAAATATGTGCTGTATTTTATTATAAAGTGTGTTGGGGGTTGAAGTTGGGTACCTTTTAGATAGAGAGAGAAGGAAACTGGCCTTTTTGGTGATTAGAGTGGACTCGAGGTGTGGCTGTAGCTATATAAGGCTGCCATTTTCTACCGATAGTGAAGGATGATCAAGGCTTTGTTGAATACAGCACTCGAGTAGGACATCTAGTGGTAAATAAAATGAAATGCAATCGAGGTGTGTCATTGGTTCATGGATTGTTTGGGATTTGCCATGCACGTTCTTGTTTGACTCCATTACATGGTTGAATGGTTTCAAGCTGACAAAATACAGTTTTTTTCAATCGCTAACAAGCACTCACCCATTCTTCGGATACTTTTTCTAAACTCTTAACACAGACCATACTGACAAAACACAATCAGTCAAATGGTTAATTTTATTCTCAAAAACACATTTTGTTAAATATACGCTAACTCTTTGTTTCAAAATACAATACATCTTTCTCTAACACACTAACTTCACCAAAACACTGGAAATCAGACTCAAAATGAAATTATTCTGTCACAGAAAACACGTTTTCAGTTCACAAGGTACATGCAGTCAATCAAAGTGCACCAGGCTTAAAAATACTGGCAACTGTTAGCATCACAAAATCTGCATAGACTTTCATGTTTCAGTTTTACAGGTATTTGCATGCAAAACATGCAATCCACCATTTTTACACTACATGTCTTGGTGGGGAACTGTATGTCCACGTCATGTTCACATTATAAAGCATTCCAGTAAAAAGTCTTTTTACTGTATACAACAGGACACACAGTAGAAATATTGTTTATGATAGAACAGAAAGAGTTTTATTGCTTAGAGTGAACAAAATATTCATGAAACATAAAAGAGCATTCTGAATATACACACAAAAAAAACAGCACCAAAAAGGCTCAGATGAGGGGGAGCATACAGTTCCCAACCAGGAAATGTAGTGTAAAAACGGTGGATTTCATGTGTTGCATGCAAATACCTGTCAAACTGAAACATAAAAATCTACGCAGCTTTTGTAATTGGGGGGTGGGGGGTGGGGGGTGGACAGATATGTTTTTGTCAACATCGCATCTGATGTCATCCAAGGTGATACACCGGGGATAAAGCCTCCTGGTATGACTGATCCATGCTTGGCAGTCTTCAACTGCAATGTCCCTGCATCCCTGGCATTAATGAGTGACATGTTGTTGATGGTCAAAAACTTTCCACCTCCATGAAGAATAAAAACTCCTCTGTGGGATTGAGAAAAGGTGAATAGGGTGGAAGGAAGAGACGGACCAGTCTTGGGTGGACTTCAAACCATGTTGTGATGGCTTGAGAGTGATGGAAAGCCACATTGTCCCAGGTGATGACAAAGATCCTGATGTCCTCTCCCTCCTGATCCTGCTCTGGAACCAGGTGCTGGTGAAGGTCAATCAAAAAGGCAAGAAGGCGCTCGGTATAGTAGGTCCAATCTGACATCTGTGATGGATCAACCCAGTATTTCCAAGTGCTGCTCACATTGTGATGTTTGCCCCTCTCTGTCCTGGCACTTCAGCTGTGGCTCTTTTACCTATAACATTCCGTCCTTGCTGACACCTTTTGGCCAGATTGAACCCTCATCCAGACATTACTTTGTTTGTCTTTTGTTTGTTTGTTTTGCCTCAAGCTCCTCCTTTATGTGTCTACAATCAGCTGTGGTTGGCCCAATTTATCCATCATAAATCAGCTGTTTGTTAATTATCAGCTTATTTTTTAGCTGATGTTGTTGCAGAAGTCGAGGTTTTATACTGTAGCTAAGGTTTGGAATATTGTTGTTTTTACTGTGGTGTGTTGTGTGCTAACATTTGTAAAAAAGACAAAGATTATCCATCATTTTGGTGGTGGGTACAGCTTATCTGTTAAGAAAATGTAAGCATTGTAGAAATGTGTTTACTGACTGCATATTGTGTGAAAACGATATGAAATGTGTGAATGGTTAAAAACGTGTTAAATTTGGGAGGGAGAGGGTTATGTTAGCTTGCGTGATTACTTACGTGAGTGGTGCTAACTTTACAAGTTCATTCATTCTGCAATTGTACTTGTAAGATAGGGTGACCAGACGTCCCAGTTTGACCAGGATAGTCCTGGTTTTGACTTGCATTGCAGTCTTAATAAGTGTGCGTCGGGACACTAATATGAGAGATTGAGGGTGAGCATCTGTCCTGTGTAGTATTTTAGCAGATACAGTAGTCTACCTTCCTACCTACCGTCTAGACAACCTCTGTCTCCCTCATTAGGCTATTCAGTCAACAACAATGAAAGCTATGAGCAGCACAAAGGAGAGAAAATATGCATTTTACCTTAAATAAATGCTCGTGCCTATTGTGACGATGGGGCCATTCCTTAGAGACTTGAATAGGCTACGGACTAGGTTATGGACTGTAATATAAGATTTAAAAAAAAAATCTGGTCACCCCATCATAAGTTGTTGGACAATTGACCATTTTGAAGTTTTACTATTGTAGGACTGTAGGACTTCTTTTAAGTGTCTGCTTTACCAATGTATGTTAATCTTTATTGTCCAGTCGAATTCTTTAGATGGTCAGACGAGCACTGTGCCACACCAGAACCATGCAGGTTTAAAGATAAAGCCATACACACGTATCAGATCTATCAAAAAAAACACCTACAGTATTATGCTTGAATATGTAGATGAATGTTGAGTAAATAGTAACAAAGCTAAACTGTTTGATCACACTTACAATTTATGTTAGAGCTGATGGACTGCAATAACACCTTGGTACAATTGTTTTTTTTGAGAAACTGAGGTGCAGTTAGAGGCGAATGAAGGATGTATCAGGAGACCATGAAGCAGAAGTCAGCAGCCTGCCAGGAACCAGTCAGTCAGGGGCCACTCATCCAGGAACCAGAGGTCAGTCATGAAAGGGCCAGTGTGGAGGACCTGCTGAAGAGACTAAGAAGGGAAAAAATGATGAGGTTGAAAGCAGCTATAAATCTTTTCTTTACTATTTCTATTGTTGATATAGTAGGTTGACTATAAAATAACTTACCTTTTCTATTAGTTGTCAGATGACATGTTTTGAGTGAGTCTGGTTATGTTCACATACATAGGCTGTTACTTGATAGCAAGAAACAATTGCAAAGCAAACATTGGGCTACCTGCTATCTAAAATTGGAAGAAGATTTCTTTGGAAGAAGCTAAGCTAACTTGTGCAGCTAAATGTATAAACCTTCGAACTAAATCTCTCAGTCTCTCTCTCCCTACAGGTGAGGACGATGGCAGCCCAGTTATGAGTCATCATTGAAGATCATGATATCAGAAAGCTGATGCTTTCAATAGGAATTCCTCATACAGTGGAAGATCTTGTTTCAGAACTCATCCAAACTTTCGGGCTATTATATGAAGACAAAGACTTTGGGAAACTTTGTAAAACTAATAGGGAAAAGCCCCTGACCACCAGATGAATCAGGATCATCCTCTACACTGAGTTTAGTGGACACCTGCCCACCAAGCAGCAATGAAGTGGACAGCTGCCATGCAGATGAAGGATTCTCTGATATGGATAATGCACCATGTAGCTCAAAAGAGTCTGTTGTTCTTCCTGCGCTATGCTCAATGGCTCATGCCATTTCAAATCCCAGAGTTTTCCCATGACACTGAATTGATCCTTGCAAAGGCAAACATGGCATATCATGCCTCTGGAACAACACTTCTGAGATGCAAGAGTCGGCAATAATGCACAACCTTTCCAAAGTCATATTCTCCCACACAGCCTACCTTTGTCTCTGAAACTCAGAGTCTGTCAATCAATGTCTGAGAGTGAAAGTTTCTTCTCTTGTTTCTTTATGCATTTACTAGATCAAGGAAGATTTTCGTTAACAACAGTTCCCATCTGCAGCTGATGTGTGCCAAAGGAAGAGCTATTGGTTCCAGGATGCGTCCTCTTCTGGACACTGTAAATGAGGTAAGTGTTAAGGTGCACCAGTTCCTCTTGCAGAAAAGCAGCCCTGCAGCATGATGAAGAGCCACTCAGTAATGAAGATGCCATTGCTCCTGCAATACCATTAAAAACAAACTGCATTTCTCAGCTGCAAATTGTAGCACAAAAAACGACTATTTGGCAAAATATCCCCTAACAGCATTCCAACTGTGAAGTATGGCGATGTCAGTAAATATCTTGTAGGCATGCTTTGCTGTAAGAGGAACTGTGGGTTAAAAGTGAAATATTCTGTTAGACAGATCTCTTGTGTTATGCACAAAGTACAGGTCCTAACAGGATGAAACAATAGTTTGTCAACATGAAATCTGTGTTGTAGTTAAAGAGCAGGTTTAAATGACCTCACCTGCAAATCAATAACACCAAGAGGATATCTTCCAACACTGCCAGGTATGTTACTGAATGAAGCTCACATCACATCATCTCTTCTCTCCTCTCCTGTCCTGTATTCTTCACACGGGATAAATTATTTAAAGTTGCATTATAGATACAGCTTTAGGGGTTCTGAAAAAATTGGCATATTTAAATGAATGTCCATGATTTGTTGCCTCACCATTGGGATGCTTGAGTCAAGTTTTCATGTTTTTGCTTTCAGTATGTTATCTGCTTGTATTGAAGAGCTGATTAAAAATCTACTTGTGTTGAACTAAATGCTCCAAGAAAACTTAAGTGTACACGATTATGTTAATATGTGTAAATTACAAATGTATATACATACACAATGTATGTATATGTTTTCTATTTTTAATGAGGATGAACTTGATGACCCTCTTGGACCAAACAATGAAAGTGCTTGTGATCCACAACTTTATTGCTGAAGAGAATCCAGGAGAAGTGATAATTGTGATTGAAGGCAATTACATGCTCAGCGGGTGTGAAAACCAAACCAGTGCATGCATGTTGTTGGGATGCTAAAAAGAACAAGATGCTAAGGAATACTTTTAAAGTCTTCCAAAACATTTTCTAGAGCTTGATGGCACAAAACTGCTGAAAAAGGTCCAAACTCTCTAAAGCAAACTAATGAAGTGAACTGGTTCCATCTATACCGTGGCACAGATAGTCATTCCCCCTTTCTTCTTGGACTTGGGCCATGTTTTTTCAGGAACTTGCTGTAACAGGTCTTGGTCCGCTTTGTCAACAACACTGCAGACACACTACACTCAGTCCACTGAAGAAGAAGAAAACTACAAACCAGAAGAGGCTAGCTCTGTGGTGCAACTCAAATATCCGATCACTGAAACAGATTACACGAAGGGTGGAGAGGATGTGGCAGTCCTCTAAATCAGATGACTCCCAGAGGGCCTGGAGAGACAGTCTGCTGACGTATAAGAAGGCCCTTCGCAAAGCCAGGATAGCCTACTATTCATCACTAATAGAAGAAAACAAGAACAACCCGCGCTTTCTCTTGTGGCCAGGCTGACAAAGAGCCACAGCTCTGTGGAGCCTCGCATTCCTGCAGCTCTTAGTAGTGAAGACTTCATGAGCTTCTTCACTGATAAAATCACCACTATTAGAGGACAAATCAACCACAATCTCTCTGTGACCGCTGAGGATACACCGCCACTTCTGGAAACGGATCCTGATCTAACTTTGGACGGCTTCGTGCCCATCGGCCTCCCTGAGCTGACCACCAGCATCTGCAAGTCTAAACCTACTACCTGTCTTCTGGATCCGATCCCTTCACGGCTCCTCAAAGATGCTATTCCTCTGATCGAAGAGTCTATATTAGGACAGATCAACTTGTCTCTGGAAACAGGATATGTACCACAGGCTTTTAAAACTGCTGTGATCGTTCCGATACTTAAAAACCTTCACTGGACCCGGACGTCTTAGGAAACTACAGACCGATCTCCAACCTCACCTTTATCTCCAAACTACTCGAAAGAGCTGTTGTAAGTCAGCTAAATGACCACCTGCATAGGAACAGTCTGCTCGATGCTTTCCAGTCTGGTTTCAGAGCCCATCACAGCACAGAAACAGCACTGCTTAAAGTCACCAATGACCTCCTCATGGCATCGGACCGTGGACTCGTCTCTGTACTCGTTCTACTGGATCTCAGTGCTGCCTTCGACACCGTAGATCATCGCATCCTGCTACACAGATTAGAACACGAGATCAGGATTACAGGAACAGCACTGCGCTGGTTTAAATCATATTTATCTGACAGATTTCATTTTGTTCACACTAACGATGTGTCTTCCACAGGTACAGGGGTTAATCACGGTGTTCCACAGGGTTCTGTGCTCGGACCGATCCTGTTACCCTGTCACCCTTTACATGCTCCCTCTAGGAAACATCATCCAGAAGCACGGCATAAACTTTCATTGTTATGCTGTTGATACCCAGCTGTATTTATCCATGAAGCCTGAAGAAACGGAGCCGCTAGTCAGACTACAGGCGTGTCTAAAGGACATAAAGGACTGGATGTCCTCCAACTTTTTACTATTAAACTCAGACAAGACTGAGGTCATTGTTTTTGGACCTAAACATCTCAGAACTAGTTTATCAGATAATACTTTCTCTCTGGAAGGAATTACTCTGGCCTCCAGTACGACTGTGAGGAACCTTGGAGTCATCTTTGATCAAGACATGTCGTTTGTCTCTCATATTAAGCAGGTCTCCAGGACCGCTTTCTTTCACCTGCGTAATATTACTAAGATCAGGAGCATCCTCTCTCAGAGTGATGCTGAAAAGCTCATCCATTCTTTTGTCACTTCAAGACTGGACTACTGCAACTCTTTATTGTCAGGATGTCCACATTACTCCATCAACAGTCTGCAGCTGATCCAGAACGCAGCAGCTAGAGTTCTGACAGGAAGCAGCCAAAGGGATCATATCTCTCCTGTTCTAGCGTCTCTTCACTGGCTCCCAGTGGACTCAAGAATAGTAGCACTTCAAGATCCTTCTTCTAACTTACAAGGCTCTTCATGGACTTGCTCCATTGTATCTGCAGGACCTGATTGTACCATATGTTCCTAATAGGACACTCAGATCTCTGAGTGCAGGTTTACTTGTAGTTCCTAGGATTCATAAAAGTAGAATGGGAGGACGAGCTTTCAGCTATCAGGCACCACTATTATGGAACCAGTTACCAATCTGGGTCCGAGAGGCAGACACTGCCTCCACCTTTAAGACTAGACTTAAAACTTTTCTGTTTAGTAAGGCGTACAGTTAGCCTTAGACCTAGTGTGTAGCACAGCTATGCTGCTCTAGGCCTACGTTGTCGGGGGGCACAAACATGATCCACTGAGCAGTTTCCCTCTCACCCTCTGACCTCTCCTTTTCTCTCCTTAGTCTGGCTCACACTGGTCTCAAGACCTGCACGCTGACCTGCAGTCCGGCCCGTGAAGTCTCTCTTGCTCTACGTTGTTGGGGGGCACAAACTACTTGAACTACTTCTACTCTCCTTAGTCTGGATCATACTGGGTAATATCGTCTCATAATCTGTGTTTACTGTCTTCCTCGTAGTTCTGTACGTCGCTCTCGCTCTCTCTCTTTGCAGGTCTCAAGACCTGCATACTGACCTGCAGTCTCTCCTGTGCTCATCGACTTCATCAGCCCCTGCTGCTCATCTTTGCTACCAAATTACTATTCCTACTTATGGACCGACGATATATATAGATATCTATTGCAATATAATCACTGTTTCATCTTGCTGTCATGTTTGCTCTGTACTGTATCATGTTTGTATCATGTTTGCTCCTCTTTCTCTCTCTCTCTCCTTCATCCTCTCTCTCTCTTTTTCCTCTCTCTCTCTCTCTCTCTCCTTCATCCTCTCTGACTAGCGGCAGGACTGGTTCCCCCTTAAGCTGACGGGTCCTGCTCAAGGTTTCTTCCTCTTAAAGGGAGTTTTTCCTTGCCACAGTGCTCTTAGGGGGGTTCGGGTTCTGGGTCTCACGCTCTGAGTTTCTGTGAAGTGCTTTGAGACAATGTCTGATTGTAATATGCACTATATGAATAAAACTGAATTGAATTGAATTGCGGAAAGGTGATGAGGTCTTTACACTCTTCAACACTTAAAGAGTGACCAGAGTGATTGTTGGGTTTACCAGGGCAGTTGGACTCAGAAGCAGACTCAGATTCATTTGGTAGCAAAAAAGGCAGTCCAACAGGGCAACGGTACAAAAGGGTCTGGCAGTCTCTAGAATGATAGTCCAGTCCAGGGTTCGGTACACAAAAGACAGTCCAATAGGGCAACAGTACATAAAGGGAAAGACAGTCTCTAAAGTCAGGAGGCAAAGGTGGTCAAACAAGGTAAGCAGTCAAATTCGGCGAAGGTACCAAAAGGGAAGCCAAACCCAAGGAAAATACTGGAATAACGATTGCTGGGGGACACAGAGAATAAATACACAAGGGCAGGGTCAATCAGACTGAACAGATAATAAAAAAGTTAAAGCAATGACTGGAATACCCACACACATTACATGTAGTTTTAACTTGTTATGCTCAAACCTCTTTTCTTTCCAGCAACTGATGCTGAAAATGAACCTTCCCCTTTCATAGCTCAGTTATCATTTTAGGATCTCAGTCCCAACTGCCAGCAGAACATTTCAAACACCACTGGCCTGTTGGCCTGTCTGTCAAACTCTCTTCAACACTGAGGTCAATTACACAGCAGCTGCACATGAGTGAACATCAGTGGATCTGAGCGTGATGGCAGAGAAACTACAGAGAAGTCGTAAAAGCAGCTGCTGTTATCATTTTTTTTACTGCTGCACTCTTTAGATCTTGCTGTAATTACTGTACATTATGTAATTGTAATTTTCTTCCACAGCTCTGTCATTTTCTGAAGGCCAGACAGCACCCATAACCTGACCTGTTGGCCTGCAGCAACCAGTCCTTACCTGCCAGAGGACAGCATGTAATATGATTTCATATATATACTATATACACTTTGGTGATTACTGTTTTTGCTCTAGTGCATATTATATTTGCGTAGTGATGTATTTTATATCATTCCAAAGATAGTAAATTGTATAGTGAGCTTGTTGTCAACATATCTTACTACTGAATGTTTATGCAACAGACCACAAACACAGTTACTGTGCATTTTTGCATTGAACAGATATTTACTGTCATATGCGCTCAATACAAAAAAACAGAAGCACCTGACCAAACATGTGAGAAATACCACGTAGTAACATGGACCACTTACTGCACTATATATACACTGCTAAAAAATAAAGGGAACACTTAAAGAACACAATGTAACTCCAAGTCAGTCACACCTCTGTGAAATCAGCCTGTCCAGTTAGGATCAACACTGATTGTGAATCAGTTTCAGCTGCTGTTGTGCAAATGGAACAGACAACAGGTGGAAATGAGAGGCAGTGATCAAGACGAGAGGTTGAACCCAAACGCTGGACTTAGGTCTTTTCACAGTTACAATGTTTTAATCACTGAGCTGACAAAAGTAATCATCCAAGGTTTTCACAAACGTTACACAAAGTTGTGTGGCATGGCGGGCTGGAGAGGCACAACAGATCTTCCAGGTGAGTCTCTGATGCCAACCAATCAGAAAAGAGGCCCTTCAGAGCAGGCTTCAGAGAAGTGCAAAAAAAATAACCAATGAAAAGCAGACCATAGAAACAACCAATTGCACCTCAGGGCAAATACATGGATTCTCGTGTGTCCAAACCAACATTGAATAGATTTAGGGTCGTGCCACTGTTCAGAGTTTTTAAAACTGCATGAGAACTATTGAATCCATGTTTTAGGAATAGTTACAACTCAGTGTCTCCCAGGCTTTTCAAAAAATCCTCTCCCTGAACAGGTTTTTCAGGACATGTGGGAAACTTCAAGGACATGTGGGAAAGTTCTGCTTACCCTTCAGCAATTTCACTCAAGTGTTGGTTAACTGTGTAAATAGATAGGCACAGCAGGGTTTCACAAAATCGCTGCCCATTGAATCAGCTGATTCAACCTGGCTGCTGGGCCAGAATACAGAGACCTCCTCCTCCTCCTCACATGTCAGCATCCTTCAGATGTTTGCCTTTGATAGGCCAGTATTCAATAGCAGAGGCAGTTTTTCTCTCACTTTTTTTCTTTTGTATATAACAATATGACCACCTGCCTAATATTGTGTTGGTCCCTCTTTTGCTGCCAAAACAGCCCTGACCCATCGAGGCATGGACTCCACTAGACATCTCAAGGTGTGCTATGGTACTGGTGGTACTGGTGGTACTATGGATTCCTGTAAGTTGGGGTGGGGCCTCCTTAGAAAGGACGTGTTTGTCAAATACATTCCACAGGTGCTCAATTAGATTGAGATCTGGGGAATTTGGAGGCTAAATCAACATTTCAAACTTTCTGTTGAGCTCCTCAAACCGTTCCTGAACCTTTTTTGCTTTGTGACACGGCGCATCATCCTGGTGAAATATGCCACTGCCATCAGGGAAAGCTGTTTCTGTGAACAAATGTACATGGTCTGCAGCAATGCTAATGTAGGTGGTACATGTGAAAGCAACATCCACATGGATGGCAGGATGGAGCTAATAAGCTAAAATAATTACACATAATACACATGCTCCTGGACTAATGTTCACATTTCATGTTTGACTTATGTAGTATGTATATCAGAATTAAATTAAAAAAAAAACTCAAAATGTCTCCTCTAACCACTCAGACAATTTGGCTGCAGATCTATGCTGACTGGTCAGATAAGTACATTAAAACAAGAGATCCTGATTCAAAGCCAGCTGGAGTCCTCTCTCTCTCTCTCTCTCTTCATATATATGCTGCTACTTTTCGGATGTGTTAAAAAATAGCATATGTCATGTTTTACTCAATATTTATAATGAAAAGTACCAAAATGATTTTTAATTATGTTCCAGAACATGTTTTAGCCTACAGCTCTGTAAGACCCCAATTATTTTGGACAAAATGTCATTCCTGTCAAGAGCGGAGGGAAATTATGTCAACTCAGACAGTGGGACTTCTTGGACAGAAATGCTCTGGTGTAATCTTGTAATTGCAGACTTTAATAGTTATCTTTGCAGGACCTCTGGTGGCCTCCTTGAAAACTGGAAAAAAATGACCCTTTCAGTGACATGAAGGAAAGGGTAGCCCATAGAAATGATGAGGGGTGTGTGAGAATGTGTTAGCATGTTCTTTTTGCCCAATTAATCTTCTGTTTAATATAAAACTAATTCATCCTTTCTAACCGCCTGATCTCTTTCCTTGTATCCTATCAGCCTGTAGGTCTGGAAAAGGAGAACCACAAAATATGTGAACATTAGAATTACAATATGTATATCTACATTTCCAAAGCCGTAGGAAGCTTACAGGAAATCCTTTAATGTGAATCACTGTTAAGAGAATTGATCAGAGAATAGCACATGAAATGTATAGTATGCACACAGAACTGAAATGTATAGATTGTCGTTATTTTTTTGTTTTGCCTAAAATAGTGTGCAGTGATACTCACAGTCAAAACATACAAAACTAACTACGGCTGCAGTTTAGAGGACATTTCAGCAGTAATTTCCTGTGGGATTAAGACAGCATCATTCTGTTGTTGCAAAGCTTTTTACCTCATCTCATCATGTTGCATGTCTCCTTTCATTTAAAATACTGTTTACTATTTCAACCCATTTGTGAGTCATTATTCGAGGTAATGTCTGCCTCACAGCCCCCATTAACGCCAAGCTGCTTCTAAAGTGCATGAAAAATACCCTGGAGAGGCCCAGGCTAAATGTATGAGGGCTGTTCCACCTTCACAAATCACTGGCTGCTGCTGTTAAATAACTTTCACATCAAATCTGAAATTTGAACAAGAAAGGCAGTGGCATGGGAAAGTACAGAGGAAAGGTTAGCAGCCTGCAAAGAGCATGCAAAAATGACTGAACTTCAATTTTATCAGCAAATATTAACACATGGAGCCGCTCAGGTTCTGACACTTCAGGAACATGCACTACATGCATAATACATGCAAATCAATGCAAGTCAAATTATGTCAAATTATGTAAATGAGCATAAACAAATGATTTCCACCAGTTGAAACAGACACAGGTGTGTTTCTTCTAAGCTGATTCCACATACACACATTGTGATTCGGATGTTGATGAACAATAATGATTGTATCTACTGAGATATAGTGCCTTTATAAATGCTGTGCCAAAAATAGGCAGCAGAGGGCACACAACTCAAACCTTTGAATGTACAGCAGTAGAGTGCATTTGGTTTCCAACCTGACAACACAAGGCGACAACAACACATGGTGATTAATATATTGTAATAAAATGTATCAGAAGCTTATGGAAAACACACACACATGCATGCACACACATGTGTGTGTGTGTGTGTGTGGGGGGGGGGGGGTGCATGGTAAAACAGGGCTGTAACAAATGTCATAGCCAATAATCTGTCAATAATTTGAACTTTTATTCAATGGATCATATAAATTAACCAGTGATTCTCAGTTAGCTAGCAGCTTTTAAATTCACTTATATTTACTACTTACTATCATTACTATTATGCTAAATAACAAAAACAAATTTTATTCTTGGAATATGTCATTTGTTACTAACTCTACTGCTCAGTACACAATTAACACAAAAACTAAAATAAAAAAAAAATGTGTTAACGTGTTAACAGACAAAAAGTCCAATTTAATCAAAGGAAGTCTTTTTTTTAAATAATTAATAATAATTAATTATTATTGCATTTCTGTCATTCTGTTTTCTACAGAATAATTTGTAAGTTGCAACAATATGACCTTAATGTCTATATAATAAAGTCTAAAGGCTGCTCTGACATGGTGGATGTTGCAGGACAGCTGGGTACCAAGCTCGGTGTCTCACCGAGGCAAGCCCTTTGACTGTATATATGGGGGCAAGCCTGACTCCTTATTGTAGACTTTTTATGCTCCTAAACCTTGGATGACATGATATCTGTTGCATCAGTTGTTGCTATTTTGAAATGTTTTGTTGTCTCTTTTCAGACATAACTGTCAGAGATAGTAAGATGGTTCACTTCTTAGCCACTTCCAACGATACCTCTATTGGGTAAATCCAGCTGGTTTGTGGCCCATGGACCACATTTGACTGCACCTTCTATTAGTTTTGGTCACCATTGCATTTAAAAAGGTTAAGGTTATTCTGCTTTTTGTAAGTTTTTGTTTGTTGTGTAGTTTTTTTTGCCAGTTAGAGGCAGATTAATAAAAAATACTGTTTACAGAAATAATTTAGCTTTTTTAATTTACAATTAATGTGGCTTGTATATTCCAACCACAGTGTAAAGGCAAGTAATTAAAATTAAAGTGTAATTAAAACATAAATCATGCATAATCAGGTGATCATAGGTAACCCAAAGTGTTTTGTTAAATGACAGAAACTGTATGATTCATTCATTCAGTTTGACCTGTGAGTTATAAATAAATAAATCCATCAACAGACACTGGCTTGTTATGCTAATGGGAGAGAAAAGGCTAGAATTTGTTATTGCAGTCAGAAAGATCATACTGCACTCCTTCCAGACACAGACAGGGAGTTAAATGAGGCATCTCATTAGGCTTTTTAAATGTGTTTCAAACATTACAAAACAACAACCCTAACAGCACAAGACAATAACAGCCCCAAGAAAAAAAATGATGTTCTTCTGTTAACAAAGAGGATGTATGCTTTTTTTTCCTCGACGCACACCTTGTTGCATGAAACAGTATTTATCAAAAACAGAACAAGACAAATGAAGGCAAGCAGCTATAGCAGAGATAGACCATCTCCACTGAAGTGAGTCCAGGCATGAATGCAGTCACCTCACGGTGTGTAGTAATTCAACAGTGCACACACAACACACACAGCCAGTGTGGGGAAATGTATAATGCTAATAATGAAACACCGTTTCTACCTTTGGGCTGTTGAGGACTGATGCATTTAATTGTCTGTCTTATTCCTTTCATGTGAAGCACACATGGACTGTCCACCACAGAGACGAAGCGAAAGCACACTCAGTCTCAGTCTCAGGAAGAAAACATGCTTAGCACATTCAGATTGCATTGGAGCTGTGATCTGATCCAGCAGTCAGTCACAGATGAAGCTGCCTCACATACATCATGAACACCTCCCCCACTGCCTTTGCCACCTTATACATCAATGACTGTACCACCTGCCAGCTGTCTGTCACACTAAAGCCTGTGGATAACAGCACCTAAGAGATCTCATTGCCAGTGATGATAAGCTCATAGACTGATTTATATCCAAACTATACTGTATAGGACTGACTCCACACAAACCTTCCATAGAGGGTCATTCTGATTTAAGTTAGCCAAGTTTTTTTTTTTAATGCTGGACACTAAGGCCCACCTGATATTGAATTTCCAGTTCTATGGATGCACAATACAAAACTGTTGCCACCATGCAGTATGCCAAACTTGACCAACTGCAGATGCTGATAAAACAAAATTGAAAAAATTAGGCACATCTTTACATGTAATTGCTGAGAATGTTGAGCCATTCATTTAATGGAATTAACATATTGATTAAAATTCTATTGTTGAAGGAATGCAATTAGCCTCTTCCTCCCTGACAGTACTGAGCTTTCATTAGCAAACAGCAACCCTGCTAGCAGTACCTGACACACTACAGACACACTTGTCCCTCCTTCACACTCACATCAAATGATGTGCACTGGGGGCAATGGATTTATCAACTTATATGCATATGTACTAATATTTATATAATGAAAATGACTGGTTTTCCACCCCACATAGTGGACAGCATGACATGATGGTCTCAGGGACAGGGTTAGGCTAGAGTTATACTGAAAATAGAAGATGATGGCCGCATTACAGTGTTTTTCAATCGCTAACAAGGGCTTACCCATTCTTCAGATACTTTTTCTAAACTCTTAACACGGACACATACCGACAAAACACAATCGGCCAAAGGGTTAATTTTATTCTCAAAAACACATTTTGTTAAATATACACTAACTCTTCTTCTAACACACTAACTTCACCAAAACACTGGAAATCAGACTCAACCGAGTTCCCAACCAAGCAATGTAGTGTAAAAACGGTGGATTGCATGTTTTGCATTAGTTAGTTCAATAATTGACAAACAGCTGATTTATGTTGGATAAATTGGGCCAACCACAGCTGATTGTAGACTGGATTGCAGAGGCAGGTGCTGAGGATTCTTCAATGAATTTACACATAAAGGAGGAACTTGAGGGGTGATGTTTTTGGGAGCATACACATGAAAAGACAAAGTAATGTCTGGATGAGGGTTCAATCTGGCCAAAAGGTGTCAGCGAGGACGGAATGTTATAGGTAAAAGAGCCACAGCTGAAGTGCCAGGACAGAGAGGGGCAAACATCACAATGTGAGCAGCACTTGGAAATACTGGGTTGATCCATCACAGATGTCAGATTGGACCTACTATACCGAGCGCCTTCTTGCCTTTTTGATTGACCTTCAACAGCACCTGGTTCCAGAGCAGGATCAGGAGGGAGAGGACATCAGGATCTTTGACATCACCTGGGACAATGTGGCTTTCCATCACTCTCAAGCCATCACAACATGGTTTGAAGTCCACCCAAGACTGGTCCGTCTCTTCCTTCCACCCTATTCACCTTTTCTCAATCCCACAGAGGAGTTAAAACTGTAAACAGCAGTGGTGGAATGTAAACTCACTGCTGTTTAACACTGAGTATTTTTACTTTGCTGGGTAAGTGTACTTTTTACAGTTTTTTCTGATTGCTTAAGCACATTTCTGTAACTATTGGCTATTTGTGCAAAACTCTACACACAGATAAAAAAACCTTACACCAAATAAGCAAAACATTGTAGATCTCTTGCAAAAGCTAATACATCTTGCTTAACTCTTCAAACCTTTGTAAAAATGGTATTTTTGTACCAAACAGTTAACACAAACCATCATATTACTAAGCACACAATGTGCCAACTACACACTGATGGTATTACAGTTTTTTCTGATTGCTTAAGCACATTTCTGTAACTATTGGCTATTTGTGCAAAACTCTACACACAAATAAAAAAACCTTACACCAAATCAGCAAAACATTGTAGATCTTTTGCAAAAGCTAATACATCTTGCTTAACTCTTCAAACCTTTGTAAAAATGGTATTTTTGTACCACACAGTTAACACAAACCACCATATTACTAAGCACACAATGTGCCAACTACACACTGATGGTATTAACTGAAAACACATCTGGCTTTTGCTTTCTCTGTGCACAAGGTCTGTCCATGTGAGGTCAAACTTTTGTCATAAATAGTTCTATAGAAACACAGGGATTCAAATTTCAAGTATGAATGTTTATTCACACACATCAAAACAAACACTAGAAAACATACAATTTCACTGAAAGAGAGAGAGAGAGAGAGAAAATCAGTCTCATTGTCTCTCTGGGTCCGGCCACAGAATTTCATCAACATCACATGCAATGTCTTCTAGTCCAAGGCACCGGGGAACATGTCTCCTGGAGTGCCGTATCCAGGCCTGACATGATGCCTGGTCCATATCCTTGCATGCCTCCTTCCAGATGCTGGATGTCTAGCAATTCTATGGAGTAACAGTTTCAGTTTTACATGTACAGTATTGATGTTTTTCTCATTAGAGAAAAACTTAGAGTGAAGGAACTGTACTAACCCATTCTCATCAATATGTCCTCATGATGCTTGCTATATTGTAGCGGCTCAGGCTGAACCCGTTGTCCAGCTTCCCTCGGGGTCATTCCATGGTTGATCACATGATCCACTATTGTAGCTCCGATGACATCAGTAATTCTATTTCTTCTTACCCTTCCTCCTTCCTCTTCACCTCCTCGTCCTCTTCCTCTTCCTCTTGCTTCCTCATGTCCTCATCCTCCTCTAATTCTCACTCTTCTCAGTCTCCTTCTCCCTCCATTGTTCTCCACACTGAAGCTTACCTGTGTCTTATTTACAGATCTCATGCTGATTGCAAAGTGAACTAATGATGTAAAACAGTTCTCACATGTGACAGTGTAGCCAGACAGTTGGCAAAATAGTGTAAATACCAGCCATACATGTGTGTAGTTTTACTAGGAGTGTGTTGATCATTTGGAAGTTGTGTGTAAAGCAGTGAGTTGTGTTTACAGTTCAGCAAAAATAGTGCTGTGAAGTTTATTATATTTATACAATTGCAAATTGTGTGTTACAAAAGTGCAAACTGAGTGTAAAGCAGTTTTTTTGCTTTTAGTTTTGCAAACTCAGTGAGTGATTTTGCTAAAACTATTAATAGTTTTAGAAATTGTGCTATAAGAATCATTGTTAGTGTTTAAGCAATCAGAAAAAACTGTAACTGAAAACACATCTGGCTTTTGCTTTCTCTGTGCACAAGGTGTGTGTGGGTCAAACCTTTGTCATAAATAGTTCTATAAACACACAGGGATTCAAATTTCAAGTATGAATGTTTATTCACACACATCAAAACAAACACAAGAAAACATACAATTTCACTGAAAGAGAGAGAGAGAGAGAAAATCAGTCTTGTCTCTCTGGGTCCGGCCACAGAATTTCATCAACGTCACATGCAATGTCTTCTAGTCCAAGGCACCGGGGAACATGTCTCCTGGAGTGCCGTATCCAGGCCTGACATGATGCCTGGTCCATATCCTCGCATGCCTCCTTCCAGATGCTGGATGTCTAGTAATTCTGTGGAGTAACAGTTTCAGTTTTACATGTACAGTATTGTTGTTTTTCTCATTAGAGTATGGTACACCTACAAAACTTAGTGTGAGGGAACTGTACTAACCCATTCTCATCAATATGTCCTTATGATGCTTGCTACAGTGTAGCGGCTCAGGCTGAACCCGTTGTCCAGCTTCCCTCAGGGTCATTCCATGGTTGATCACATGATCCACTATTGTAGCTCTGATGACATCAGTAATTCTATTTCTTCTTACTCTTCCTCCTTCCTCTTCACCTCCTCGTCCTCTTCCTCTAAATTCACCTCCTAGTCTTCGTCCTCCTCCTCTTCCTCCTCTTCCTCATGTTCCTCCTCTAATTCTCGTTCTTCTCAGTCTCCTTCTCCCTCCATTGTTCTCCACACTGAAGCTTACCTGTGTCTTATTCACAGTGCTCATGCTGATTGCAAAGTGAACTAATGATGTAAAACAGTTCTCACATGTGACAGTGTAGCCAGACAGTTGGCAAAATAGTGTAAATACTAGCCATAAATGTGTGTAGTTTTACTAGGAGTGTGTTGATCATTTGGAAGTTGTGTGTAAAGCAGTGAGTTGTGTTTACAGTTCAGCAAAAAGAGTTCTGTGAAGTGGATTATATTTATACAATTGCAAATTGTGTGTTACAAAAGTGCAAACTGAGTGTAAAGCAGTTTTTTTGCTTTTAGTTTTGTAAACTCAGTGAGTGATTTTGCTATAACTATTAATAGTTTTAGAAATTGTGCTATAAGAATCATTGTTAGTGTTTAAGCAATCAGAAAAAACTGTAAGTACCAAGCTTCAGTACTTCCTCAACCACTGGTAAACAGTCAGTTTTAACATGGCAAAAACACTAATAACCACAAACGCTGTAAAAACGTCACAACATCAGCCGTACTGGTCTACATGTACTAATGTGACATCAGCAGATCATTAAGACTTTAATTTAGACAGCACATTGTCCCTTACCCAAAGTACACGCTAGACAGTGTGTAAGTAAGTGTATGAGATGCATGACACAAAGAATCCAAATGTGTTTCAATGTATCATCATATTTTACAGTTTTTTCTGATTGCTTAAGCACATTTCTGTAACTATTGGCTATTTGTGCAAAACTCTACACACAAATAAAAAAACCTTACACCAAATCAGCAAAACATTGTAGATCTTTTGCAAAAGCTAATACATCTTGCTTAACTCTTCAAACCTTTGTAAAAATGGTATTTTTGTACCACACAGTTAACACAAACCATCATATTACTAAGCACACAATGTGCCAACTACACACTGATGGTATTAACTGAAAACACATCTGGCTTTTGCTTTCTCTGTGCACAAGGTCTGTCCATGTGAGGTCAAACTTTTGTCATAAATAGTTCTATAAACACAGGGATTCAAATTTCAAGTATGAATGTTTATTCACACACATCAAAACACACACAAGAAAACATACAATTTCACTGAAAGAGAGAGAAAATCAGTCTCATTGTCTCTCTGGGTCCGGCCACAGAATTTCATCAACATCACATGCATGCAATGTCTTCTAGTCCAAGGCACTGGGGAAAATATCTCCTGGAGTGCCGTATCCAGGCCTGACATGATGCCTGGTCCATATCCTCGCATGCCTCCTTCCAGATGCTGGATGTCTAGCAATTCTATGGAGTAACAGTTTCAGTTTTACATGTACAGTATTGATGTTTTTCTCATTAGAGTATGGTACACCTACAAAACTGTGAAGGAACTGTACTAACCCATTCTCATCAATATGCCTCAATAAGCCTCATGATGCTTGCTACAGTGTAGCGGCTCAGGCTGAACCCGTTCAGGGTCATTCCATAGTTGATCACATGATCCACTATTGTAGCTCCGATGACATCAGTAATTCTATTTCTTCTTACCCTTCCTCCTTCCTCACCTCCTCGTCCTCTTCCTCCTGCTTCCTCATGTCCTCATCCTCCTCTAATTCTCGTTCTTCTCAGTCTCCTTCTCCCTCCATTGTTCTCCACACTGAAGCTTACCTGTGGCTTATTTACAGAGCTCATGCTGATTGCAAAGTGAACTAATGATGTAAAACAGTTCTCACATGTGACAGTGTAGCCAGACAGTTGGCAAAATAGTGTAAATACCAGCCATACATGTGTGTAGTTTTACTAGGAGTGTGCTGATCATTTGGAAGTTGTGTGTAAAGCAGTGAGTTGTGTTTACAGTTCAGCAAAAAGAGCGCTGTGAAGTGGATTATATTTATACAATTGCAAATTGTGTGTTACAAAAGTGCAAATTGAGTGTAAAGCAGTTTTTTTGCTTTTAGTTTTGCAAACTCAGTGAGTGATTTTGCTATAACTATTAATAGTTTTAGAAATTGTGCTATAAGAATCATTGTTAGTGTTTAAGCAATCAGAAAAAACTGTAAGCTCATACCCAACTACTCATTTACAGTTTTTTTCAGTCGCTAACAAGCATTTGTCCAAACAATTGTTACATTTTCAGAACTCTTAATACAACGTGCACAGCATCGGTCTGTTGTGACCATACCAGTCACACATTTCATGTCGTTTTCACACAATTTGCAGTCAGTAAACACATTTCTACAATGCTTACATTTTCTTAACAGATAAGCTATACCCACCACCAAACTGATGGATCATTTTTGTTAGCACACAACACACCACAATACAAACAACAATATTCCAAACCTTAGCTACAGTATAAAACCTCTACTTCTGCAACAATATCAGCTCAAAAACAACACATCAGCTCAAAACTAAGCTGATAATTAACAAACAGTTTAATAATTGATAAACAGCTGATTTATGTTGGATAAATTGGGCCAACCACAGCTGATTGTAGACTGGATAGCAGAGGCAGGTGCTGAGGATTCTTCAATGAAATTGACGCATAAAGGAGGACCTTGAGGGGTTATGTTTTTGGGAGTGTACACATGAAAAGCCGTGGATGCAGGGACATTGCAGTTTTTAAGCCTGGTGCACTTTGACTGCATGTACCTTGTGAACTGAAAACACGTGTTTTCTGTGACAGAATAATTTCATTTTGAGTCTGATTTCCAGTGTTTTGGTGAAGTTAGTGTGTTAGAGAAAGATGTATTGTATTTTGAAACAAAGTTTGACTTAGTGTATATTTAACAAAATGTGTTTTTGAGAATAAAAATTAACCATTTGGCCGATTGTGTTTTGTCGGTATGTGTCTGTGTTAAGAGTTTAGAAAAAGTATCTGAAGAATGGGTAAGCGCTTGTTAGCGATTCAAAAAAACTGTAATCAACCAGCATCATTGTCATTCATTTAAAGTGATGAATGTACTTTCAGCATTTGCTCCATGTTAACTGTATGTTTTCCTGAAAGACAAAACCAGCTCTTCAGCTGCTAAATGCTCCACTGTGTACACCAGCTGCTCTGCTGCTGGGCAGAGATTGCACAGTGGATTTAGAGCGTCTTCTCTGAAAACCTGCTGTGGCTGAAAATGAAGCTATGAGAGTAGCAGAAACTAACTGAAGCCAAGCCCCTCATTTACTGTAGATCCATCACTTCTAATGTATGCAATATTTACATTGTTATTTAATAACAATTTAATGGAGTTAACGTCTGAAGTGAAAAGTGCTTACTACAGGTAAAACTGCTCACTTGTGACTTCGGCAGAGTCGTCAGTTTTAACCATCTAATGTCAGTAACACCATTGAGTTAGAACATCATCTGCTTAATCAAGAACACCCAATAAAGGATTTCTTCCTGCGGCAGTTGAGTGAACTCAATGACTCAAGACTGATCCGGGCCCAATTCTGCCATTCAGTGATGCACCAGTTCCTTGCATCATCCATCTTTAAGTCTAGCTCGTCCATCCCCGAGGCAGAACTCAAGCTTATTTTCCACGCTGGTGAGAGGGTCACTGAAAGTTACATCTGAAAAGAGAGCTGACGAAGAAAAGAGGAACAGAGAAACATGATCTGAAAGTTGCAGGTAGTCTCTAGAGTTCACTCAAGGCTGTACAGCAAGAAATCATCCACACAACAGACAGTTTCTGGAAGTGCTGCAACTGCTATGAATGTTGTAGATTAACACAATGTGTCAGTGTAAAAAAAGCTACGGCTTGCTGCTGTTTACCTGCTTTTGCAAGGCATGAGAGGAGTTTTCCACAAATTAGATCAGTGGAATCGAATAATGAGATTGTGGTAAACACTGCTTGTTAAACACTTCACAGCAATTAGCAGTTACTTATTATAGTTTGTTTATTGTGCTTTCATATTAATTTCATATTTACAAGTCTTAAGTGCTGCACTTCACACATGCATCATTACCACAGAAGAGGCTTGAGTTGACAGTCATATAACAAAAATGACACTGATCATTGTGTAGTTGTTGGTACATTATGTTGATCTGTTATGAGTTGGAGTGGCCTTATAGATAGATACTTTATCACTTATCAAGATGAATGATACAGTGAATGTCAGTTGTACAGGTGGAATGTTCACAAAATCCATGGTTCGATTTGTATCACGGTTCTGAGGACACGGTTTTTGGTTCAGTTTACATTGTTGAGGTTTTTTTCTACATTTAACATTCTAATTATCCAACATTTACCCTATTTAAGAATCAGCTCAGTATTTCCCCTACCATTAGAAGTAGTCAATTTTATTTCATTTTATTTTCTATTAGCGCCAGATCATAACAGAAGTCATCAAATCAGTGTGCAGTTTGGTCCTGGATCTTAATGTTGCACTTACTAATACTGTTATGTCAACACTTTAAAGGTGAAACTCATTTACTTGTTTACTTGTGAAAATAAATTTTCTATTTTCATTGTTTGCTCATTAATAAAAATGATTTTATTTTTCTTTCAGTGACACTGGTGCTAAATTAAATGTGCACATTTAGAATAATAACAATTAAAAAGGCAGATTATTCCTGTTGGAATATGCTATATTTGTTTATAGGTGATTAAACATTCAAATATAGGTGGCATCGTACTGTAGTACAGCACAGGAGAAGTGCACAAAGATGATGTGGATCATACGCTTGAGCTGCAGACATGGGCTAATCAGGATCTGACACTAAGAGGAACATTGTAATATGCTGTTAAGAAAATATTTTGTTTGTAATGGATTTGGGATCCGTATCACACATATGCAGTTTTAACATTGTTGCATTAAATGCTATAGACAACTACCCTAATGGCATGGATGCCGCTATATATATATTTTGAATAATTATATGTTGTATTGTAAAATCTACAGTGAAGATTCTAAATATTCAAGTTCAAAATAACATACCATATGCTACGATGCCTGACAAATTCAATGAGAAGTTGTCAGGGTTTGTGGATGAGAGGACTCAGACTCAGGCAGAAAGCTGATCTTAAAGCCGGGCATACACTGTGCGTTTTTTGGTCCGATTTTGACACGAATTTTGAGTCGTACGATTTTTTTGGGTCGGGCCGAATTTCAGCTTTGTCGTGCGTCTTTAATCGGGCAGTGTACTGGAGGTCACAAGAGGCGATTAACATTGCACGAACGGCTGATCGGTTGAATTTCTGACATGTTTGATATTTTTGTTGGCCCTCGTGAGAGTATCGCACAGTTTAAGCAGACATACGGGCCGAAGACTTTTTTTTCGCTCACTGCGCATGCGTTTGCCGAACACGCTCGACGTCACTGCACAAACATGGCGGCACCCACACGGCATTAGAGGCAGCAACAGGCAGCACAGATTGTGACTGACTGAAACAGCAACAGCTCCGGGTTAGACATGTTTAATTTCCGGTTCAATGTGATCACCTGAATTCGCGTGTAGTGTGAGCAGTGACGTTGCAGCCGACCATTGCACCGTACAGTGTGAGCACATACATCGTGAGCTTTGACTTGACATCGCATGCCTTTTATTCGTACTGTGTGAGTTGGTGTTAAACACAGACTTCCCCAAAATCGCACAGTGTATTGGAGCCTTAAGACGACACGACACAGACAAAGGGGAGGACTTAAATGAACAAAGGTAACAAGGCACAGGTGAACACAATCAGGGCAGGGTAGGCAATCACAAAGAGGGAAGAACATAAGGAAACAAAACTGAAAGATACACAGGGAGAACTTCAAAATATAACAGGAACACCAAACAACAACACAACCAGAAACATATCATGAAAACCGAGTCACACCCCAAAAACAACAAAAATAACCAAAGACTAAAACTTAACGAGAAAACAAAGGCAACCAAAACACCAGATCATGACAGCTGTAGAGCGAAATGACCAATCAGGATCCATAAGCAGGATGCTATTGTGTTATGGACAAAAATACCCTTGCTGTGTGAAAGATGAAAAGCCTTCATCTTTTTTGCCACAATTAAATTCTAAAATATGGTCAAAGTCAATGTCCTGGCATGTCCTGGCATATGGCAGTATTCTCAATACTGCCATATGTGTTGGACATGCAGAGAATCGCAATTGCGTCAACTCCACAACAACACAACTTTTGTAACTTTTTTCAAGATTGAGAGGCTTTGGTCCTAGGCTCTAGCATCTGGTGGGCCAATTTTGGTACATTGACACTGATACAACATGCATAGGCTGTCCATCCCTCTGGTTAGACATTTTGCTTCCATGTGAATAGCTTTACAGAAACTCAGGCACATCCACTCACCTTCAGTTTACAGTATATCAGACATTTACGATTATTAGATAATATGTTGTAATCATTTTAATGACTCCCTGACATTTAAATGTGCAGCAGCACCAACAGGTTGACATTTTCCTCAGTAAAAAGGTTCAGCAACTATTGACTGGGTTGTTATGGAACGATATGCCCCTTCAGGATATAGAGTAAGACAAACAGAATCCGTCTTAATAAAACCATCAACTTATTTTATTTCATCTGCTATCTTTAGTCATGTGAGCGCAGGTCTAGCCAGTTTGTTGTATTGAAACTTATTTTCTCATATGGTAATCATTGGCTGTACTGTACTGTTGAATTTTCCTGTTTTCTAAAAAGTTTCCACAGTTTTATTTTGAAATATCTGTCCTCTTCTGTTAGTTTCATTTCATTTCATTTCCCTTTTAAGTGACACGTGTTTCTTTGTGTTTCTTGGCTCCTTATACTTCCTGTTTTATTTTGGTGGTCATATGTCTCTCAGTTTGTTTAACTTCCTGTCACTTTCCCTCCTCTGTGATTGGCTGCCGTGTTTTCATGGTTTCCACTTGTGCCTTATATTACCCTAACCTGGTTGGAATCATTTTAGTCCCTGCAAAGAGCAGGCTTCCCCTCCTGAGAAATGAGAAAAATAAAAAATACCTTGCTGGAACCATGGCATGTTTTTATTCACATTTTTGTGTTATTCGTGTCAGTCCTTGTACTGCCCTCTATTGTCTGATTTTGCAGAAGAACAGTGTGGGATTAGTGCAATGTGGCTCATCAGTAGTCAAGTAAGGACAGATTATCTTCTCTTAAATTATTCTGATTGCCACATTGCACTTTCTGCATCTTCTCATTCTGAACTGGGCTGAACTAGAAATGTTTTCCAGCCAAATCACCACCAGTGCTGTGCCACAGTGAGTGCTCTGTTGGATGTGCAAGGCTGGTTTTTAACTCTGTGGCAAAGCCTTCAGATGTGTAGCACTGCTCAGTTTTATAGCATTTATTTTCCAGATAAATAGAAATGGCAGTCATTGTAGTTTTATGACAGAGGAATAGCATTCAATAAAGTGGACTGTCCAGCATTTTATGTCTCGATGCTGCTTCATGGGATAAAAACAGTAGCATAAAGCCTCTGTAAAGTGATTAAGGAAAGGTTAATAGGTGTAAAAGGTGTTTTTTAATATATATATTGATAACCAGAATTAGGCAGAATTAAACCAGCTGGTTTCTGACATAATCAGCCCTTTATAATCAATGTTTATTCCATTATGTCTCTGTTAACAAGTATTTTACCTTAAATGATTTTGATGGTAGAAGCTTCTGTTTGCAGAAACGAGGTGAACCCAGGAAACAGTGATTCACTCTGTGTGTTACTGCAGCTCATTTATCTTAAGCATGATTTATGGTACCGCTTTTGGCTTTCCGTGTAGCAACGTGGAGGATTCAAGAAGTTCAAGCAATGCAAAAGGATATAGAGACGCACTCACATCCAGTCACCACCCGGGTGAAAAGTTGCCTTGACCCCTTAGACTCTAGAGACTGGCCACAGACATGAGTCATTCCCCTCAGACTTTGATGTTAAAATAGCTCTATCTTTAGAGGAGAAATAAACATGTTTGCAGCCTTATACAAAGCCTGGCCTACCTCCGCTCCATTCAACCTCCACCTATTTGCCTGTTTAGATGGTCAGAACCCAGCACGGAGACTTAAGATACAGTAGCTTTTTAGAAACCCATGAGTGACATCATAGATGTATACAAACTATACCATCAGCTAAAATATAAATACAATGCATGTTGTTTAGCATTATAACATCAACAACCTGTCATGTTTGTCTTTGTAATGTATGATGTTTGTGCATGTTTGTTACTCTCTCTCTCCTTCCTCCTCTCTGTCCTGTCTCCCTCTTCTCCTCCTCCTCTACCCAGCCGACTGTCAGCAGGAAGGTCCTCCTTATGAGTCGGGTCCTGCTCGAGGTTTCTTTCTGTTAAAAGGGAGTTTTTTTTGCTATTGTCTGCTTCATTGTCTGGGTTCATGCTCTGGGTCTCTGTAAAGCACCTAGAGACAATTATGATTGTAACAGAAGCTATGCAAATAAAACTAAATTTCATTGAATATATAACATATACTGTATATGTTTGTACCACAACAGCAACAGAGTTTTGTGAAAATACGAAGAAGTGGGGACAGAAGCACAACAAAGATCACCTTATTTATTAATCATACAGCACTCTGTTTCACTCACAGCATAGGCCACCTAGCACCAACACAGAGCAAGCATCACCTTTCAGTCTCCCAGACTGCAACAAGTGTAAAATAAAAGTAATCATGAACCTGATTATTATTGATTTAATCAAGACAGATATGAAAGATGGTTATGTGCCTCATCTGGACAACCATCACTTTTTTCAGATGAAATAAAAAAACTGAAGATGAAAAGTAACAGAGCAAAACATCAACAAAGGCCTTTTCTTTCTGACAGTGAAAAAACTGTTTTAAATGTTTTTATTTAAAGCAGTCTAACCTAGCATGCCTGAATACATGAGGTTTTTTTAATAATACTTCTGATTTTCTGTGAACAAAATATGGATTTATTTTTGCTTTCCAAAATGTTCTCTGAGCTGATGCTGGCGTCATTTATGCCTTATGAAACCCAAATCACTTTGGGCGAAAATGATTCGTGATCACCACCGGGACAAGTTATATGTTAGCACCACTGTCAACACATCAAAATAAATAAGTAATTAAATAAATAAAGGGTGGACACTGGTAGACAAATGTCCTCACATATTTTAACAGAGTTTAATTTAAATTGTCTTGACATCATCACATAGATGAGTGTGCATTAGCACCGAGGCTGAGCAGATGGTGGTGCAGTGACTCAAATGGTGTCTTCAAGGGAAGGTGCTTGTAGCAGTTTGTGCAATATATTGCTGGTAAGGTTAATAAATCATGACCTGACACTTTATAAAACAAGCTGATGTAGTGATATCAAAATATTTTTCAAATAATAAAAAATATTTGTTTCTAGTCAGTGGCTCTAGTCGTTGATCAGTGGTTTCATAGTAGAACTGTCAATACATTGAATTTATGTATGCTGTCAGATGATGTTACAAAGGAACAAAGAGGATTTTACAACACATGTTCATGAAAAAAGCACGATTAGGGACACATGGTTACATGTATGCTAACAGAATATATGGGTGTGTTGCTTGATGTGATCCAATCATGGGATCATTACAACCCCAGAGGTCTGACTTAGGAGGCAGGGGGGTGTACAGGCAGCATTGGTGGAATGTAACTAGGTACCGGTATTTGTACTTCTTTACTGTACTTCACTGAGAGGCCGAAAAACGATTGGTGGAGTGTCGACCTTAAAGAAAAGAGTTGCTTGGATTATAGTAGTGACATCTATAGAGGCAGAAGTATTACCAGGAGCTATATCTGCATTCTTAATCAACGTGGTACCACCTAGACAACTCACTGTATGAGTACTTTTACTTTTAATATCATACTTACTTGCTTAAGTAGGATTATTGAGGTAGCAGTTCTTTTTTTAAGTACATACTTTGCTGGGTAATTGTACTTAAGTACCAAGCAGTGCAGTGAATCTTCATGCAGGACTCCAGGGTTTAACCACAAGTTGTATTGTTTTCATTCACAGTTGGACTTAGGCAATAAAAAGTGAGCGTCCCTGCTGCTACCATCATGATGAGTCCCTGCCGCCATGCCCCCCCTTCTGTAGAAATATCAGCCACATCTTCCTGGTGAGATCTAGCTTGGATTTTTTATTTTATTTTTATTTGTTTATTGTAACCAGTGCTTAATCTATGTAAAAATGAGCATTTCAGCTCCAAACCTCTAATATCTGCATTACTACTTAATACTAAAGTAGGTAGTTGTCTTTGGGCACAGGCCAAAAAGTCCACACTCTTAAATTGAAAACAATCTCTACTGTGCTGAGAGAGCAGACTCACTCTCGTTTCATTGCAATTGATTGAGTTTGTTTATGAAGTTCATTGGAAACGTCAACGAGCTCTGTCCACATGATAGAGGTCTAGAGGCTCATCCTTCACCCTCATCAGACAGTTTTCTAATCAGCTCCATCGACTGCTCCTGTGGGTGTGCAGCAGCAATACACTGTTTGGTGTTATGGTGAAAATAGATGAGCAAAACAGTGTTGGACTGGACTCTGTCTCAGTGGAAACACTGGTAGACTCTGACACTCTAATTTTATAAAAGTGGATTTACTTGCACAGCAAACATGGCAAATGCTGCGTAATAGGTGTGTTATAGGAGTGCAGTCATTTATCATCAGATGTGTGTCCTGTGACGTTTGAGCTGTCAATCAAGATAGCACATGAAAGGTTTAATTATTAATACTAATATGTTAAACCTCACAACACTCACACAAAAATGTACCTGCAAAACAATGCACTGATTAAGGTTAGGTTTAGGTTGGAATACATGAGCAAAATTCAAAATTTGAAAATATGACCTTGCAACCTGCAAAAACTCAGCATCTATTCGTCTATCGATTGTTCATTTGCATAGTGGAGTACTATAAAGGTGCAGGGTTTGCCTTATTGCTGTGAACACTGACTCTATACACTTTTCTGGGTGGTTCTGATGGTAAGCAATGCTAAAAACAATGATTAAAAATGACAATGCAAATATTTGCTAAAAAGACAAAAATATGCAAACAAAACAAAATATCACACCAGGCATTGTATTAGTTGTTGCAAACTGTGTGGGGGTAGGTTGTGCTTCTAAAATCAGTCCCAGTTTGAGACAACAAATACAATTTAACAGTCAGACAGTGATAGCCATTTTGATCTAATGATATAACGGGATGTATTGGAGTTTTCTGCCTTTTTGTTGTGCATGAGTTTTATATAATTTGTTATTGTAAGCAGTTGCAGAGTTGTCAGACAGGAGACCTGGCTGCAGGCTCAACTTTATACATTGATGAAGAAGTTTCTTGTAGTGCTAAATGTTACGCTTGAAACGCTGCTGCTCTTTTCATTATCCTCCGCCCCCTCTGATGGGGGAGGCTTTTCTAATATTGTGCTCATCTTTCATTTGATGCATGTAGATCTGAGTCGCGGTTGCATTAGGATTCAGCAGGACCATTATGCACGTCGTAATACTCTTCTCTGAACAGAGAAGCCTTTGTTAATGGCTCCATTGAGCAGTACAGCATGTGACTTACAGGGACAACTTAATTACTGATCACAAAGACGACCATTATAAGCGGGGACATGTTTTAATAAGTATGAATAGTGCCAAACTTTTTATGGAATTTGTAGACAACTTTTATTAGAACCGATGCTGAAGTGGCTTTCAACTCACTAAGGTTAGTTAAATGGTCCCGGAATGGGTTCACCCAGCCAATCTCCCATACATCCGATCCATCAGTGGTTCATTTGACCCCCAACTGTCCACCATTTATTCTTCTCAGTCAAAACACCACCTTAGCCAGCATTTAATCGTATTCATGCTCTATAATAAATCATATCTATGCTTCTCGTTTCCATCCAATTTTTCGCTCTCTATAATTCTACCCAGATTTTCCCTGCCATCTGTACTCTGGTCTGTGCTGACAGTAACCACACTATTTTTAATCTTCCTCAGCATGAGTTTACTGTGGCTCCACACTTTGTTCCCAACTTATAAATTACCAGTTTCTCAGATGAGCTAGCACTTGCTTTTCATCAACACATAGCTATACTTGCAATGCTAATTGAACTGTTGTATTATTTTGCAAGAAAATGTGCAAGACTAAAACTGAAACAGGAGCTTAGAATAATATAAATATGAATTCATTATTCCGTCTTCAAACACCTCCACAATGATCTGAAACTCACGTACAGAATGTTACTTGCTGTAGGCATTGTTTAGGAAAAGTTCATTTTTCTGTATCATCTAAAAGATACAGAACATTTAATGAATTAATTACAACAACTAAAACGCTTCTCTCTGTCTGACTACACATGTGAAATCATGCAATATATTCCAACTGTAAAGTACAGGTGAATCTGCTGGGTTTTTTTGACCAGTCCATTCATTGAGTCTTAGAACTAGTGAAAAGTGTCATTAAGGTAATTTAGCATGCATTCAAAAGGAAAACAAACCCTCATATCTGAGAATATTACAGATAATACAGAATACTGAATGAAGTTTGTACTGTATAATCTTTTTTTAATGTGATATATAAATTATAAATGATCACATAAGTGTAAAAACTGTATGTGTATATATGAGTAAATAGAGATTTCACATTCACATGACCTCCTCACCTCTGCTCGTGCTTCCCCTCTTTGTTCATATTTGGAGTTTTGGCAGACTGTGATGCTGCCAACATGGCGGCGGTCGGAGCGTACCAGAGCCTCACACCAAGCCTCAAAACACAAAACAGATGTCAGGGAAGCTTTGTCCATAGTCTTTACTAATATATTATTAATATTATGAAATATATAAATATATTTGTAACATGTCTATGCTGCTCCTCCTTCCCTTTAATTGTAGATGAATACAAATAATAAAAGCTTCAACCAGCTAAGTTCTGAAACATATCAAATTACAACACTTAAAAAAGGTTAAACATATAACATAGCTTTAACTATTGTCAAGTTATTAAGACCTTGAAAAGTATAGATCTCGATCCATGCAGCAGAAGACAATGCCCCATACTTTCAGCCTTACTTTTTTTTTTTACCTCATCCATAACTTCATATGGCCCAAACAGGTGAATTCAAGTGAATTCAAAGTGTCTGCTTGGCTGTGCCCACTCCTGTGGAAGGTCACTCAATAATTGCTGGCAACTTTTTTTGGCCAGATTTTGCCCTTTAGGCATCTACGCTCTCTTCTTCATTTTTAGAAGTCTTTCTTCTACTTCCTCATGGCTTACTTTGTGAGCCTCCAGAGCTATGAGTGTGGGTATCCATGCCTCAAATGGTAGAATTGGGACTGTGGTTTTCTGCTCATTGAAGAATCGAGTTCTTCCTCCACACATGAGAAGTCCTGATTCCTCTTCCTTGTACACCGCTAATCTGTTGAGAGTGTTGTCCCTGAACTTAACACCCTCTTGGGATACAAGGAAAAGGTCTCTCAGTGCATCCTCACACTCTTCAACAGAGAGTACAGCTTCATTGGTTTTAGGCCTGATTTCTTCTCCTGCAGGAGCTGGAGCTCTTCAGCTTGTCTTTTCGTTTTGCAGCAGCCCTCCACACTCAGGCAAAAACCCTCACCAGCTTAGTTAAACAGCTGAACTTCCTCTTATTGATAAGCTTCTAAACTTCTGAGGAGGTCTGTGCATTGGAGCAGCTTTCATTTCTTCACAAGTTGCCACAAGTTCCTTTTCAGGGCAGTTTTGTAGTTCCGCACTGTGATTGTCTTTGCTTGCTTGCTTGCTTGTTGCTAGTCATCACACCTGAGAAACATTTCATTTGGAGTTTGTCTATGCCCTCCTTGGCATCTGCAGCAATCTTTCCAGCTAACTTCTTGGGCCACTCCTTTACAGCCTGCTTCAAGAATTTAGGCCCATTCAGCTATTCAGACCCAGTCCTCAAGAAATCCAGCCTTTTGGATATCACCAACCTGGTTTGTGAAAAATGTCTGATATCCATAAATGTCAAATGGCTCCCAACACAGTTTGGCTGTACAGTAGATGACTTCTGTGCCAGGCTTGCAAATACTGCTCCGCATATTTCTGCTTGAAAGTCTGACACAGATGCCCTGCTCCATTTCCCACCTGAAGTACACCACAGCACCAACACTCTTGTCATTACCATCAGAGAACGTTATTCACCCAGGGGATCCCACTGCTTTTTTTCCTGGCGTGAGGCTTCGGTAGAATGTGATTTTGTCGAGAAGCGCGTACTCCTCAAACATCTTGACTACTTCCATGAGACCTTCAGAAAGTGGCTTGTCCCATGTGTCTCGAGTCAGACTCTTGCCTCCAGCCTTCTGAAAACCTTTTCTGACCAGTATGGCTCCCTTCTGCATAATTGGTGCAACTAGGCCAATTGGGTTATAGAGTCTAGCTACTCGGCTAAGCAACTTTCTTCTGGTTAGGGGGTTGGTAGTCTTTGGTAGTCTCTCACCTGATCTTCACAGAGGTTTTACCAACTCTTTTTTTCATTCTCCTTTTAGAGAAGTTTATAGAAGTAATTATATAAAGCTTATCCTCCTCCACCAGGTATCTGACCCCTACGATTCCTTCTGGAGCTCTGGTTCTGGAGAAATGTAGACTCCTGTGTTAAGAAGTTTAGCAGTTGGGTCTACAATTCAGGGGACAACTGAACACTCCAAGCTGCTCTATTCTTTCCAAGATTTCCTGCTGTGTTCTCAGGAACTTGAGAAGATTTTCCTTTTTCATAGTGACTTTGTAAACAGTGTGTTCTTGATGGCAGCTGTGTCTCCAAGCTCTGTAAGATCTGCAGGGGCTTTCTCCACTGTATGTGTCAAGTTGTGTCAATAACTTTTCTGGGCTGACTTGGCTTTAAGATGGGAATCTGATGAAGTTGTTCAATTATTCCTGAAGCATTGTGGACTTATTTCCATATCTGTTCTCTAGCACTCAGCAGTGTTAAATGGGGACAAATTGTCTTTTTTATCCACACTGTCCGAACTTCTTTTTTACTCCCCCTGAACCAGTTGGTTCTCCCTGTTTCTGCAGGCACTCCCCATGACTTTTCCACCTGTAGAAGTCTAATCTACATCCATGAAACTTTGGCTGACTGATTGGCTGTATCTTCACAATGGATGTGTACTATGGAGCTAGCATGCTTGCAGCCAGTGCAGATACACCCTTTTCCTCATCAATAATGCTTTGTGCAATAACTCTCTCTTCCACCTTCAAGTTTGTTTATGGCTGCTTTTAGGCTTTTTATTCCGAAGCTGGAATCCACAGGTCCTAAGCAGCAAGGCTTGTAATTGCCTCCTGGACTAACTTCCTCAGGAAAATTATTTGTACTTCATAGCCATCTCGATTTATGGCAGAAACAGGTATTGCAGCCACATCATCACTAATTCTTTACCTCCAGCTCATGTCCATGTGTTGACCACAGGGTATGTTGATCTTCTTAACCTCCACCATCTTTGTTTCACAGTTATCAATTGCTTTCTCCAGCTCAGCCTCCTGTTGTTTATCAAGCTCTGGCTCCTTGTCACCATCTTCAAGATCTGCTAAGAAGCCAGCTCTGTAGCTCTGAAGCTCTCTGAAGCTCTTAGCTTCACTAAAACTTTCTTACCTTAGGTGTGAGCCTTTTGAACTTTTCCTGTAGTTCAGTCTCGGTCATACTCCTTGCCATTCTGCTGGTGACATTGGCCAACTTGGTGTAGGTTTTTTCAACAGTGAAACATTGATCACCCCAATTAATATGTAATAATTTTTTCCCCCTAATTTTGGTCTCCTGTTTGATATTCCATATTTCTCTGTGTCTGTGTAGGCCCTCTTCTGCTAGAGGCGTGGCACTGGGGCCTATGGCTTTTTCTATATACCTGTCATCTTGCAATCAATCTGGTACTACTTACTCACAAGCTCTCCACTTCATTCTCTGCCAATCTGTCTGCGTACCCAAGTGGTGTGAGGTGGAGTGCTGCGGTCGAGCTAAGCCTTTTCTCTGAAGGTCTTCCCTGTGGATTTTTTTTCACTCAATAGTTCTTTGTTTCCTTGTCACTGGTCCTTCCTCAGCCCAAGCATCCAGCTCCCTTTGGTTTAGCAGAAAATGACTTTTTTTACTTTTCCTATCTTCACATGCTTTTCCTCAGTGTTATTACAGGTTTCTGGCAACATAATAGTGTCTTAGTGAACAGCTGTACAGGTGTGTATATAGTGTGGAATTGATTGGTTTAAACACAACAGCTCTTGCTGATTTGGTAGCTTAGAAATTGGTTGGTGGTCCATCCCTATAAGCTACATAGCAGTAAGAATTGTACACACTTTTGGATCATTTGAGTACACCATTCCGATACTCAGGGTGTATTGCAGTTTACCATATACTTCTTAAGGTGAATTCACTTATGCACCAAAAACATGGTCCCAGATTGTATTTTGTACAGCGGAATAAGGACCATCCTCTCACCACAATTTAGTTTTCATATCCTAGCATAGAATCCTGCCCACTGTGCAAACCTCTGACCACAAGATCTACAATGGACAAGTGGAAACATAAATAACCTTGCAGTTGGGTCAATGTAAAATAATCCTCTCAGCAAGTTCAGCTGTAAATGAGTCACCCTCGATCCCTTTGACCCAGCATAAACAACTGAGCATTTATTCTGCATATATGTATGTTAATATATTTTATTCTGCTGTACTGTATGTATTCATTTATCTGATTTCTTCTCACTTCTATCCTATCCCACCTCCTCTTTCCTCTCTGCTCAGCCAGCCTGAAGCAGGGAGGTCCCCCATGTGAGCCTGGTTCTGCTCCAGGTTTCTTCCTGTTAAAAGGGAGTTTTTTATTTTTATTTAAAACACCATTGCCTCGGTGTTTGCTGTGGGGAATTTCAGCCTCTGAGTCGTGCACAGCTTCTTAAGACAATTGTGGTTCTAACAGATTTGATCTGAACAGCTATAATTACCATTATATTAGAATTACAAGGATGAAAGAAAAATAGAAAAAATGGAATATGATTAAAAACAAAAGTAACATTACATGTCAATCCCCTACCCTCACTTTATTTGAATGCTCTCTTCATTCTCATATCCTGCTTGCAATAGAGAGGCAAGATTACAAAGAAAAAAATCATCAAAAATGAATATTGTGAAACTTTTAAGCAGGAAATGCATTGGCCTAAATCATCACTTCTCTTTAGCTGCCTTTGAAAGAAGTGTATAAGTTAGCCCTGGGCTTTACCCGCTAAGCTCCAGTTTGAAGAGACTTTTGGATGTCTGTTAGTCATTTCTCAAACATTGCAGATGCCTCAGGACACAAACGAGAGGTAACATTTACAGTCTCTTTTAAGCATGCTAATATCACTACTTTTCATTTATAAGCTCGACTTCTCCGACACAGCTGAGATTTACATATACATTAAGTTGACAGGATGTGTTTTAACACCTTGTCCCAGTGCTTCCTGCTGTGATCTGCTGTAGCGCATGAACAATGCCGGCTGCACTAATGTCTTGTTCAGGCTTGCTAACTAAGCTTTCTGCATACTTATCATCAGCACGTGCAATGATATTATTTACCAGCTAATGAGACATAAAGCTGAAGCATCGAGCTCAACACAATTAGCACAATGAGATGAAATCCCTCCTCGCATGACCTCACTGGTAGTGAGGTCTGATATAATAGCTTGCCTATCAGATGGCCAGCGGTGATTATCATGCCGAACAGCAACACAAATAAATGTCAGAAAAAGTCAGGCCATTCATCCGTCTCTCTTGGGCAGGGGCGTCATTTACCATGAAAAAGATTAACTAGAACTGGAGAATGTTTGAGCGTGTGGACATGGCAGCCATCAACTCATCAAATGCAATTCAGGCCTTCATTAGCAGTCAACAAGCCCTCCTCTGCTCTGCTCTGCTCAGCTCAGCTCTGCAGTACTAACATAGCACTCCTCCCACGGCCATCCCATCCCTCCATAGCCACCTTCCATCTCTGGTGCACCATACATTTTCCTAAGTGTGAAACTTAAACATTGCCTTCTGGCTTCACATTGTAGGATTTCCCCTTTTTTTAAAGCCCCGGTCCACACACAGACACATTTTTTACAGTTCCCTACCCTCACATCTGCCATTCTCCACTTGGAGCTATTGCAATTCCCCGTGTAGTCCCTATGAAAGAGAACTGACACTGAAATTTAGATGTGGATTAATAAGACTTGGGGGTCGCTTTTGTATGCAATACAAGAGATGCTGGTGGTGAATAAAAATGCATGAAAATGCTGGCATTAAATATGCCACTCTCTTCCCCCAGGTCCCCGGAGTTGGAGCCTCTGGCATATTCATCTTTCACTCACTTTCTCACTGCTCCCGACCAAAATAGTCCGTTGAATAACTCTACATTCTTTCTCCAGCTAGATTTCGACACAGAATGCTGAAATATAGCAACAATTGTTCAGTCTGTACGTGCATCTGAAGAATTGCTAGAATAGATAGCTGGCTGCTTTTCTGTGGCATACAAGCAAATAATTTGACACAGTGCAATTTACTCTCTGGGAGGCCCATGAGTATGAATCATAAGAAGCACTGAGGCTACTTGATTTTTCAGTTTTCAACAATGCTGCGTGAAATATCTGCCCCTGTCTGTTCCATGACTGCCGTGGCAGGTGAGGCTGAGTTACTGTAAGGACGGCAGCATCAGCAGAGACAGCTGAAATATGCATGGAGACATACATAGCCTAGTAGGTCTTCACACAGAGGAGCAAACGAGCCAAGTTAGAAATGAAATCGATGGTTCATTTAGCAGAGGGGTTGACTCTCTGACACATTTCACTTCACTTATGAAGTTTAACAGTCATATTCCAGATCGTACTTGGCCTCTACAGCTGCTAACTCTTCATGTTGGAAGAGAGGGACCAGCAACATTTATTATTTGAGGGTATTCTAAAATAAAAGCACTGTTTTTTAGGATCTGGCCCTAAAGGTGTGGTGTTTCTGTCAAAATATTTCAGCCATCATATTTTATTTTTTCTTTCAAAACAAATAAGAAATATATTGTTGTGTGAGTAATAAATAAAAGATCCAAATGCAGGACTCAAAGGCGAGTGGTTTATGTCCTAACAAAAAGAAGAAACACCTCATAGACACTGTCTGTTATGGTTCTGTATTTCTTGTTTTTTGCTAGTTCTCTGTTTATTTTGACATCTTGGTTCTCCTTCCTGCCCTGACCTCCCTTATTTGTTGTTGTCTCCTGTCCTCCCTCATGTTTGTAGTATTGTCTTGTGTTTCCTGTTGCATTTTGAAAGTCCTGTCCTCCTTGTGTTTTACTTCCTGTGGTTTCCCGCCTTCTGTGATCACCTGCCCCACCCTGATTGTTTTCACCTGTGTCTTTTCACCCTCATCTAAGTCCTGTGCTCCCTTCGCTTTTGTCAGATCGTCTGCTGTCTTATTCCATGTTGTGCTCTGCCGTCTTACCTGCCTGCTTGTCTATGGTGTCGTCTTATGTGTTCTTCGGTGTACCTGAGTCCTCCCGTGTCTTCCCTTCCTCCTGTTCTTCCTCTGTATTATCTTTTGGATTTCCTTTTTATTTGTTAGTTCTTGCTTTTCTTCTGTTGTCTTTATTTTGGATTTGGTTAGTAGTTTTTTGACTGTGTTTCGTATTTGGACTTATTTGGACTTAGCTGTTATTATTAAAAGCTCTCTTTCCGTTACCTGCCTGCATCTGGGTCCTTAATATACAACTACACACACACAACACTGTCAAGCATGGTGGTGGGTGATGATTTGTTTTGCAGGCACAGAACCTGGACACCTTGCGGCCATTTAGCGGACCATGAACTTCTCTGTATAACCAGAGTGCTTAATATTGCCCACATGTTGTTTATCTGAGGTTGAATTTGCCTAAACAGTCACATTTTATTAAAAGGACTAACTTGTGAATATGACTATATTTTAAGTCGGTTCATATGCACTGCATAACTCTGTTTCCACACCTCGTGTAGGCAGCGCCATTGATTGGAGTGTGGTGTTTTTAGTCTCTGTGTAGCATGCTGGATGAAACAAGTTTGAAAAGTTAGATGAAATACCAGATTAGATTAGAACATGTCAGGGACAGCTGAGCCAATTAATTTTAGATGTAGTTGACCATCGTCCATGAAGTCCTCCCTGTGTAGATTTGTCTCATTAGCTGCATCACACCGTTTCTTATTCTGGTCCTGTGGAACAAGAAACATGATTCCTCTGGATGTCTTCGTTAAGTGCCTCTGAGAAGATGTACTGAAGTGACTGATGCTATTTTTTTGGTGTGCTGAATTCTAAAAAGAAAGTATAAAAAAACAACAGGTTTTTTAACATACCGGTACCCTTAAACTCAAGTGTAGTAACATTACAGAGACTAATGAGAATGGGAGCCTCATTTTCAACATTCCCACCCAGTGACCTTGCATTTTAAACCAGCTTCCAGTTCACTATAATTGCTATTCAAGCTTGAGTAAAGGCTTATCAAGATCTTCTGTCAGGTTTCACTACTTCTCTCCATTATTGGGTGATTGTATTGATTTCAGTGTAACACACACATTTGGAAACATTTTATATACATCTGTTTTTGCCTCAGCATGAAAGAAAAATCCCAAAGTGTTTCTTGCACCCATGCCGACTGTTCAAATTTCCACAGAAGCAATATAGATTCTGTGAGTAGGCGAGGTAAACTGGGGGAGGCTTACGCAACAGTTCCATGAGAGATAGGAAGTTAATTGTTCAAACATCCCTGTGCTATATGTGTGTGAGGCTGGAAGGAGGCTGATATTGTGGATTAAGCTGGTGGTTTGTGATTAACTCGACATGTAGAGATCAGATTGTTGGCCACCAGCCGTCTCCCTCCCAGCTACGTTATCTGTTGTGCTCGACATAACTGTAACTGATCCTCAGGCTGGCTGGCACACTGTTTGTGTGAGTGATTGCGCAAGAGTTTAATAGTAATCTATAAAGCTTGCTTTGACGTGTGGAGTTAAGCAGGATTGTCAAATAATCAATTCTGCCCCAGTGACTTACTTTTTTGCCTTGCTGCTCCTATAGGGATTGGTCTCTGATTTCTTCAATTGATCTGGGGGATTTTATAGACACATGGGGCTTGACTGCTGTTGCACTTTGCTGAACTTCGTGGCAGTCGAGCTTGGCTGGGCTGCTTAATGATTTCTTTCGTTGCATATTTATCTACTGTGATGGCTGTGTTTTTCAAAGCAGAGTGGTAGTGCATCAATAATTTATCGTGTGGCCTCACAAATGAACTATTTATAATCAATTTTAGAATGAAATGAATAATTAAATAATAAAAACACCCAAAAAAACTTAATGTACCTGATGCAGCTTGTTGGCACTCTTCTGTATTACATTCAACATGTGAATTTTTATTATTAATCATAATAGTCAATTTAGTATATTATAATCTAATAATTGGTATTTTATGACTAATTACTGTAGGAATCAAAGAAGAGAGGCTGTTTAACAATGTGTGATATTTTATCAGATTATGTAAAGAACTGATCTACAGTGGTTTTATATGTTAATTAGCCAGTCTTTTGGTTCGTCAGTGTCACATTGCTGATATCCATCAAAGCAAAGCAAAGGGGTAAATGTCTGACTGCCCTTCACAAATTACTTTTTGGTACTTTTTGGTGGTAGATAGGTAGGATTGACAAGTTGGCAAATTTTGCATAGTTTCTATCAAAAACTTTATTAAAATTTAATGTAATATGAGGTCAATACTTTAGTCCTTGTAACAGCATGTGAGAGTATTTCTCCAGCTGCATTTCTGTGTGTTAAGGGACTCATCATGATTGTAGCCATGGCAGAAAGGGATGGGTTTCCTTATAAAAATGGGTTTAAGGTTATTAATAGCTATGTTTTAAAATGATTTTTAATGCCTGTAACTAATAGCTGATGAAAACAAAACAGCTTGCAGTGTTAAGGGGACTCAAACTGTGTACTCCTCAATTCCATTCTCTGTTACATTTAAAAATGTCCATCCATTTCTTCAACATCTTCATTTTTGATGTTGATATTGTTTGAGTTCTTCATCCAAAGAGAAAATCTGACACCAAGAGCAACAGCTTTCATATTCACAGGTGGCAACAACAAAATATGTGGAAACTCTGACAGGAACAAGGACAACAGGAAGGGTGTCAAATGTAAGCTAAACAGTTCTGAAATGTTTAGTGTTGATGTCAGTTTAGTGTTAGTGAGGTGATCATCAAAACCATCAGTATGCTATAGAGTCTATTTAGACTCTTCACTCCATGACTGTTGCATGGTCTGGTCTGTGCTAAAGAAGCATTTATGACTGTAGACAGCTAATCAGCCTCAAATGAGCATAAGCAAAAATGACCATAACATTTTTTTGGCGAAAAAATACTCGTAGAAAAGATTGTAGCAAGGTGTCTGGACTTGTTCGTTTTCCAGACGCCTTGCTTCAATCTTTTCTATGAAATATGACCTGGATGACTGAGAATCTTCATCAACATGCAAAACAATACTGTCTAAAAAAAACATGGGAGGACTGTATGTCCGTTGAAAAGAAAATCGGTTGTTGTAGTTAGAGGTTTTATTACTGGGGGCATACTCTACTGTACTGTTATAGAGGAATGATGCCTACATAATATGGAATACTTTGCAGAGTTTGCTTCCTTATTTGGAAAACATATGAATAAATTATATTATCATATAAATATATAAATACAATCATATAAAATGTGTGCCCTATAAAGCAAGTTACACCACAAGGACAAAGCTATGAGGCTCAGTCAGTATGACACCACCACTGGCTGCTAACATCACACAGATAGAAAGTCCTGACCAAGCCAAAAAAAGGAGAGGTGTGGACTAAGAATTCTGACTGAAAGCTGCAGTGTTCTACTTCACCTTGTACTTTTTCTTTTTAACCATGCTGATCTTTTGTAGGTGAGTTTGTCTCATGAAAACACAAAAAAACAAAGAATGAAAGAACAAAAGAAAACATGGGACTGAATGCAAATGCAGCATCCTATGTGACTGAGCAGATGTTTATTAAACCATAATATTTTTGTTTAGTATGTTTCTCCATATATTGACCTTTTCAGAATGTAAATGAGGCATTTAATTTTTATTTTGTTTTGTTTTGAATATTGTGCTTTCATGGGTGGATTTTTGGAGTGGCTTATAGAGAGGCCCAACACACGGGAAATCAATTTGCATTGTATGACTAATGATTAATTGTCGAGGTTACACTTAGCAAATGCAGTTGATTAATTCTGTTTTTTTTGTTTATTGTTTTTTGTTTTTTTGCAGTTCTGTTGTCCTAACATTGGCCTTACTAAATCGAGTAAGTACAAGCATGTTTGAATTCTGTCTACTATATATATATATATATATATATATATATATATATATATATATATATATATATATATATATATCTGACAACGGAGTGACAGGTGATTTCTGAAGAATGCTCATAATTAACACATAGACATAAAAGCAGGCTTCAAATAAAGAGAGCAGATTCAGTTAATGCAGTGATGTAAAAACAGCAGACATGTTGAAGCTTCATAGGTGTGGTATTGACACTAAAGGCTTGATGACTGACAGATTTCTCTCAAACCCCCACTGGCTTCCGTTGAATACGTTGGTAACAGTTATGCATGTAAATTGCAAGGCTGCTCAGAGCTTTCAGGAATGACAGTGATACCCACTGTTATTCAAATTAACACAGCAGATTAAAAAGTAAAAGCAGCAAGTGCAGAACTAATCGGAATTATTATTCATTTACATATAATTTTGTATTAATTAAAAAAAAAACATTGTTTTATTAAAACCGTAATATAAACCGTAGTTTCTGTTGTCACACCACACTGACCTTACTGCACTCTTTGGGGAGGCTAGCATCAAACCAACATTAATTTTGACACTCTACTCAACTCTACTATCAGCCCCTCCTGATGTGTAGAGCACATTTGTCTGTTGTTCACCTCTTCCAGAAACAAAACGTGGTCACATTTGCCCAGAATGGCATAGATAACCAACACATGCTTGCTAATAATAATAATAATAATAATAATAATAATAATAATACGAACATGGTTACCTTCATGTTAACGGAACATATGTTTATACTGCCCACCATGGTACCATTGCAGCGTGGGGAGGTAGGTTGTGGACGATGTGTGTACACCTGTGTGTGTAGATATGATAATAGTGGGCAATCAGATATGTTCACTCCGGTCGTTTCAATGGTCTGGAAAAATCCACCTCTTTTTACATTCTCCTTGTGAGGACCGCTATTGCGGCGAGCCTGGCATTTTAAAACTTGATTGATCACTCGTGCATGGGGCAGTAGTAAATGTATTTCCAGTGCAGGGGAGACAGAACAAAAGAAACAGGCCATTTTCTATTGATCACTGACTTTTCTAACGAAATATTTTTGATTGATAATGATCCTAAAGCTTTCTGTCATTCACTTTAGGCAAGAGTTTGGGCAATTGGACTGGCCATTTGTTTATACAGTCTGAACTGAACAAAAGCAGTCAGATCAATGGTGTCTGTATAAAAAGTGCAACAAAAACACTGGCCGCCTGAACAGAGCACCTGAACCTGAAGGACACATTCATAACTTCTGCTAGATTCAGGAAAGCAAACGTTTTATTGACTTTGTCCTGTGGCTGCAGTAATTGAAGCAAGTGATAGCTGGGGAGCTCACCATCCATAACATATTGGGGAGCCCTTCGGTAGCTACAGTGGGGCATTTTACCGTCTCATCAAAAGATGCTTGGAAGCTATTTATCACTGGCAATGGTACCGAGGAGGTACTTCACCTTGAGGAACGGAGAGTAGCAGACACCCAAGGCAAACGTACAGAGGAGGTAGAACAAAATGAATGCATTTATTGGATTGGCTGTTCTTAATGGGGTGGGGGGGATTTGCATCGTGAACCCTTTAATATGCTTTCACAATCCAGTGTGTAGAAGGCCATGACAACATCCAGATAGGGAAAACTATTACATTATTTTTTGGAGAACTACTGTTTCTTTTCAAGGGTAGGTCCATTAATTTGCTCTTGAAGGCCACCTAAGACACAATGACATTTTTGCATTCATCCAATCATCATAATTTCTTTGCAATTTCAAACTCCACCTTTAGGACATAGTTTTGACCACTGGTCTGTTGGTCCAATATTTTTCACCCAAATCAGATCAATATGGTTCCTTAGGAGCCTTTCTCACTTAGTATTAAAACTTAAATGGCTCATCACTGAATCATTTTATTGCCCTTGGATTGCAGTTGGGAGTAGTATTAAACTTTAATAAGCAACAACAGAAACAAACATGTGAATGTTGAAGTGCTGTCAGTGTTGGGATTCAGTCTTGGTTCAGCTTCTGTTTTATTAACAGGCAGGTGTTGGAACATTCTATGCAGGTCAGCTTGCAGAAGAGCATTTGTCTTATTGATATTGATCCATTGTTAATGTTGATTTGACAAATGCCAGAGTGGTTCCAAAACAAAACAAAAGCAGCATTGTTTCTTAGTAAAGCTGTACCAGCTCTTGTTCGCACAGTTAGTCCTGTGTGTTTGGAAGCTGTAAGCACAAAGTGAATAACATGAGGCAATCTTAGTGAAGAATGTGTGATAGGATCTGATCCAGTGTTCTTTAGAAGATACATGCTAGCAAATTGTACTTGACCCACCACATTGATTGATTGAAAAAACAGATGTTGACGTGATATTGAAAAAGGGAAACGATCATTTCATATTTAACCTTGCCATAACTTCCTGTGATGGCATTATTTGACTGAACCATTGTCTTATTCACACTGCATGAGCTGCAGACAGAGAGTTTCCATGAAGGTGAAGCAGCCCTAACTATGCTATGATACAAAAGATGTTTGTTCATTGTGAAGGTGAAATGTGCATCTCCTATGAAGATGGAAATAAATGTCTATTCACTACTAGTGAGTTTGGTTTGTCACATATATTTCTGGCGCACTGCTTTGGTCAGTTTGGAGGATCACTGTTGAGTCCAGCTTTCTTAATTAAAGCAGGTTTTTACAGTGTCTCCTACTGAAGGCAGCCATGTTGCTGTTTGTTTTGCCGCTCGGTCTGAGTGAGGCGGGAGTTTTCCTCTGTGCATACCCTCTAATAAATATGTCTACCGCAATCGTGGTATATATTGATTTTATTAGATTCCCCCACTAATTTGTCATTAGAATTTGTAATTTATTTTAAATTTATTAAGATTGACACCAAACGCCATTACCCCACATTTACACCTTTAATTTCCAGACCCTGACTGCTGTGGGCGTGCTTTACAGAAGATCTACTCAAATCAGGGATGCAGCTGTGAGACTGGCAATCCTAAACCTTTTTCACACATAAACTCCAGACACAGTCCGAAGAATCAGGTCTGGTGTGTCCCGTTCACATATGCAGCTCACAGTGTGTGGTTGTCAGAGTCAGATTTGCTGTGGTGCTGTGAAGAAGGAGGATTTGTCGAGGATTAGGAATGTAAGTGCCAAAATATTACTGTGAAGGTGTTAAGCACGTACGCTTCACCATAAATATCTGACCTGTTTACTGTGATCTTGATGAATTGGACATTACTCAGGCTCAGGTTTGCCCCACACTTTAGAACCATGGCAGTGGTGGAACGTGATCATCAGTTTAAGTTACATCATTTGAGAGAAAAAAAGTTGTGTTTGTGTGATCTCACACAGTGCAGTTATGTGGGTGATATGACAAAAGAACAAGAGGTTGTGGTTAAATTGGAGATACCTTTTTAAAATAGCTCCTGCCACCCTGCTTGCAGTGTTTTGTCTCTAACCACAAATGTTTTTATAATCTTGATCAGTCGGAAATGATCAGACAGCAAAGAGTGTTAATGGATAGTCAGTATATTATTTAAAAAGACACCAATTTTACTATGAGCAAACATGATATCTTTCTGTCTCTACTGCATTAGTCTCTCTCCTGTTCCAAAAATGCCAAAGTGATCAATAAAGCTGAGACTGGTGGCAGAACATTGCCCTAAAGCCACAGATTAAAAATCTCACTCCTATTTCTCATGCCCAAATATTACACATTGTTTACCACACTCTCAACTGTTACTCCAAGAATGTAATGCCATGTAGGTTCGTTTGATTGGTTGTTGATACCTCATTGTTTTCATGTGTATGAAGACTGCATGGGTTGAGATCATACTGAGGTATGTTCAACATTTTTGCACCACCACAAAGATAGAATGTTGAGCCCCTAGGGAGTTTCACAAAGAATAAAACAAAAAAAGAAAAAACTCCCACTAACTGCAAGACGAAACTGACTGAGATTTGAGTGGCTGTGAAGTGAATTGATTGAACAGGCAGTGCTCAGAATCAAATTGTCTTAGCAGGGTATGAAATACAGATGGATTCAATGATTTATTAAGTAAAAGTACTGCTGGTTTGTATAGCAACATTTTATTTTTGGTACACCTTTTTCTTGATAACGACATGCTGGACACCATCAGAAGTCATGTTCACTCCACTTCTGCAGAAAAGATACCTCCAAGCCAGACTGATGTACACAAAGTCTGACTGATACCACATTCTGGAAGTGTGTCAAACAAAAATAAGACTAATAATATAACCTGAAGAACATGGCTCCCACAGTCAAACATGTTGGTGGCAGGATAATGCTGTGAGGATGTTTCAGTTGAACTGGGAATCTTGTCAGGATGGAAAGTTGTTGTTTTTTTCTCCAACAGGACAAACTGAAGCGTACGTCTCTTCTCATGAAGAACTACCTCCAAGACAGCAAGTGGAACATTACTGACTAAAATCTGATTGAAAATCCTAATGTGGTGAACTAAAGACCAGGGTCCATGTCAGGAGACAACCAAATCTGGAGGAGAGATTCACCAAAGAATAATGGGATTCCTTAGGAGGCGTGACTCAAAGTTGTTGAAAATCACCCCAAGTCCCAGGCTCATCAAACAAAAAGGATACACAATTGACTATAGGCACCAGGGGCGCTCATCATTACATTTTGAAATTTGCTGACTTTTGAAATGCACATGGGAAAATGGCTCTATAGCGCCCCCTAACGTGTAGCATACACCTCCATACCCAACAGGAAGTCCGCCATTTTGAAGTTTGTGGCCATTTTTGGCGATTTGTGACCCTGCTATAAAACTTTTCACACCTCGCATACTTCATCCAATTAAGCTGAAACTTACTGTGTCCACTCAGGACACCATAGGGAATATTCCAAAACTCTTTCAAAGGTGTTACAGTGTGGCGGTGGCATGGCCTCAAAGTTGACCATTTGCCATTACAAAGGAACTCACTCTATTTTCTGCAGTACCACCCATATACTTCATGCAGTGTGGACAAAATTTTACAGTACTGCTATTGACCCGATTCTGAACAGATATATATGCTAATAGGATTATACGGTCATAGCACCACCTACTGGTAGCAGGAAAGTTCTGTTGTAAACATGTGTTTGTTGTACATCTCTGGAAATGAGAGGAAAGGAGAGCATAGGACAGGAGAGCATAGGAGACAAGAGACAAGGCGATGGCCCCGCGGATCGCAAGGCCGGGTCCTGCTGGAGGTTTCTTACCGGTAAAGGGTGTTTTTCTACTGTCTTCATTCCGGTGCTTGCTTGGGGGTCAAGCTCTGGATTTCCACAAAGCGTCCAGAGACTATTTTGATTATTTTGAAAAGACACTATACAAATAAAATTGTATTACATTTAAATAGAGCACATACAATGACTAGTGTGATTGTATCCACTGCTTCTCCTATTTAACCAATACATTAGGATTTTAACTATTCTATAAGCAGAATCATAATTAATTGCTGTTTAATCTGACCCGTATATGTGGTAGTTTACTGATTAAGCAAAAACTTTATGTTTTTACAATAAACAAATGTGATTATTTGTTATAACATAAAACGTGTGTTACATTCCCCAATTAGTCCAGGGGATGAGGGGAAGCAACAATAATGTTACCCAGGCCTGAGAAAGAGACAGCAGTTGGAAACAGTGACTATTAATTAAATGTATTAACTTAAACGAATAACAAAATAGTAAATCAAACACAAAAGCAAAACTAAAAAGATCAGCGCTGATTATCATGCTCTAGTCCCTCTGGACGGAGCAAAGACGCATGGTGTATGCGTCCACAAGTTGGCCCACACTGGCCCCGGCCATGTGCACACCTCCAGCTGATATACTTCTGTTGATGAGGACCAAGTGGACTCAGGTGTGGATCATCCACTTGGTCCACTGGAAGCATTGGGAACCTGCACAGAAAGCAGAGACAGACATACACACAACAAGTACCGGCACGTAACACCCCCTCCCATAAAAGCAACCCCCGGTTTGCAAACTATAGGGTTAACACATACAAAGTGATCCCACGACACGAAACAAAGTTCTGTCCACAGAACCAGTTCTGCCTTAGAATTAATGGAATCACAGGCCACATGGCCACACACGCTACCGCCACAGCCACTACTATGGCCGGCAGCACCACAAATCACGCCTGGCAACACCTCTGCCCACAGCAGAGAAACTCACGAAAGTCTAAGCACATGCGATCACACACCCCTGCTCGCAGCAGAGGACACAACGAAACGTACGCTAACACACATGAAAACCGAGTGCGCACACACACCTCTGCCTCCAGCAGAGAAACACACGAACGAAAGTGCACACTCGCATACCTCTGCCTACAGCAGAGAAAACACAAAGGACGAAGCGTACGCTAAACACACCTCTGCTTGCAGCAGAGAACACACGAACAAAGCGCATGCTAACACACAAGCTAAACCATACAGAGTTTCTACACAGACTGTCCCAGTTTCTGCCCAAACAAACTCACCTAACTGTCTTCTGGAGCGTGCCGGGCTCGAGGCATCTTTAAAGGCTGAACTCCAGTGGCCGAGGCCCTGGAAAGCCTACCCCCGCCAGGGAACTGGATCCCCGCCCAGGATTAGCTCCGAAAATAAGAAAGGCAAAATAACAAAAGAGTGTCCGATGGAAGGGCTGCTAGCAGACCAGCTGGGCACTCACCTATTCTAAACTGGGAAGACAGTCAATGGGGTTAAAGCTCACACTTACCATGAGACTTCCAGCAGGCTACATGGCTACAACAAAGCTACATAGTCACCGAGACCTTGCTGAAACTCTCCCTCAGTAGGATATCCCGGACGAGCCCCCACTTGTCACATCTCCCCACTGGTGTCTAGGGGCTGGGGGGGGGATGTGGACAATCAACCTGTTTGCGTTAGGTATGAAAGGAAGCCAGTGGTTTGCGGTACGGTTCTTTACTTGGGTTAAACAAGAAAATTACAAAACAAGAGCGGGGGACAAAAGGTCCAGCCACGCCACAGAACAAACAAAAAAAGACAATTTCAATGTGGGTTTGACACACGGAGGTCAACTGGTCATTTTAAAACAAACACAAATCTACTCGTTATGAGCGGAGGCACGGCAAGGCAGTGCTAACAAGGAAAACTCAAAAAAAACCCTTCTAGTCAAGCGGACTAACAAATGCTGGCAAACACTCACAGGCCAGTAGGGATTGTTTTAAAAGGGCAGGAACACAGTAACATAAATCTACTCGTTCGTACGAGCGAGGACAATCCATTCAAAAAGAAACACAGCACAAGTCACTTACTCACTGAGAGCGGCAGCACAAAGTTACACAAACAATCTCAACGTTAAAGCACACGTCGTAACGACCATAGTCAGCGCAACAGACACCTCTGTTGCGCTGGGGAGAAAGACACACGCGCGGCAACCCTCTCTTTAGCAGTCTCCAGGAAGTTTTGTGATTATAAGGTTGTTCCTCTGCAAATAAATCATCAACACACAGATACCCAGAGCAGCATTAATTTAAACCAAATAAGTAATCTTACAGTTTCAGGCAGCATTTAAGCATCAGAATAATCTACATTGTGACTAAAACACTGAGCATTTACCAGCACCAGATGGGCTCTCTGGTTCATCACCTGCACTCAGGTTACCTTGAAGCACGATGGATCAAAGGCAGGAAGGCCAAAACAGGGCTAAACACTAGGAATTTTCTAGTATGCACGTAACTCATTGAAGAGAGTGCTAAAGATCAGTTGACCCTACTGTCCCCAAAATGTAGCGGTGTTTCCAGCATTGGTGATGAGGTTAAACTCAACAACAGATGATCAATACTGCATTTTTCTCAATGCAAAGTGCCGTTCTTCCGCTCTCTCTTGAGCTTCCAATTGTAGTCTAGCCAGGCATACTTTCAGCCGAGCATCCAGACGTGAACTAGCACTGCTCTCAGGAGAAGTTGGATCATAGCGGGGAATTGTAAACGGGGTTTTCAGCTCACCCGCTGCTCCACTGCACAGCGAGGCCGCGGCAGCGACTGCGTCCCCATTCCTCCGCCCAGTGCCAGCCTCGGCGCCCTGTTCACCAGGCACGCCACTCTCAGCCACAGGGTCTGCCTGTGCTGGAACGATAACTCCCAACTCCACCAGTCTGTTCTCAATAAGAGTTTGCAATTCCTTTTTTTTAATTTGGCTAGGATGAACAATCTCATAGATTGCAGCAATTTTTATTAAATCCTCCTTCTTAAATTTAAGGAGCGCTTCTACAGAAGGGGCAACAAAAAAACTTTCTAGCTCTCCAGCGGCCATGTTAATCAGTAAGGCTCAGGATCCGTGGTGGCTACACTCTGTAAACGCCAAGTAATGAAATACCGCCAGCAAACACACCGGATAGTAAAATATTTTTTTTTTTTTATTATTATTTTTTTTTTTTTTTTTGTTTATATAGATCCCGGACGAGCCCCCATTTGTTACATTCCCCAATTAGTCCAGGGGATGAGGGGAAGCAACAATAATGTTACCCAGGCCTGAGAAAGAGACAGCAGTTGGAAACAGTGACTATTAATTAAATGTATTAACTTAAACGAATAACAAAATAGTAAATCAAACACAAAAGCAAAACTAAAAAGATCAGCGCTGATTATCATGCTCTAGTCCCTCTGGACGGAGCAAAGACGCATGGTGTATGCGTCCACAAGTTGGCCCACACTGGCCCCGGCCATGTGCACACCTCCAGCTGATATACTTCTGTTGATGAGGACCAAGTGGACTCAGGTGTGGATCATCCACTTGGTCCACTGGAAGCATTGGGAACCTGCACAGAAAGCAGAGACAGACATACACACAACAAGTACCGGCACGTAACACCCCTGTCACATCTCCCCACTGGTGTCTAGGGGCTGGGGGGGGGATGTGGACAATCAACCTGTTTGCGTTAGGTATGAAAGGAAGCCAGTGGTTTGCGGTACGGTTCTTTACTTGGGTTAAACAAGAAAATTACAAAACAAGAGCGGGGGACAAAAGGTCCAGCCACGCCACAGAACAAACAAAAAAAGACAATTTCAATGCGGGTTTGACACACGGAGGTCAACTGGTCATTTTAAAACAAACACAAATCTACTCGTTATGAGCGGAGGCACGGCAAGGCAGTGCTAACAAGGAAAACTCAAAAAAAAAAACCCCCTTTTAGTCAAGCGGACTAACAAATGCTGGCAAACACTCACAGGCCAGTAGGGGTTGTTTTAAAAGGCTGGCTACGAGACTCCTCCACCAATGTTCGTTCTGCAATCTGGGCGGCCGCTACAAAGCCTCGAAGCACTACATCTCGGCGGAGACTGCTAAAGAGAGGGTTGCCGGGCCCCACCTCCAAACTCTCTCTCACACCCACACACACACACACACACGTCACTCTCATCCAAACGGACCAGGGGTGAATCATCAAAAAGGTTTATTGGTATCACATGTTAAGTTTGTATATTACAATAATGTGACTATATCTTGTTATAACACTAAAAAACATCATTTAATGAGACATTTTCATGTTATATCATGATATTGATCCATTTTTGTCTTTCTAGGATGGAGGTTCAGTGCTTCCGTGAGAGTATGATATACACTGTATTTATAGTAATAATTGTTATTATCAGCCATACACATGCATAAACACACAAGTTAGTTTTTGAATCTTTTCCAGCATTGTTTCCACTCTATCTGTGTCTTGGAATTATTCTGCAAATTGTGACACAGCAGCATCTGCTCAGTAATAGATTTTAAGAATAAAACATGAAACACTAGAAAAATATATCACCATTTACTGAGAAAATTGGGCCTGTATTTTCTGTGAGGATTCTTAGTCTGCTGTGGTTTCAGCTCAATTCTCGCAATTATATTATATCCTCTCTCTTTAATTTGGCTCTGCTCAAACTAGGTCCGTATTGTTCAAGTTTTTAGTGTCACATAGCCACTGCAATGACAAGTACTGCATCTCTCGTCTAATCTGTCTAAATCCACACATGATAATCATGCACAGGCACAAGCAAGACATAATACGTAGAAAATCCAGTCTGTCACGTCTGCAAAAATGACAGGCACACATGCTTATAAACACCTGGAAATGTATGCACTGATACAAACACACCTGTTCTCTGATAGGTTAGATAGTAAAAAGAAAAATCATAAATCTCCCTTTATACTTTACTATGATACAGTTATAGAGCCAAACAAATGTAAAAAAGAATTTTATCACAAATGACAAAAAAGAACCATTAAAGTGTTTAATTCTTAGTTATTATTATTATTATTGTTATTATTAATATTATATAAAGAATGTAGGTTACAGTTCACAGCCTCTTTTCTTTCAAGCATCCATGTGAGTAGCCTATATCACCAAAAAACAAAAAAAAAAACAATCAGTAGCTAAGAGCTTCTCTCTCTTGTTCAGTCTCAGTGTTAGTTTTAGCTCTGAGGCTTTTCATCAAGCAGTAGCCTTCAGGGTTAAGAAGCCTCCAGGAGCTCACTATAAAAGTGAGTCAATCCTCATAGGCTCCTATGTTAAAATGGGCAACTTTACAGCAGAAATGAACATCTTTACAGCCTGGTCTCTATTGAAGTTTACTACACTAAGACAGAAATTACATTAACAAGAGTAACAAGCGGGTTCTGCCTGCTACACTCACACCCCGCCTCTTGGGTATGTAGGTTTAGGTCACTGGCATTAGCCTTAGCATAATTAGCTTGCCAATTCACTGGCCATAGCAGGGTCATAGCAGAGACACATCGGTCAATGTTGCTGTTTTTTTTTCAGAATCTAAGGACCAGTAGTTGGAGCATGATTCTGATTTCTGATTGCTTGTCTGTTTTCCTCATGTAGTGTATCTGAATGGCAAGTGAATCATCATACTGAACATGGAAATTTAAATCCAGGGCGGGAGGGGAGGGGACACACAAGGAGTTAACAAAATAATACAAGAAACAGACAACCTTCAAAATACATACAACCCCAGAAACAGATACAAGGTATCTGGTTCCACAGCCCCATACAAACAAACTGTGGTGCACTGTATTCTAACACCTTTTTAGCAGGACCAACAGTTTGAGCTACAGTAGTTTGTGTGTTGGATCACACCACATGGGCCGGCCTTTACTGCCCATGTTCATCATTGAGCCCATGACTCTTTCAAGGGTTCAATGCTTTTCCTTCTTCCTTCCACTTTTGATATTGACCACTGCAGCTTGGGGACTGTGAGTGATTATAATACATCTTTGCAATACATCCGCTCTCTGTGTGGTGCTTTGGCTGCTTTATATAATTATGTATGACATGATGAGCTGCACGCATTTCTCACTGCTGTAACACAAAGCTGCAGTTTAATACATACATACATGATAGACTGGTTGGTTCCTGCAAAATTATTTTTTGGAATAAAATGGACATAGCTGCAATATACATGGCTGCTGCTGTTGTGCATTAATTGTGAGATATTTCTTTGCATTTGTTACTGTTTCATCTCTGCTCCTCGAAAACTTGCTTTTTCTTTTTTTTTTTTTGCTTTTCCTTCTAGTAAGCGAGGTAGCCAGGCTTCCTATTTTCAGTTGAAAAGTAATGAGAAAATAACCCCATGCCTCGCACACTAACCTAAGATTGATGATGTATTGTAGACCAAAACAGTGACTGCACAGCACTGCACACTCCATCTGAAAACAGAGGCAGAGGGGCTTGGAAGCATTAATTAATTATGGCTATTCTATCGTAACAAGCTCCTCAATATGTTATTAAAAAATGGGTCCGATTACACAACTGAGCTTCAATTCTAATTTGCATGTGTGTGGGTGTATGAAAACAAAGGTTAAAAAACATGACGAATTACAGGAAAATTAAAGGTTTTTACGCAGACACAAGTTATTAAATGGGAAGCACATTTCCGCAAGGGCAAGCTTGTAAATGTGATGCTTTGAGCGTGGCCTCCAACATGAACTTGAACATAATATTAAAGAAAGTGGCATCACTGATGGTCAATTACTCATTCATGAAGAGAAGACTTTGAATGATGACCTCCAAAAATTTAAGTTAGGCTGGGCTAATGGGACACTTGAGGACATCTTCAAAATCTCTCTGGCTCTGAAGCTGCAGATGGATGCTATAAAAGGGAGTCACCAAATGTGTATTTAGAGCACTCTCCAAGATCATAAAATTCCAAAGCATTTTAAAACATCTGAGACTACCTATCCCCCAACCTACAGCTGGACGATTTTCGACTGTCAAATCTAAAAGTATAAATTGCCCACTGATTACATGTGGGTGCATCATGATGACATGAGTCATGGAGTTACATAATACTGTATGCTAATTCTGTGGAGACACTTTCAATTCCACTCTATTTACAGTATATCACAGAATGCACCTCAGTGTTAGAGGGATCAGCATTTCAAAGAATGGTATCTTGGATTAAAGTTTGCACTGCTGTTGTATTTAAATGCATTTAAAAGGAAAAGACGCAAGCAGCTTTGCATAATTGGAAAATGTTAGTATAATTTCTCCTCTTTCTCTGTGCATCATCTACCATAGTCCACCAGGAAATTTTAAATAAGCCATCTGGTGGACATTAAAGCTGCTGCTAATATTGGGGGCTAAATAGATACCTTTATGAGTAGAATACACAGAATTAAGGCACCTCTTAGTGTGGGACCTAGGGGGAAAATATTATATACACTGCTCAAAAATACAATAACTCTTAAAACTCTTAGAACTCTTAAACAACACAATGTAACTCCAAGTCAGTCTCTTCTGTGAAATCAGCCTGTCCAGTTAGGATCAACACTGATTGTGAATCAGTTTCAGCTGCTGTTGTGCAAATGGAACAGACAAGGTGGGACAACAGGGTGGAAATGAGAGGCAGTTATCAAGAAAAGCCCTATAAAGGAGAGGTTCTGCAGGTGCTGACCACAGACCATTGTTCTCATCCTGTCTGCCTGATTTCATGATCACTACTACCTCCTTTGTGCAAGGAGGAGCAGGAGGAGCACTGCCAGAGCCCTGCAGCATGACCTCCAGCAGGCCACTAATATGCATGTGTCTACTCAAACTGTCACAAACAGACTCTATGAGGGGGGTATGAGGGCCCCTCGTCCACAAGTGGGGCTTGTGCTTACAGCCCAACACCGTGCAGGGTGGCATTTGCCAGAGAACACCAAGAATGGCAGATTCACCATTGCCGCCCTGTACTTGTTATGGATGAGAGGGAATACCGGGATGAGATCCTCAGACCCATTGTGAGACCATATGCTGGTGCAGTGGAGCCTGGGTTCTCATGCATGACAAGGAATTGACAGGAATTTCCACTCAAGTTGGATCAGCCTGTAATGTCCACTGTAATGTCCACTTTTATTTTGAGTATGGTTACAAATCCAGACCTCCATGGGATAATCATTTTGATTCCATTATGTAATGAATGATCTAAGAGGTGTTATTTTAGTGTTCACTTATTATTTTTTGAGCAGTATATATATCAATAAAGATCACCTCAAAACACGCACATTTCTAACATTAAACACATTTTACAAGGAAAACTGAAGCATGATTGCCATTTGTTGCCACAATCAGGTCCCCGCCCCCTGAACACATAGAGATGCATGTGATATTGACCAAACATGTGCAGACTGGTTCAACAACACTCATGATTATTAGTAGTAGCCTGTACATGTGAAATTTACGAGGTGCTTATATAGGTTACTTGTGTTGATTGTATTAGCATTTAAGAGTTTTGCATAATTAAGGGCATGACCACTTTGACTGACAGGCAGCCGTCTGCCCACTCACCTCAGCTTCATACACTCTGTACTCACATTTTGATTAACCAGTACTTCAGAAACCTGTGGTTGACATCACAGAGAGTTCATCTTTATTTGTACTCTGTTGATGAAACGAGGCATTATAACAACAGCAGCAATGTTTGGCCAAAATGTGCATAAAAAACACAATTCCCTTTAATATATTTGGACCTATGTCACTTTCATTCTCTCTTCTCACCTTTCTGCTCTGTAGACACTCTATTAGGGTAAAATGAGGTAAAAAAACTAAGACAGAAAGAAAAAGTAAAGTGATTGTTAATTAAATATATTATTAATATATAACAAACTAAAGACCTACACCAGCCCAACACAATTTCTTATTATCTATTAGAAAACATCAAACAAACAAATCTAAACAAACAAAATAAAGCTTTATCTAAACAAGCAATTATTACAAGCCTCCATCCCCCTCTGTTGGTCCATTTCCTGTAGGTGGGGCTAACAGGCCCTCTTCTGCCCACCAAAGTTTAAAACGTGTAGCGTCTGACTGTCAGACCCCAACATGAGTCTTTATACTTTATAATGCGAGGTGGAGAGGTGGAGCATGAGTGGCGCTAAGGTGGGCAAGTGGTGGAGTTATAAATTCATAGCAACACAGTTGTTATAAAAGCAAAATAAAAAAAATAAAATCGATACCAAAACTGATTTTTTTTACCAGGTTATGAAAATGCTTATTTCTTATAAAGTTGAACATTTAAACATGGGAGTGTATGGGGACTGACTCACTTTTGGAGCCAAAGAAAACATGAAATCTTAGCCTCCATATTTGTTATTTCTGTCCACAGAATGTGTCTGGTCGCTTTAGGATGCTCTGTCACTTCATTCAGCCACCGGAGTGACTGAATCAACTTGTGGCTAAGCTTCAACTGTGCAGGAGCTTTTTCTGCCTGGTCACTTTGGATTTACCACTACTATAGATCCAAAGGCAACAGGTTGTCAGTGCAGGCACAAGCGTTAGAGCATCCCTAGAAACTTCTGTATGCTCAGATTGTTCCAGAAATAACCTGCTTCCCTGTGTGCTGCTGTTCCATTCAAAGAGAAGACTCCTGCAGTACACTGGCCATGACTTTGGATTCTGTCAGCGTATGTGCTCTTATACAACTTGATGTTGTGGGAAATGTAAAATGCACTGACAGTTAACCTGAGCTGCCTCCTGCGAAGCCCTAGAGGATTTCGTGAAGAGTACATTAGAACTGATGGTAAGGATGGATGAACATGAATTACACGTCAGTAGACTCTAGCTTTGTTTTGTGAATCCAATTACCTTTATTCTTCATGTTTGACCTTCATCACAAAAGTCTAAAAGTCTAAAGGATAAGATGTAATACAGAGTACAAAGACACATGTAAAGAATACAGTAGATGAGATACAGGAGGACATCCTGAGCATTCAGCAACACCATAAAAACAGCCACATTACATATAAATGAACAATTACATTACAGCGGGCTGAAACTTGGAAAGATAAGGACGATCATAGAACTCCACTTTTGCACAGTTAAAATCACATTTCTTTTTTTTATTTTTTTTGTGCTAAATAATCCTCCTTTCAAAGAAGAGGACAAAGAAACATAGTGGGAGGTACATCCTGAAAAGAAAATCATCAGACTCAAGAGAAAGGAGGGCTGAAATCCTCAGGTAGATGTCAGCCTTTTATGCCAGGATGATCTAGCACAGATTATTCATTCTACTCAACCTGCATGCTTCATGTTTAGGCCACTTTCAGCGCCTGAATCTTAAATCACTAGTTGCCACTTTCCTAAAGAGGGCTGTTCATTTCCAGCTAGTCATATGGATACCAGGACAAAACAAGCCCATCCCTGGTAGGTTTAACTGAACCTGCCAGAAGTGGAACGAGTGCCCCTGTGATGTTGCTCCCTCCACAGTAGACACAGTCTAAACCCTGCACACCAATACTCCAGGCAAGGATGGACATCTATGAAAGACACCTTGGTCCCTGGGGGAGCAGTGAAGTGTCTTCAGGAAGGGCTTAAGGTTGAGAATCTTTACTGAGTTTGACTCTCTAATGGTTCCACCCAAGTTCAAGCTGATCCTACCAAGACATCTTATTTTTTACACCAAAACTCATTTACTGTGAGTCACTGATGAAACACACATTTTTGTTTACAAATGTGAAAAGAATAACAGCTACATACCGGTAGTTAAAATAGAAATGTACACAGTTCTATTTGTCTTTGCAATAGTCTTACTTATTTATGCGGTTTTTATCCTAAGTGTTTGGACTGCAAACTTTTGCTCATAGGTTGCTCTGTTCTTTTTGAATGTTTCAGGGATTGTGGTGTGGGAGGACTCAGTTGCAGGACAGCAGGCAGAAGTTAAAGGCAGCAAATTAAAGTCTTTTATTCTGTGCCAGGAGGGCAAAAAGCCAAAAACCAAGAACTACAAATCACACTAAGCGTGGCAAAAGACGTGGCATGGTAAAAACAAGAATAAACGTAAGAGTCAGGCAAAAGACAAAGCAAAAACAAAAACACGAAAACATGGCAGGAAAAACCTGGAGAACACGCTGTAGCAAGGCTTGGCAGGGCGTAAAGGTTGACACAATTTCCCATGAATGACGAGACAAACTGGCACCCGGTGCAGGGAAGACACAGGCTGTGTTCAAAATCACTCACTCACTCCCTACTCCCTACTCCCCGTGTGGGGAGTTCCATGTAGGGCAACATATAGTGAAGTCATTGTGAAAGCATTTTTGGACATTTACTACCTCAGTCTCTTTCTGTTGCCGTTAATTACGTCATTGCTGACACAAATTAAACGAGCCGATCTCTGCCGGCTAAACAATCTACTACGACTAAACAAACGGAACTGCAATTATAATGTGTGCCATTATAGCTCAATGAACGCTTTATGGAAAAACATACACAACCGGTCATGCTACATTCTTCAAACCATCACTATACTGTCTATATAAGACAGGTGACGCAACTTCCATTCCCGTTTTTTAGCCGGTCTGTGCAATGCATGGGGTCTCTAATTTGTCACTTAGAATTCAGACAGCACTACAAGCTGCTGTGGTGAAGGCACTATATAGGGCCATATATAGTGATTAGGGAGGGATTTCGAACACAGCCACAGACTAAATACAGAGGGACCAGGGAAGACAATGAGACACAGGTGACACACTTTAGGGAGGGGCAGGTAATCACAGGGCGGGAAACCACAGGAAGTAAAGCACAAGACAAAACACAAGGAGGACAGGACTATCAAAGTAAACTGTGTTGGGGAGTAACGGATTACATGTACCGACGTTTAGAATACAAAATCTGAGTAACTGTATTCCGTTACAGTTTAAAGAGATGGTAATCAGAATACAGTTGCATTGTTGAAATCAGTGGATTACATGACGGTACTTTCACGTGTCTATTCACTCTGCTGATGAAACAAGTCATGCGAACAAATCTTTGTCTTCTTACAACAAAGATCTTGTACATAGCAGATGTCTGATATCTTTTCTCATTGTGTGGTCACATACGTTTGTATGACAGTAATAGTCAGAGCTCTTACCGTCAATACAACATCTTTGATCAAAGCTAGAGTTTTTGGTTCATGTCGGCAAACTGGACAGAAAGCTGCGGGGGACAGAGAGGACAGAGCAGCTGGACTGATGGGGGTCAGATGATGAGGATGAAGAGCTTAATGCTCCTCGGTCATGATGAGTACACGGTACACTGTTACGTGTTGCTTGCCGTCAGCTAGTGTTATACATGGGTCTGTTTGATGTACGTATTCAAACACTGTGTGTAAAATGACTTTTGGTTGCATTGTTTAAAAATATATTATTCTGTCATCATTACGTTTCAGTTTCTCTCAATAGAATAACATTGATGTGATGCAGTCAGCTGGAACAGATGTTTTATTGAATGTTTTACAGCGTCCTTTGTAGTAAACAGGGGCTGATCACTGCATTCAATCACTTAAAATGCAATTCAATGTGTGAGTAATCCAAGTATTCAGAATACGTTACTCAGACTGAGTAATGTAACGGAATACATTACAAATGACCTATTAGGGCATGTAATCTGTATTCAGTAACTGAATACTTTTTAAAAGTATTCTTCCCAACACTGCAAGTAAAACAGGAAGCACAAGACAAACACCACAAGGACAACAAGATACAAGAACTAAACAAAAACCCAAAGAACAAGACACCAGCCTTATGAAAACAACTTGGTTGGACCCAAAACAAGGAAAACAAAACCAGAAATAAACACAGGGTCATGACAGAATTGTTGGACTAATGGTTTTATATTTTGTTATATCACTTTCACTATTATGTCAGCTCTGGTGTGACCTGTGGCTTGACTGATAGGCCAACAAGCTGTTTTCTCATGGTTATATAAGATGAAAGATGTATAGCAGAGCTGTACATGTGTCCCTGATAACAGCTGTATGCGTGTACGCTTCTGGAGTGGCAGTAGTTTGTAAATTGTGACTAAATGGATTGGCTGAATAAATGTGTGTTTATACTCATCTCTCTCACAATGTTTAAACGCAGCAACAAGTATGCTGAATAAGTGCATGATTTAAGAACAACAATCACAAAAAGCACTGATAGTGTTTGAAGTGGATGGGCAGATTATGAAATGTCATCGTGTGGAGGAGAAACGGAGCAATTGAAAGTACAGAACAACAGGACAACACAATAGATGCAGGAAAGATCAGATTTATGTAACATCTAATATAATATTTAGCAGTTTTGTGGCGTATGTTAATACTGTGTGACTGCAGACATACGGTCACATTTTTTTACTGTTGACAATATGTGAGACAGATTTGAAGCCACTGTTTGCTTTTTGTGTTTTCCCTCCCTTTTTTTGTGTTTTTTTGTGTTAGTTTGTCCTTTTGATTGCCATCATATTTCACATTCCTCACTGCTTTGTGTCCGCGTAAGGTTGCCTTCTCAGACTCAGACCAAGAAATGCAGGGCAACTTCCAGGTATGTGTACAATATGGCCTATTTAAAGGACCCAAACTCAGACATAAGAGTACTAAAGGAGAGTTTTTATTTAAAACCAAGTCCCAAGTTCTAATCAAAAATACAAAAGAGAGAACTAAACAGAAAACAGACAGCACAGAAGATAAGATAACCAAACCATAACATAACCTGATGATCATTAAGTCTAATGTGGTCCAGTTTTCAGTAGGTTTGTTTTGGTGTCCAAATGAATATTTGTGCTTAGACTTTTCTTAAAATGAATTCATGGGATTCAACAGATCAGCATGCCTTTAGGGTTACAGTAAAATTGACTTATGATCTATCAGCACCATAATCCGTTCACCAAATGTATGAAATTGGTCCAAGACATTATGTTGACAGGACAGGGGTGTACACACAGACCCTCAAAACATAATGCCTCTAGCCTAGGCTGTATCTGGCACAGATTCATGACCAGTAAAAATAGATGGACGTGTGGTGTTTCGGGGCACAGCCCCTAAATATGTTTAAGCACAGAGTGTCTGCTGCATCCACTGTTCATGCTATGGTTTCCTTTTTCTTTGCCTCCAATGCTTTTTAATGAATCTGCTGTGTGCACAGTTGCATTTGCATGTCACTGTATGTGCATTGTTTATTAAGATTAATGGGTAAAATAAATAAGAAGAGATGCTGGTGCATGTATTTGGTATAAATGGAAAACTGAACCTGCAGACATGTCTCTGCTCCTCCTTTTTTTCTTTTTGTTTTGGAGAGGATGCTTCCTGCTGTGACAATAAGAGCCTGGCATGCCTACAACATGGTAAGTGACCTCATTAATCTCCCCAATGGGAATCAAGTCAGAAACCAGGTTCCTCAGGAAGTGCAGAGTAAGACTGGTGAAACTGACAGTTCCAAAACAGCAATATAAAACTAAAAGTAAAGCAACATTAGCAGTAAAATTATTTACATAACAGGATTATGAGTGCTGAAGCATCACTTTGTAAACAGCATCTTATTGTGTATGCTTATTTTATTTGATTTTATTTAACCTTTATTTAACCAGGTAAAAAAACCCATTGAGATCCAGATCTCATTTACAAGGGTGACCTGGCCAAGCGGTCAGCAGCACACGTCAAGAACATTAGAACAACATTTTAAAGTTGGTAAACAAGATGAAGACAGTTATCAGAGCAGTAAAAATAAGTGCAGCAGTAGAAGGATATCTTAAAAACACAGGCACTGATGAATGGATGCTTTTTGCCTAATGTGTAATAAAGAATTAAAAATTTTAAATGAGATAATCTCAGAAATTTTTAAATCAGTCTGGAGGGTATTCCAGGCTGAAGGGGCAGAGTAGCTAAAGGCCCGCTTTCCTAGCTCAGTCCGCACATGAGGGACCTGCAGGTGGTAAATGCCACTGGAGCGTAGGGCACAGTGGCTGGTAGTTCGCTGGAGAAGAGCACACAGATAAGGTGGAGCCAAACCAAGGACGGTCTTATAGACCAATGCCATCCAATGAGTGTGCCTCCTTGTGCTCAGGGAAGGCCACTCAGCTTTGGCATACAGTTCACAGCGGTGGCTTAGTAGTGGCTAAGCTTAAAGCTTAGCTGTCAAATAAATGCAATAGTATAGAAACACAAAAATTGTTATGCTGTGGAAGTATAATGTGGCATAAAATACAAATAGTTAAGTTACAAGTACACTATACTATTATTATTTTCCACTAGTGTAGCAGAGGATTGACTGCACTCATTGAAACAGACCACCACTGCAGTGATGTGCAGTAACGTGAGTATTATAGATGCCAGCTGATCCAGAGGAACAGTATCCTGTGGAACAATATCAATTGGATAAACAGGGTACAGGCAGAGTGTGGCAAGTAGAGGCAAAGTGAAAAATGTCTTACATAAAAAACAGTCTTGGCCTTAACTCTATTATAGCAAAAAGCTTTTTACTAATACAACAAAATTCACATTTATTGTCACATTTGACTTAGTTTTGTTTCTATTGCATTAGTAGATTTATTTGAGCATCATGATGGCTGCTCCGTTTACATCAGCTGTACTATCTTAACTCCCCCTGCCTTTGTCTCCTCCTGCTGTTGATTACCCGTCCTGCCTGGATGTGTTGCACCTGTCTCGCTGTCTTCCCTCCTCCCTGTGTAGATAGTTTGCTTTGTGGTGCAGGTTTTGACAGAGATTGCAGTATCTTTGTGGATTCTTACAGCTAGTTTAGCGTTGACCTTTCTCTGTTTTGTTTTTGCTTAGAACTTGCCACTTGGTCTACCTTTTGTGTTTGAACCTGTCACAACAAATAAGTGAAATGATTCTTTCCTTTGTGGTTGTTGTTCTTTTTAGTCCTGCCTGTTACATATCAAATATATATTTTATACATAATTGTTCCTACATCGATTTTATGACCTTTGGTGGTAGTAATATAAACATGTCTGTAGGGACATTACTTAAAGCACATCCAGAGCACTTAAGCAGAGTGATGCTTCTCACTCATGGACCTGGGCAGGATATGGAGCAGGATATGGAGCAGGATATGGGTGATGCTTTACAACAACTCTCTGTGTTCTGTGCAGAATTGGCCTGTTTTGCTCCACATGCTTTAAGCACATCACGGGGAAAGGGGCTTCAAAGTATCAAAAAATGTACTTAAAGTATTAAAAGTGAAAGTACTCACACAGTGAGTTGTCTCTTAGTGGTGTCATGTTGATAAAGAATGCCGATATAGCTCCTGGTAATACCTCTGCCTCTACACATGTCACTACTAGTAAATCCCTGCCAGCAGCTCTTTTCTTTGAGGGCCCACACAAAATGCTCTGGTATATCCACCAATCATTTTTGGGCCCTCTAATTTCAAACATATATCTTTTAAATACGCTCAGTGGTGGCTCAGTTCAGTGGAGGCTGACTCTGGATCCATGTTTAATGGTAAGGGTAGCTGCAAAGGACAGGAGGCCAGACACAGTCTGTCTACTGCTGTGCTGCTGAAAACACCAGCTCTATCATTGGAGCTGATAGAGCCACCTGATTGGTTTAAACATTTTGGTGAAGCTGTATTTATAAAATGTAACAAACATTCTAGAAATGTAATGGAGTGGAGAGTATAGATAATAATAGCTGCAAAATGCAATGGAGAGAAAGCCTAAAGTATGCACTAATATTTATACTTAAATATAAATACATCAACATTGACTTAAGTACTGTAATGTACACACTTAGTTACATTCCTCTTTACAGAAAGGCCTAACTTTACACCTCAGCCCATCAGCAGTCTACACAAGGAGTTGTGAAAATAGAACACACAGGGTATTCCTTAAGGAGCTGACAACTAAATAGGCAAGAACTCCAATTTGTCTAATATTTTCTTTAAAGGAAAATATAAAGGTAAAAAGAAGACATTTGTATTCATTATGTTGATCATATAGCTCTGCTAAGTGGAGCTTAAGTGATGGTCATATCTCACCTGTTGCATGTTACAATTAGCACACATATGCTTCTGGTCTCAGATGTAAGCCAAAAGAGGAAAAAGGTGACAATTAATAGGATATTAATCCTAAAGATAGCACAAAATGCTCCTTTTTCCTCACATAAATGCTGAATTATCGTGCATGCCCCTGCATGATAAATGAGTAAACACGGAGCCTCCCGTTAATGAAACACCTCCACAAGAAGTCGCCGCTACTTTGAACCAGCCACAAGCAACCGCAGCAGGACAGGAAGAGCTTCGATTTTCACTTCAAAATAAAAGCCGCGGCCGAAGCCCTGGAGCAGAGGGTGCTGCGCTGAAAAGGCTCACCGGAAGTAGCTGCCGTCTTTGCCGCTAGCTTCTCGCTGGCGCTGCTGCCAATAATCTCGGTTGAAGGAGGGACTTTGTTGAGCGCTGCGTTGGTGGATGCTTTACAGTCAGACAGGAGACCGGGACTTGAGGAAAAGCACTTTTCGGGATTTTCACAGACACGCAGGCTAATTTTTGTCAAACGACATCACACGGCAGACAAACAACAACACGGCGATAAAGATGAAGAACCCGTTGTACTGGGCTCTGCTGGTCGGGATGACCGTCCTGCTGATGGAGCAAGGTAAGTGATGGGTTTTTGCCATGCTTGGACTTGTTATCGCTACCGTCAGCCTGTGTTTGTGAAGGGAATAGTCATGTACTGGAGTGCTTTACATGTGTCGGGCGGTGTGGTGTCCACACTTGACACCAGGATGCCTGCCATGAAGCCAGCAGATTAAATCCAGCGATTAGTGAAGTGCAGCCCGTGGCTGGACTCTGAGTCTGAGTCTTGGCTACTTTCAATGTATTTTTACACCGGTTCATATTAGCCTGGTTCTCTTCTCTGAAAGTTTAATCCTGTCAAGATAATTCTCTGCTGTTGCTTTTTGCATCTCAGTAATTTGCTGCTCATCACGCTGTGTCTGAGCCTCAGTGGGATGAGGGTTTCATCCACCTGCTCTGTTCAGTTGTCCTTTTTTGCGCTCGAGGCTCCTGCTGCCCGCGGATCATCTTGACGCACGGCAGATCTCCCGGACGGGAGGTCTTTGCTGCAAAGTTGATTAAGTATTAGTTCTTAATCCACATTGACTGCGTGCTCAGGTCATCCAAGTTAAGCCATGTATTCTCCGAGCAGGCAAAGAGGGCTTTGCTTGCTGGAAGAGAGAGCAGTGAAGCAGCTCAGGCTTTCTGACCTTGTTTACACCTGACATTAAAGATTCAGTCCAATAACTAGATTGTGGCCAGATAGAGACGCGCTTAAAACATGCAGGGTGGGGTGGAAAAAGCCAGCTAATGACATGGACATGATCAACATGTTTGAGCCATCGAGGACAGATTAATGCAATAAATCCACCTTGTCTTTGATAATGACCCTTGAAGACAGGCTTACATATATAAATAGAGGAATGAATGAAGTGCTTTAATCAATGAAGGAAGGAGGGGTGTTTACCCCCTCAGGTGCCTGTGTCTGGCCCCTCAGATGCCTCTACTGATCTGCACAACCTGCACAGAAAAGTCCAACTACGCTCAGAGGAACAGTCTGTTCTTGGAAAGTAGTAAAAGTAGAACCTTGATAATAATATTTTTACTCACTTCTGTTTTACTTTTTGACCAATCTTTGGTTCAAGTGTTTATTCCTCAAATCAAAGCTTAATCACTGATGTAATGGGACACATGATTTTAGTGTATAAAACTCTGGAATGGAATTATTTCATATAACTCCTTTTAACCCCTGCATTCTGACATTTAGCACATACTGTCACTGTATATACCTCATATATTTGCTTATGTTGCAAAGCGGCATCATTATCTTCCAGGCAAGAATGAAACAAACCCTCTGCGCAGGCTATCTGACAGCATTTTGAAAAATACACAAATTACCGCGGCAGCAAGGGAGACGCTGTGTTGTTTTGTGTCACAGCAGCTATTAAAATGTCTACTTTTAATACACCTAGAGAAAAAAAACTTCCTCACCACCTCCCCATTTCAAGTCCAATTCATTCTTCAGACAGCACCAAAATTGTGCTGAAGTCATTTGCATATCAGCACATCTCCAGCAGAATCAGAGATTTATTCGATTAGATTAGATCTAAACTTATGGTGCCCATGGGAACTGGGTCATTGCAGTGACGGAGGAGGCCGGATGGCACAAATGTGCTATATTAGCTTTTTTGCTTACATAATTACAGGCTAACAAGTAAACAGTCCACGAATATGAATACACTAATATTTACAGGTGAAGAGAGGGATTTGGTTGAAATGTGATGACGTAGATTGGAATTTGACCTTTTTTGTCTTTTATTGAACCTCCTCAACATGTTTTATTATTATTTGTGTCTTATTATTATTTGTTGGTACATTTAAGCTACGATAATTGTTTTCTAGGTTCATAAATATAGAAGCAAGGCAACTCACTGGATTGGTCCTGAAAGACTGGCCACACATTGTGTTGCCCTGCAAATACTTTTGACATGTCATATTTTAGTTAGACGTTTTCTAAAGTTATATGTTGGAACTAATAACTTAGAAAGATTGGCTATAAGTATATTTACTTATTTTTCAAAATCCCCCCCAAGCTGCAGACATTGAATGCACCAGTCAGCTAAGGTGTAGAAAGCTTAGGCAAAAAAAAAGTATACGAAGAAGGAAGAAATGTAACTACATAGACATGAAATGCTAAGATGATCTTTCTGTTTTACATTTAAACAACTTGCTAATTTAACACTACAATTTGTAGAATAAATGCTAAAGAACAGCATATTGGCAGTGATCTACTGGCTGCTATAGCTACACTTGTACAGTTTTACAAGGTACTTAACATGCATGTTGTGTATGTATAGTGCATGTTTGTCTATGTTTTCTATGTAGGTCTCTGAGAGGAGGAACAAAAGGGATCTTCAGTGGATTCGTGTAATTTTCAATCCAGACATCTAATTAGACTGAGTTGGAATATGGCCAGCTATAGCAACCCAACAGTATTCACATTCAATCGTAACATTTTCTCTACTTTTAAGAAATGAAGCTGTGTATTTTTTCCATCCCCCTGTTAAAACCCTTTGTATCAATATGGGTTTAGCTGCCAAGCAGGCTGTCATGATTACTTTAACATGCAAAGAGTGTGGGGCTATTTTTAAAATAGAAGTCGCTCCTCTCATCTGATCTCATTATAATCACAAATTGAAGCAGCTTGCGCACGTTGTGACTGTTCATGAGGGAGATCATGCTATTTTGGCTTATATACAGATACGGATGGAAATATCCAGCGGGTGGTTGCAGGTCAGGGTGGATGCAAGGGGATCAGGGCAGATCACAGGAGCAGAGGAAAAGCGATCCGGAGTGACTGATAGAGACAGTAAGAAGTGCTGGGGCTGAAGCGCTCTGCTAGTTGGCTGAGGCTGGAGGCAGTGTACATCTGGATGGCAGTCAACACGAATAAGTGCTTGAAGCTCTTGTGCTTTCACCTCGAGGGGATGAGCCGCGGGCTAAAATTGCTGTGGGGCTGTGTCAGCTCACTGGAGACAGGGTGGGAGGCTTTGTCCAAAATAAAGATCACTTCAGTTTCCAGTTTATATATTTTGAGTTTTTTTTTTTTCATTTTTATTTTATCTAGCAATAACTTTCAGGTCACACTCTACATCACACTTGGCTCACATGAGAATATGAAGGGGAAATATGTGAGAATATGTCAAGGTCAGCTTCACAGCACCCTGCTGTTGCATGTTATTGTCAACCACCTAATATGTTTGGCACAAGAAGCTGTGTGATTCATGCTTGAGTCGCACGTAAAAAAGGCTCCAAAGAACTAGTGCCTGTGAACGTGTACATGAACTGTACAGATTTCTGCTTTCCTGCAGCAGATCTTGAATATGCAAAAGCCAGAACATCAAGAGTTGATCGCCATCCACAAAAAGTAAATGATCAGACTCCCAACATGTGAAGGGAAACTGGGAGGCGATCAGATACAGACATCAGTTGCAAGAAAGATCAACAAGCAAAGAAAATCAAAAAGGTCAGTAAAGCATCAACTGCAGCACATGTTTGTTTCCTGAAAATGAGAATGTTTCCGCCTGGAGTATTAATCCAGTTTAAGATAAACACTGGCAATGATGCAACCTCATTGTCTAAGTGGGCTGCGTCCCACCCTCTTTCTCCATATGTGGCTGGGAGAAGACAGTACCGCCTCTGTTGCCAGGATTCAAACTCTTATGTGTGTGTGGTTTTTCCTATTGAGACCCTTGTATGCCTCTGTATTGTGTCCTTGTCGTCCCTCCATCAGCCCATGTCAGCCTAAGATGAGAATTGGCTGGATCCAAATTTGGAGCAACAGCTGTTATTGGATGACCAGCTGAGAGCGCAGAGATGGATAGGGGTGGTGGTACTGGAGCCGTGGTGCGCTTGTTGTATGCAGCCTTTTGTTAAAGACATTGAGATCATTGTTGATGGGTAGAGTGTGTTCTTTTCTTATCGCAGCGCTACAGCTACTCAGCGGGGACCTCCAGGCAAAAGAGGCAGAGCTGTTGCTGTAAGAAATGTGTGTGTCCATCTCCTGGTGTGCAGTCCACATAAAGGCTTTTTTTTCAGCAGAATGTACTAGCAAAACAGACAGATGGCCAACAGTGGCAGGTAGATATCACCACCTGTGTATGGTGCTGTGATATCAGAATGTGATAAATGAATGTAAATTAGCCATAAGATGCTGTTAAAGCCAAAAAGCTTCTCCAGCAGAAATCCTGTCCACTGTCAGACACACTTACAATAACTCTGTGTGTTTGAATATAAGGCATTGTGTACTTTTTACTGCACTCCGCCTGAACCAGCCTCCTGTTGACTGATAGTCATTTACCCTAATTCTTACCCACTGGCCTGAACCTACTGTTTATTTCCTCAGCATAATTGAGATGAAATGTGGTAACAGGTAGCCCTGGACTATGCTGTGCAATAGACATTTGGTTAATTCATGGAATACTCATTTATGCCAGTTTGTGTATCCTTGGGTATGTTTCCATGGTAATGATGCTATTAAGGGATTTTCTGAAAAGTTTCAAGACTACCCCATCTATCTCACAGAATAAAAGAACTGCTATACATGCTACTATCATAATCAGAACATTTTGCATTTAACATTTTGTCTTATTAGATCTTAATTAGTGCAATAGAAGTGGAAATATTACAGAAGCTCTTCAAAAACAAATGAAAAAAAAATAATCGTGACTATATTGTTTAACTTTTTTTGTTCCTGCAGACATACAGTATAATTTGTTGTTAGATGCAGCAAGGCTAGTTTATTAGTGAGTATATGGGTTCATCTGGAAGGGAACTACATGTGTCATAGATATGGCACTAATTGCCTTACATCCCTGCTTATTACTGTACATTGTCCACAATCCATTTTTTGAAAATGCAGTATCACTCACAATGCAGTGAACATCACTCTGTGATGCTGTTAAAGACCACAACTGACTGTCAGTGTGAACTAGCTAATCATGGACAACCATGTTGTCCACTTTTTGAATAGTTACATGGATGTGGTACAGTGATGACGTCTCATTACAAGCATGTGAGACGGATTGGAGGAAACGTTTATTTTTATGAGCAGAAACTCAATTAGATCAGTGGCATTGGGTGCTGAACTGGGTACTGTCGCTGTGTTATTTTACTGTGAGGAAACATTGGATCTTTGCCATTAAGATCTATCTATCTATACATACTTGTGTGTGGAAAAGAGGTAAATGTGAAGTAGTGTGAAGCCCTTTGAGTACCTGAGTAGGTAGAAAAGTGCTACAAACTGATATATATATATATATATATATATATATATATATATATATATATATATATATATATATATATATATATATATATATATATAATTGGAATTATAAATTCCAGATTGCAGCAATCAAATCGGTATCTTTATTAATATAAATCAATCGTTCCACTAATTTCTAACAATATAATAGTTACTCCCAGTCTCGTTGAATACCATGGCAAAACATAAATTGTAGTGTATTGAACACTCCTGCTAATGTCCCTGTTGTTGCACAAGTGCACAATTGTGGTTCATGACAGTTTGACTGTGTAGTAGCAGAAGCAGATGTACACATAGTATATGCAGATTACTAACCTATCCCAGGTGTCGTTTACTGTGCTCTGTTGATGTTACCCAAATGAATTGTTGTAAAGGAGACTGATGCTCATTGGCCCTGTTAATGGTGGGAAAATAGTCATTAGTATTAAGCTCAACCTCATTGCCATCATACAATGAGAATTTAGAAAAACAGATAACTGTGTGTATTTTATTTCTATATTTATGCAAATACATTTATGTTGAGAAAAATCAGGAGAGCTCAGGTATCTTTTGTGATGTCTGTATCAGTCTCATGGCTGCATTGCATTCTGGTCTTTTGAGTCAGATAAAACTGATATATCTGCTTCCTTAGTTTGAATATTTGTATGTGACATCCATAAAATAAGACAAATACAACAAAGTGGAGGCAGAAATGAAATGGAATGTTTATGCTTCCTGTTGGTCTTGTTTTTCTGTTGATCCAAAGCTTAAACCAAGAGATCGTCATGATGTCATTGTTTTAATTAAACTTTATGCCACTTCAGAGAATTATATAAAAGGAATCAGACACATTATGAGATGATGAGTGTCTGTAACAGTGAATTTTTACACCGTGGATGTAAAATTGCTGGTTTTAACAAGAAGAAACCCTGTTTGTTTTCTAAAAAGGCAAAATTGCAAATTGGAGGTAATTGTTATCCAGTAGTGTTTCTGTTTCTTTTTTTCTTTTTTATTCCTGTGGTGGGGAACAGTTTCTGTTTTGCATTGTATTTCGTTATTCAGTATTGTTTTTTTGTTTCTACTTTCACAGGTTCATATCACAAATGAATCATTTCTGGGTTTGAAAAAAGTTTGTTTATTGTAAGAATTTAATGGAAGTCTGATTGATTTATTCACACTCAGTTCGGGTCAACAATCAATTTGCTGTTCTGGAATTTCTCTGAAAGCTTTCAGCACTATAGGGCTGCATTGTGTTTGGAATTGACAATTCAGCAGACAAAGAAGGAAAACAACAAACCTCAGGAGGTGCTGAGAAAAACACGTTTCTTGAATTAATTAGATTATTACTGTATACTTTACCTTTCATTCTTAAAGTATTGTAGTATGAGAAAACGCCCACAGGCAAAGGTAAATGGACACTCATACACTTTTCCCAGCGGAAGCTTCACACACACACACACACACACACACACACACACACACACACACACATACACACAGAAAATGCTTTCTGTGTCATTTTTTTTGTTTATTTTTCTTATTGTAAGTTATGGAAATGTGCCGAAAAAGTCCTTAGTTCGCACATGGCTTCACTTTCAGTTCTTGGATATCAAATCATGCACCATCATCACGCAGCATTTGAACAAAAGTAAAGGCTTAGCATATTCAGAGGCTTCTCCTAGTCCACAAAGCTTGCCAAGTCCGACTGAGGTAGTCATGTGACTCTGTGGTCACAAGGGACCTTGCCAGGAAGGGCTTATTAATAAGCAACAGGGATAGTGACTTCAGACTGTGTCCATTCACCAGGTTGTTGTGTCTGACTAATACTGCCAGCTTGAGAAGCCCACAGCTCGCATTCTGCTCTCTTTGTCTCCATGTGCACTGCTTTACAGAAATGCTGCTGGATGTATATATATATATATATGAGTGTCAGTTGGGGTGAGGGAATGCCAAAGGCTGTTTAGCAGAGTTACATGAAGTGCTCAGACTTTCAAACTCTTCGGATGTTTTTTGACTTTTGACACAGAAGAAGGAGATTTCTGAAGAGTTTAGAGGGAGTGAAGTAAAGACGAAATGGCTGAGAGGCAAAGATTCCAAAGTGCCATGCATTTCACAAGTTATTCGTGTTTGTTAGGAGCATTATTTATGAAGCGGTTACAGTATATGCAGTAGATTTTAGTGCCACTTTCTGTATCTTATTTACATAATCTAACTTAACATCTGTTATTTTGAATAATTTATTTTCTGGTAAAGTTTGAAACAGGAAATGTAATCAGTATGATAAAAGTTATTTTGCAGAGAAGATACAGACAGATGGTGTGACCTCTCAAAGGAATCAAATAAAAAGGATTGTTGCTATGTTATATACTGTGTTGCATTGTGATACATGTGAAGTCACCATTCATACACTTGAGTATATATTCCACATATGGGTACTTAAACAGTTTAATTCCAACGATGGCTGAAGTGCGACTGCCAGTGATGTCATGAAATGTGATCAAAGTGACTGTACTGTAGACGATCCAAGCACAGTGGCCTACGACTTGGCTGTAGTTGATTTACATTGTAACATTAGCTTTTCAGTGGTTCAAGTGGTGTTTATCTGTAAAGATTATTCTGCTGAACCAAACATGTAGATGTTATACACCTTTAATTGACAATGGAAAATTGAATTCACATTGAATTCATGTCTTTTTGGACAACATCCTCCTCTCAGACACCGACTCAACAACATCATCAAGAAGGCCGGCCTTCTTGATGATGCTGTTGAGTCTGTTGATGTCCCTCACCCTCAGACTGCTGCCCCAGCAGACAACAGCATACATTATAGCACCAGAGACTCATAGAACATCCTCAGCTTTGTCCTGCAGATGTTAAAGGACCTCAGCTGCCTCAAGCGACTCTGGCCCTTGTTCATGCAACAGTCCAGTTTGTGGTCCAAGTACAAATGAAGCTAAAGCCTGCAGAAAGTACAGCTTTTGTTGTAGTTGAATATGGGTAACTAAAGCTGGGTAGTAACGTAGTAACGTTTGATGTTCGCAAATGCTTTAGCTAACTACAGTAATCTTCTAACACATTGCTAACATTATGAATAAACTTTCTTGCCACCTCAAGAATAGGAACAAATGTCTCTGGTCTTGCAGAGAATGTAAGGTCCCTGAGGACTATTTGCAGGTCAAGGTTGTCAAGTGGAGTCGAGATCTCAGGCATAGCTTCCACCGAGGCGGTACCATGTTGGGACTGATGCTCATAAAGAATGATTATTTTACACTGATTGTAACATGTTTTTATAATCTTTAAAGATTTATAAATTAATAAAGGTCACTGATTAAGTATCAAAGTCTTGGAGAAAAACAGAAAACATCTGGCTGAGGATTTCGGTAAAATAGGGAGCTGAACCTTCCCTATTAGGAGTTCCCAGGAGTTCTGCACTTGAGTTTCCCATGAAGTATCAAATGTCCTGGCCAGAATGAACTTTGTTCTTGTTCTTGCCTCAAGAAAAGGAACAAATGTCTCTGGTCTTGCAGAGTATGTAAGGCCCTTGAGGACTACAATGTCTTTTTTCAGACCCAGCAAATCACAGTGTGGCTTCTTTTTCATTACGGTTCTGCAGTGAACAGTTTGCTCTTAGCTAAAGGGCAAAACACTTGACACCCTGACCTGTGGTAAGAAGTCATAGATGCATAGAATGCAATAAAGAGAATATAAGAGTAGTCATAGAGGCTTTTTTTTGCTTGTAAATACAGATATATCTGGGATTATAGTAATGTATTGTGTGCTATAGGGGCCGTTATCTAAAGCTTTACTTTGACCTATTTTAGCATGGCCTGGAATAGTAGTAGGGTAGGAGTAGAGGAGCCACCGTTGATGGTAGTGTATTTTAGAGCTGCACATTTTAACTATAAAAGTTGTACTGTGAGGCAGGAGGATAATGAAATAAGATATAATAACAGTAATCTAACAAGGAAAAAAACAGGGTAGTGTAAATAATGACTGATATCTTGAACATGAACCGATTGATGAACAAGAGTAGCTTTCTGTCTTACTCCCTGGCTGTAATTAGTCTTTTGTTTCCTTCTTTGTTTTGCGTGCTCAAAGTGACCTTGCATTGGTATGGGATTTCTCTTGTTAGTTATAATCAGCTTATCCGTAGTTCTTGTGCCTGGAATGGAAAATAGCTTCTTTTTTCTTGTGTCTCTTTTCATGGTTACACACAGTCAACCTGTTTTTACACTGAATTGATAATCATGTAGACGGTAAGGGTAACTAATGCTACTGTGTGGCTAATGTACACACAAACAGAGGCTACCAAAAGTTCGCAGAAGGAGGTAGATAGGCAGATGTGGGTTATAACTGCTTCAGAATTTTAACTAGGAGGCTTTCTTTAGGAACTTAATAAATGTCACCTTCCTTATTATCACTGCCGGTTACATTTAAGTAATAAATATGCTTGTTTACATTTAGGTATTAAAACTACTTGGTTAAGTTTAGGTCAAAACAGAGCCTTTTTAATCATTTTACAGCATAAATATTCATATCATGAATAACACCTTAGATGTGTGCTCCATCGACAGGAGAGCAACAGATAGGCCCAAAAAATTAATGTAAAGGTCCATGTGTTTTGAACCTGCTTGTTTACAGCCTGAAATACTTAATGTTCTTTTTTTTAATGACAAATGAGGTAGACAGATGTTTCACCTCCTTGGATCCTTAGTTGTAACAATAATAAGAAAGTCACTCAAGACTCTCCTTGCACTTGTGCATTAATAACTGGCAGGCACGCAGTTGGCGAGTTGTGTTTTGAGGGTGCTTTAAAAGCACAACTGTAAGTTGTAATTTTGGAGCAGATGGCCACAGAGTTAGTGGTTAGCAAGCACATGGTGTAAGGAATAATCTGTGAGCAATAATTGGGGACTTCCCTGGGCATTTGTGTGCAGTACGGGAGATAATATTTCAATTAGTGCTATCATCGATGGTGCTGGAGCCCTTTGGCAGAGGCCTTTGTGAAGGGATCTAGGAAAGAAACAGTTAGACCTCCTGGGAGCAGGAATCTTCATTAAAGATATAGTTGTCATTATTTTGTCCTCATACAAAGCCTGATGGTTGAGCTACGAAGTTGTCTGGCCAACATTCCATTATCTCACGTTCTGTTAAAATTATATGTAAGTAACTGTTAAAAATGTGACAGCCTTCCTCTTTAGAAGGAGGATGCAGTAGAGGCATCAATTCTGAATTTCCCACAGGACGAGCACCAAGTGTGCTGATGTAATCTGAATTGTTCCTCACACCTTGTAATTGATGAATGCAAGGTTTGGAAGATCAATACAACTGATAAAATTTTAAGCAGCCCTGAAAGGACCTACAGGCATGCACACTGTCACAAAGGGCTGATAAAGAAAGACAGCAGAGAGGAGTTATGAGTCAGAAGGAGCTTTGATCTTCTGTGTGGATTCAAGTCAAGATATATAAACTCCAAGATAAGGATGTTTTTGCTAGGACTGTGCTTAAATTCCTAAATGCATCATCGCGGCATTGGGCTGGTGGTGGTGTGTTGCAAGTATGCACTAATTGCAATCACATCAGCAGCAGCTGTCTGAGATGAACCCTGATGCCATGTGACAGGTTGATTAGAGCATAAACACGGAGCTCATCGAATGTGCTGCTTTGGGCTTCCCAGTGGTGAAACACTGCTGATGGCCAACAGGTGAATGTGCTGGATGTCTCTTTGACTTTAACAAAACTGAATACATTACAGACACTGCTGCTAAATGTCTAAATGTATTAAAAACAAACTTTTTTAGGAAAACTACAACACCAGTGTTGTTTCAGGACTTCATTTACAACCTAATTCTCCACAAAGCTCCTTTGCATTACTTCAGACTTTACAATGCTCATTAAATTTCATGGAAGCTTATGTAGGCCTGCCTTATAATTAATGCTCTCCGCTTGAGTGGCAATCTTAATAGTCTTTTAAATGGTCAATACAAAAATGAATGTTTCTCATTAATCGAAATCCCATTGCTAGGATTGCTACTAAGCCAGTTCTGTAGCCATGCTACATCACAGTATTTATTCAGACCTAAAAGTCATTGCTCCATAGGAGAAAAAAATACAATAAAATAAAATAAATAAAAATATGGGAATCTCTTGGGAGGTGGAAAATGCAGTATTGTTGTACTGAAAGTACCAAAGTGTGCTTTCAGTGTCACACTAAGCTTTAATGATCAAGCCCCTGGTCAGTTTCCAAAAATCTGCAGGAATCTTCCAAATGGGACTGCAATTAAAACAGTCATAAAATCAGTGATTGTTTTGTGATTCTGCCCTGAACCAAGGCCAACACACACGCACACACACCCTAACTGGCCCCTAATAAATAGAGTAAAAATAACAGTTGAAAGCTTTCCACACATACAGTTGCTCTTTCAAAAAAAAACCCATCCTTTGTAGAACAAGCTGCTGTGGTGGAAATAGCCATCTGATGGCATGCTACCCCCCCCCCCCCCCCAGCAGTGCATTAGCTGAAAGTATGATGTGTTATTATTCCAAGTTGACTTCACTGACTTGAGTTTGAGTTTAGTCAAAATATAATATAAATACAAATCAGACTCTAATTGGAAAAAAAAAATGTGGATGACTGTGTAATAACAAGCAGGCAGAAATGTCAAAACTGTATTAGTAAAATGTGCAAATGTTTTGAATAATACACTGTAAAGGTCAATTACCTGGACCAGAATTGGGAAAAAAGCCTTTATAGCCTTTACATGATGTTTACTAGCCTTCTGGTTATTTGAAATGATTGCACAGCTCATCTCTGATTTTAATCCAGTGCCATTCTGCCATAGAAGTACCAATACCACAGCAAATTAGCCATTGAAATGTGCTAGCCACAGCGCCCCTGTGATAATATTAGTTATTATCACAGGGTTTATTATAGTTATAATCTTAGTCTTGTGAGGTATTTCCATCTCTCTGCCTCTTCTCTGCTCAATATCTCATTTTTTTAACAGAAGAAAATGATTATTTCAGCAGGCTTGTGTAATTCCAGCATGAGTATCTGTTCAAAAACAAAGAAAGACGCTCCAGTCCGCCAGAGGAACGACATCTTGAATGAATAAGTGAGACATGACAGCATGCAGCAACAAGCGTTTTGCTGTCTATCAAGAGGCACGGACATAACAGAACAATTCAAGAAAAGGAGAAACTTCATCATGCCAAGCACAGGCGTTATTCCCCCAAGGTACAACATGAGACCAGAGCTTTTACCTCTATGTCTTCTGTCTCTTGTTTCACTTTATATTCAGTTGAGACATGTTCACTTATCACAGTGTAAGAAACATATTGGGCCACATATGGCACCCAGCTAGGTTACAGTGTCGTAAAAAAATGCAACAGAAGCTTACTTAGAAGCGTACTGTATGCTTAGAAGTATGTAGTATTTGAATAATAAAGCTGAATTGGTTTCTTTAAAAGGACTTTAACTTTTTGATTGATTCATTATTGTATAGTGGGGACAACTAGCAGGAGACAGAGGCACACAGCAGCTGGAATGTGAAAAAATCCATTTTAATATCACGTCTGTGGCACCTTAGTTTGATGGAAAAAAATGATTCTTGATTTACCTGTAGGGGGTAAGATAATAGCACAGGCTTGAGTACCTGCAAGATAGCTTTTGTTAGCATGACTTCAGATAGATTTTGGTCATTAAAGACTAAAAAGCTGGATGAACAGCAGGATGCAGCGCTGAGCCACATACAACAGAGCGGAAATTCAGAGTGAATTATGACTAATTACATGCAGCCAGTTGGACCTGTAGCAGCTGTTATCAGGCATAGCATTGTGGAAACTTGTAGTTTTCTGGCACTGTGGTGTGTCAGAACTTCGTGACAGGAACCTGACCCACATATTTGCTACAGGTATAGGAAGCAGCTGCTGTTACACACCAGTGACTGATTCATCACTGTGGTGCGCCACACGTCCCGGTGAAATAGATGCGGCATCATTACGACTAATATCTGTTTGCACTGCTATATTTAATGTACAGCTGACTTTTGAATGGCAGCAAGAGATTAAAGCAACACACAGCACTCACAGATGCTTTCTTCCACTTTGTTAGAATGCACCATTTGAGCTTGTTTCAGTGAGAACTACATAAATGTCAGGTCCATCCTGTTTGAAGAAAAAAACACTCCACTGTGTGTTTATGGCAGCGCTGACATCTAGCTAAGGCTTCTTCAGTCCTATGTTATGCTATAATTATCTTTCTTTCAGTAGTTCTGAATAGAGCCAAATACATACCTGAGGTTTCAGGGCAGCAGTTATCACATGTTAGATGTGTTATTTTCCAGCCTCATAATTCAAACCTTTTAGCCTCATTGCAGTGTGACATTCATAGTTAAAGCATATGCTAGACAGAAAAATAGAAAGAACGTGCTCTGTGTTATTCCATGAGACTCATTTCGATTTGTGTACAGGTGACAAATGCAGGAGACTCTTTGGAATCTTTGTTAAGCTAATAACAGATTTTTTTGAAGCAACACACAAAGCAATAGAACATTCAGAATACTGCAAGACATAAACTTTGTTTCAGGCTAATGTAATATATTCTGTGATCATGTGATCGGCTCTTCTGCTCAGTAATTGGTGGTGCTGGTATCCTGTTGTCAAATGAAGCCTTTCATTGCAAGAAGTTATGTGGAGACTGCTAAAAACAAACCTGCCACAGTGAGGTTTGAGCTGAATTCTAGTGTGGTTTGTGACTCACAGTGAAGATGGAATCCGGAAATAAAAATATAACTGTGCATATCTGCAGATGTTATGACAATTGGGTTGAAATTGTGCTTTTCTCCAGGGGTGTTGCCTCTGAACATGATGTATTGTGAGTAAAAAATAAACATTAAATATGACATTTAACAACTTTTTTGTTGTTGTTTTAAAGTCTTTATCACGTATAACTGATAATATTTAATTGTCTTGGGTGTAGTTTTACACTATTAGATCTGAGTGTGAACATGGTGGTTTGCATATTTGACTTTTTTGGCTGTGGAAAGCTGTGCATTTTTCCATAGCATGTCATAAATAAATAAATAAAAATAAATGGTGGTATGTGAGACTTTAAAAAAATATTGTTCATTGCATATACTTTCCTGAATATTGTTTGAACATTTCTTTTCTTAAACCATAAATATATACCTGAGAAAAATATGTTTTTGGGAGTACCATGAGAAAATAAAGACTTTTTTTGTGCATTAATGTGATGCCACTTTTTTAAATAACGCCATAAATGATAATCCTTGATTAGTTCACTTCTTTGGCTTTTACCTTCTGACTTTCACATAACCTTTTTTCTTACCATTACCTATTATTATTTTGAATTTGTCTTTCTGAGTGTTGTGAAGAAGACAAATAAAACAACAACACACATCCAGTCAGTGAAAATGACAGCTCTGTGTCCTAATATTAAAAAAAGCTGACACATCAGTTTTTTCTGACCAGCTATGCAAAAAAGCTTCACAATTATTTCTTTGTTCTGTGAGAACACATTAGGATCCACACATCCTCATGAAAAAGCACATTTAGTCACACCATTCATGATACATGGTACATATTGCTCAGATACAGCCCTTAAAGTCTTCGGAAAAATAAGAGAGGCAGTTCAGTGGACTCAAACTCAGGAGTCTGAGGAAGAGACCTGCAACAAGTCTCGTGGGAATGGGCAGATGTAACATTGCCTTGGGCAGGAGCGGGCGGGCATGCATAAGGTACCAGGTCCCGTCCGGTCTATGATCCCTGTCTCACAAGGAGTAGCCCAAGTGACAGTGACATGGAGTATGGTAAGGACACAGTAGCTGTGGTCCAAGCTGCTCACTGGCCGTTTGGACCGTTATTGTTTTTACTGTACTAGTGTGTGTCTAATATTTGATGTATTTTATTGTGAAGCACTTTGGTAGGCTGTGGCCTTGGTAATGTGCTATATAAATAAATGTGACATTGACATTGACTGTGTATTGTATTACACTGATCAGGAGAGGGAGCGCTCTATTGTATTCTTTGTATTCATTTTATAACTGTGATACCCTAGCTCTTATAAATCTTGCCTAAAAATCTTTTAAATCTAATAAGGCCTTTTGTTCAACCGATAATTTTTTTGTTCAACCAGTTTTACACTGGCCAAAAAATACTTATGAATTATATATCGATGAGAATATTTCTGTTCATGCTCTTTTAAAAAGACACATAAATAGCCTAAATAATAGCCTAACATTTCATGTTTCGGGACCCGATGGAACTCTGCGGACGGTCAGGTTGGGATAGGCTGCGGGATCAGGTCGGGAGCAGTCACAGAGCCTTTAAGCCTTATAGACATTATAAGCGGGGTAAGGGGTTAGGTAAAGATCATCTCAAAACACACGGTTTTATAACAATCACATTCCCAACCACCATTATGATGAGGCAGACGTGTGTTCGGTTTTCAAAGGCTAAAATATTAACGTGTTCCTGGTGAGACAGGGTCGTGGGATCACATGGTTTTAATGGGCTGAACCTGCTGTAATGTAGTTGACTCTACTTACTAAATGAAAAAAGAACAAATGTTCTGCTCACAGCAACACATCAAGGACAATTCCTCAAGACATATTCAAGATTAAAGTAGAATTATGAAAATGAGGAGTCACATAAAACAGTGAGTTGAATGCATTTATTAGCATAAGCATGAGCTCCTCCACAGCTTTCCTAAAAGGAACAGGAGTGCAGTTAACATGATGCAAATCTAGTTTAGCCAAATGAATGGGAAATATGCCAAGGTGAAAAAAAGCAGAATTCTTCTTCCTTTCAGAGCTGTGTCATCCTAACTTGGCTTATATGGCCACCAAACAGGTGCAATCTAAAATCCAGCCTCAAATATTGGCCTCCAACTGCTCCACCTCCTCCTCCTCTGGCTTACCTGAAGCCATCTGTCGAGAGGCTGCAAAAGACCAGTAAGAGACATTCGCTTGCAGCCTGACTCCTCTTTCATCTCTTTGTTTTGGAGTGCATTAATTGCGCAGGCAGTGTTCACAGTCAGATCTACATATTTCCTTTTCCCAAATCTCAAATCACCTCTCCCTTTCTCAACAACTCAATTAAATCTTTGCCAACTGACAATGAGAGCAGGAGCGCTGGAACAGCACAACCGTCGACAGATGTTGATACCAGAGTTGCCTGTGTATTCTGCTCATGGCGCCATGTTTGATGTATAAAAACAGATGATGTGTTTGTAGGTGAAACACTGCCATAGGGACCTTGGCGATTTTCTTTTTGTCATGGTCTGACCTTTTCTCAGAATGAACCTAAAATCTCACCTGCAGAGAAATGCCCCACTTTGCCTTGACCCAAATTATGTTTCAATGGAAATTAAAATGCAATTCAATTTTATTTATATGGCACCTTTTACAATCAACACCGTCTCTAGGTGCTGTATAGAAACCCAGAGCCTGAATATCCGAACAAGCACACAGTGGCAAGAAAAACTCCCTTTTAACAGGAAGAAACCTTGAACAGGACCCGACTCATAAGGAGGACCTTCCTGCTGACAGTCGGCCGGGTAGAGGAGGAGAAGAAGAGGGAGACAGGACAGAGAGGATGAGGAGAGAGAGAGAGAGAGAGAAGAAGAGGGAGACAGGACAGAGAGGATGAAGGAGAGAGAGAGAGGAGAAGAAGAGGGAGACAGGACAGAGAGGATGAAGGAGAGAGAGAGAGGAGAAGAAGAGGGAGACAGGACAGAGAGGATGAAGGAGAGAGAGAGAGAAGAAGAAGAGGGAGACAGGACAGAGAGGATGAAGGAGAGAGAGAGGAGAAGAAGAGGGAGACAGGACAGAGAGGATGAAGGAGAGAGAGAGAGGAGAAGAAGAGGGAGACAGGACAGAGAGGATGAAGGAGAGAGAGAGAGGAGAAGAAGAGGGAGACAGGACAGAGAGGATGAAGGAGAGAGAGAGAGGAGAAGAAGAGGGAGACAGGACAGAGAGGATGAAGGAGAGAGAGAGAGGAGAAGAAGAGGGAGACAGGACAGAGAGGATGAAGGAGAGAGAGAGAGGAGAAGAAGAGGGAGACAGGACAGAGAGGATGAAGGAGAGAGAGAGAGGAGAAGAAGAGGGAGACAGGACAGAGAGGATGAAGGAGAGAGAGAGAGGAGAAGAAGAGGGAGACAGGACAGAGAGGATGAAGGAGAGAGAGAGGAGAAGAAGAGGGAGACAGGACAGAGAGGATGAAGGAGAGAGAGAGAGGAGAAGAAGAGGGAGACAGGACAGAGAGGATGAAGGAGAGAGAGGAGAAGAAGAGGGAGACAGGACAGAGAGGATGAAGGAGAGAGAGAGAGGAGAAGAAGAGGGAGACAGGACAGAGAGGATGAAGGAGAGAGAGAGAGGAGAAGAATAGGGAGACAGGACAGAGAGGATGAAGGAGAGAGAGTATACATGCAATAAACACCATAAATCACAAGGACAAACATTACAGGTAATAGAAATGCTGAAAAACTGCATATGCATATGCTGTCCGTGAACAGAGTAAAGACAGTTTTTAAATATTTAGCAGTTATGAACAACATTCTTGGTAGTAATTGCACTTTGGTTAGTGTAGTTGTGCTGTGTTTATTTCAAAGCATCCAATATAATACATACATACCCAAAATATTTGGTTATTTCCTTAAAGGGTAACCCATCATCAGAAGCCTTATACACTGATTTTTTAGGAGTTTTAGGAGTTGAAAAAAGACACACTGAGTATTTGGAATTCATGACAACATTATTGCTCCACTCCTTTCAGAGTTAAAACATAGACTTGCATGCACACCTCAATTTCTTTGTGGATGTTCATAATAATAATTTGGTTAGACACTGGGTTGATTTAGCAGGCCTGTTCGAAACAAGGGTTTTACTGTATTAGTACTTTGTTTCTAATTGGCTAATGAGTCAATTAGCAGTGATCACACTGCACAAAAGCCTCCTTTGTGTTTGACACTCATAACTGTTTGTCCTGCACTTTTAATGGATTCAGATTTTTTTTGCCTCTGTAGCAACATTCATGATCACAGTATGAGTCCACTGATTTTGTTAATGTTGCATAATACATATCCTGCTCAAAGTTGCCTAATACTGTAATATGCTAATTGCGGGCTGTGGTTAGATAAGGTTAATGTAGCTTTGCAAATGATGCTTCATATTGAGTGTTACACATTCTTTACAGAGGCAGATCTCTCTGGAGAGCAGCATGCAGAAAGAGTAGAGGAAGGTAGCTCCAGCACTCTTAAAGGCAAATTTGAATTCATATATAGGCCAGCTAGATGTATTGTGTAAATAATCAATTTAATTGCATGCGTTTGGTGATAGTATTCTTTTCTTAATTTAAGTATCATGACATCTAGTCATCAGGTTCTGCTTTAGATACCTAAACCTCCTGTTTTCAGGTGATGACAGTTTGTGCCATGTATCTCACTCACTGACCATTACTAACACACAATATTTAGAGTGTGATTGCTCTAAATATTTTATGCAATTTTATATTTAAAAGCAGTTGCTAAACTTCTGTTTTGTGAGTTTCAAGGGCGCTCTGTTGAATAGGTTTCTTAGTTTGGTATGTAAGGGTCTGTTTTGGGTCAGAAAGAAGCAACTGGCCCTATGTATTCCTTCTACCAGCATGCTAACTGCTACCTGCTAGCTTTCAAAGATCATCTGTGCCTTGTTGTGTTTCTTTGATGTGATTGGCTGACATGAGCTTGTGATACAGGGTGAGACATCCATTCCTTTTCAAAAGGTTTGCTATGGCCACTTCCCAGATGGTTCTATGAAACAAAACATCTGTTGCATCAGGTTTCTGTTAGACAGTTTATCGCCAATATTTTCATCTTTACACACTTATGGGTTCAGACTAAGCAGCAACCTCCTGGTGAGAAATGAAGGCCATGCAGAAGTGTTAAAAATTGCATTTCCCCCCGCGGAACTGCTTTGAGTGACAGAGGAGTGTTGACTCACAGCATGAGCTGCCTGCGTTGCGACTGGCCGCGCGCTTTTAATGGGCGTCTAGGCTGTGATGCTGCCAAAATGGCGACAGTCGCACTCAGAACAGCTCTTCAGAAAACTTACGACACGGACCCTTGGTCCACAGTTATATACAGTCTGTGGTTTGGATACTGCTTGTTATTCCCTCTCTGCTTACTGCCTGCAGTGTTGTACACCTGAAATCGTTTTTCCTCTTTTTATAGCCTTTTTTCCTTTTCAACAATTTTGCCATTAAATCCAATCCAAGCGCTGGTTGACAGTGGTCGATTCAGCTTTGTGCTTTGTGTTGCTCTGACTAGATTGTTTCACAGGAGACATGTTTAAAACAGACCTTTTGCCAAACAGCACAGCACAATTTTGGACTGTTTTGAGGACAAACACTTGTGTGTGTAAAAGAAAAAATCCTGGTTTATTAGAATGACTTGGCCACTCATGTATGACTGCTCGACATCTAAGAGATTCTGTGTGTCTTCTTCTTTTTTTTGTGGAATCCATTGATTTCCACATTAGATATTCAATATTCAATATTTAAAGTAACTTACAGAAATGGCTGATGCAAAATGTGATGCAAACAGACTCAGATTGGAACAGTCATATCCTTGAGGCTAGCCTGCAGCTATTCAGAAGGCCACGGTAATGCCCTGTGGGAAGGTGGACACCAGCTGGCATTATCCATAAAATTTTTTTCTGCTTGAGTGTCCCAGACAGCTTTAGAAAAATAAAAGCTGAAGCACTCCCCTTTTTGTGGTTGCATGGAGCTCAGCGCGTGACTGACAGATGCCTATTTGCTCTCGTGGTAATAGCTGTTGTGCTTGTTGCTGTATTGAGACTGATTGGCTAAAGGTTTCAGCGTGTCTGATTTTCCTCCCTCTGTATATGCTCGCGCTCTCTACGTCTCCTATCAGAAACTGTCAGCTGAAAGCCATTCACAGAGGCGCATAGTCTTATCATAAACGGTGTAATGCATCCTCACCGTGCATGCTTTTTTTGTGGCGCTTTTTCGGGCGCATGCACTCCCACGCAGAGCAGATACGCTGGACACGTTCATTGGTATGTATGCAGTGTTCTAAAATAAGGCAAAGCCCACACTGGGATCATCAATAGGCTGAAACACCGCTGTGTGGCAGTGGAACGGAGAGGTTAAAATAATATCTAAATCAGGAAAAATTCTGGAAAGTGCGAGACCGAAATGAATCACTGCTGTCTCATAGTGTTTTCTGCAGCACCTCTTTTGAAAATCCTGACACACTGTATCTCTGCCCGCCAGATGGTGGGCCTCTTGGAAGTTGTTTTCACAGGGGTTCTCTTTGCTGTACAACCAGAAACCACAAGCACAGGGACATAATATTTCCATTAGTATTTAAAGAAGATGCTAAGGTCTTTCCTTCCTTTTTTTAAATACTCAGGCTTGTTTGCACTGACTCATTGTCAAGTTTGCCTGATGGAGGGTAATTCAGAGCTTCTTATGGGGTAAAAAAAATTGCCAGATTAAAATCAATATCATATAAAATCTGCCCCCCCAAGTGTTTGTGTGTGTCTAGCAGCCCATGAGTCTTTTTATGTTTAATGTGGCACTACATGGCAAAAGATCTATACAAAATTACAGAGGACAAGAGTCAGTGCTCAATAGCAATTTAACACGTTGTGAATGAAAATGTTTCTTATAAAATATTTCAGGGATAGAGGGTGTTCTGTGCAAGAATGATAATAAAAAAAACCTTGCCTTATTTTTCTAATAACATGCCTCACTGTCAAAAGCTGCAGAAACAAGGCTATACAAGAAGAGAAGAGGGCAAGGTCAAAAACAAAGTGGAGAAGAAAACCAATATCATGGTCAAAGAACATTAAACCATTATGATGTGGTCTGTATTATACTGTCATGGTTTAGGTCACCTCTGCTCCCCCAGAGGGCAGATAAACACCAATAAATTCCTTTATGTGAGAGAGTTGTAAGGCTTTCTCTTGCTATCCACAAGATATGCCTTCCTCTGCCCTGGGTAAGGTATTAACATTTAAATATTTAATAAGATGAAAATCTGCCTTTTTGTTCTCACGCTTGTTTTTGTGGTTACGGTTAGACATTAAAACTGCTTAGTTTAGGTTTAGTCATCTCTGCTCCTGGGCCAGGTTGGGTAAAGATCATAGTTATCACAACACTAAATATTTTATGAGACAAACTTGAGTGAGTAAGGTTGCCATGGTGAGGAGAATATGTTTCTGTGATAAACACCTGTGTCACTGATCAGCAACGATAGGTGGTGTTGACACGAATGCTAACATTGATAATTATTACATCTCACTCCTGTTGCTGTGTGTCTCTGTTTTTGACACCCGTGGTGTGTGTGTGTGTGTGTGTGTGTGTGTGTGTGTGTGTGTGTGTGTTCATTAGCATGTTGCCTCCAGGTGCTGCCACTCTTTAGATGAAGTTTACATATTTCAGCAATGTTATCAGTGGTTGCTCAACTCTATTTCAAACAAACCATCATGTTGCTACTTTAAATAATTAAATCGGACTCCTGCTGCTCTGCTGTCCTCAGAGCTAATATTTTCTGTTGTTTTTTTGTTTGTTTTTTGTTTTCTAAATTCAGAGAACACATTTCTAACACAGTGACAGGTCTCTCGGTGTGGACAGGCTGTCCTCTACTATACCCAAACTTATTTGAGCTGTTTTCTCAGAAGCTATGGTAACCTTATGTGTATAAATGCTCTTTAAACTTAATTTGCTCCCTAGTTAAAGCTCTGAATAAAGATTTCATAGTTACACACAATACTACCTGTAGCATCATGTGGACCAGTGCTCTTCATGAAACACACAACAAGCACAATGTTCCCGTCTGATTGTCTCCCCAGGTGTTTTCCATCACAGTCTGCTGTCTGATATCAAACAATAGCAAAATTGCCTTACAGATTGTTAAAAATGCATCGCAGGCCTTCATGTTAGTCTTTGTGTGTCAGAGCCTGTCAGGTGGTGACAGAACAATGACATGCTGTACTACTCCCTGACAAGTGACAACAAATGGAGTGACTTTTCGGGTGTTTTGCCTCCTACTCTCAAATGCATGCAGAAAATTCTTTGTATGTGTTTATAAAGGAATCTGCACCTGATCGCTGTGTACATCATTTATTGCTGTCTTCAACATTTCCTGCAGATCTAATGTTCTTTTTCAGCTCCTAATATCTTTATTTGGTCAGAACACAAAACTAGTTTTTGAGATTATACTCATGTCTCTACATTTTAGTTCACAAGTAGTCTGTGGGAAGCTTAACAAAGCTCTGGCCTGGTAAATTGATGGAAATAATCGCCCTTGGCCAGAGGAGAAGGGTCCAGAGCTTGAAGATTCCTCAGACAGGGTTATTATTAGGCCCAGACATGTTCGACCTTTTAGACTCTCCAACTTGAGGGAAAGGAGGACGTCATTAAGGAACTCAAGGTCAGAGCAGATAGGCTGCAATCAGGTAATGATAAGGAGGCCTTCGTTCTCCTCCTCTGGGGAGTTGGTCTCAAAACTGTGTTTAATGTGCTGCTGTTTACTGGGAATACTCTTCTTCTCCATCAGACACTTACCTCTGCACTATCACTCTGTAAGTGGAACTGTAATAAATACAATTTAAATGGTGCATATAACTTGCACCAGTCACTATATGCTGATTGTGCCATTGTGCAGTGTGGAATAATATTCAAATAAAGATATTGCATTTTTATCCAGTAGTGCCCAATTAAATTTGCTAACTAAATCACACATACAGAAAAAAGGGACACCTCAGCATGATACATTGAAATGCATGCACCCCAAACACAGTCTGCACTGGCTCTAATGTCTTTCTGTTTGAGGTGTAGCAAACACAGCCTGTACTTCCAGCCTGAGCAGCTACCGTACATGTTGTTTTAGCCAGTAAAAACTAATAGGGCTTTTGTAACAGTGGCTAAAATAGTGATTCTCGGGTTTAGCGGGGGTTTTGCATTTATGCTATGTTTGTAGGGGGTTAGGGTGTTTGCATGTGCTTAACCAAGCCAAGCAAGTTAGTTGTAAAGTTAATTAACAGTAACTCCTAAGTGGTTGCGATTTTTAAATCCCCCACAAACCCCCCGCAGCATGCCAGAGGGGAGGCTTGTGATTAGGATTTCTCTTAAGTGGCTCTCCCGCCTACACGCACACATGAATTACTGCATTATTTTGTCTTTCACATCGAATCCTGCACAAGCAAAACGGGCATATCTACAAAAAAATTCAGTATTTTATACTCAGTTAAGTAAGACATGTGTATTCTATCCCCCTGATATGAGGATGTCCTGTAGCACAGCTCATGCATGTTATTGGTGATGCTGAATCTGGAGAGTCATGTCACAGAGTTCCATCAGGGGGATGAAGCAGTAGTAGCTTTAGTGTGGTGTTTGGCAATCTCTGCTCTGTCTGTTTCCCCAAGTCAAGACAGAGATGGAAGCTCGGCCATCAATATTCTCTCTCTCCCCATCTGGCCTCCCTCCCCCTCTTTTTGTCCTAGACAGACAATTGCTTTATTAGATAAGAAGCAGTGGGCCCACCACATTTAATGCCTTGTCCACAGAGAAAAATCACAATGCAGAAACCTGAGATGATGATGATGATGATGATGATGATGAGGATGAGGATGGTAATGATTAAATTGGTATTATGTGAAATAATGGAATCTAGACATAACGTTTTTTTTTTTTTTTTTTACAATATCACATATTACAAAATTACTGTTCAGTTCATATTGGTTTAAACATAAGAGCACCCTTGCACCGCTTTTATTTTACCATGGATAATAATATGTAAGTATTAGCTAAATTACATTTCTAAATTGTACATCTATAAGAATCGACTTGTGAGATCTTTAGATACACCATTAGGACACAGTGAGAGTGTGAATTCAGCTGGAATTTAATGCACGTGTTCAGTCATGCTCCACATCATGGGCTTTAGGTTCTACCATTAACTATAGAAACACAAACATAGGAAACAAAAGAAATTATCTCTAGAAACAGAGCAACTAAAAGTAAAAAAACAGAAACCTGCCTTTGTGTTTCCCAAAGAATCATCAGTGGTTCCAGTGGTGAGGATGTGTACTGACATTAATTGCTTTATCCTCTATACAGTGCATGATATTATAGTTACTAATTTCTGATTCAACAAGAACTCATAACTTTTTTGGAAGACATTCAGGTCATAGGGGTCATATTCAGGATCCTTGGCTGTCTTAACAACATTTTAAGTCTTAAAACAGGATAGAAGGTCACTGGAAATCTGCACAGAACGTGGTAATGTCATGTCAGAAACAAGAGATTATCTTGTTTAGATAGATAGATATAAATGAGAGGAGGGAGGGAGAGAGCGGCGAGAGAGCATGCTTGTTTTTTCTGTCTGTAATTACAATCTCAGCACCGGATCAATCCTGCAACCTCACACAATCTGCTGAAAATGTCTCTGAAATAGGTCTCCCAGTCCTGAAAATGAGACACTGGAGATTCTTGTACTGGTGTTAATAACTTGTTTAGCAACTAGAACACGTTTTAAATAATGATATAAGCAAAACTAATAAGCAGGGAGCTTTGTGTTCCCCAAATTCCCAAACTGCACTGGTTTTTGTTTAAAAAAAGAAAAGAAGCGGAGCAGAATGCAGGCCTATGTAATCATTTATGTCTACATAATAAAATCCTTTTCATCTATACCATGGATGATACATGCATACATACATAATCTATTGCCAAAATAATTGATTTGCTGGCCAGATTCTGGGCTAAAGTGAATTTCTTTTGGCTAATGGATCAGTTCTGGTAAAAATGACACAACAAAGTTGGAGACTGCTGTGTTATTATTTCACATTTTGACAAAAAGAACCAGCTTTCTCAATAATCTGTGACAGAGTCAAGCTCTATTTATAATCATTGAAGTGTTTTACCCCACTCTTCTTTTGCATAGATTTAGTTCTTGGTGTTAGAAGGCTTCCTTGCCATTACTCTGGTTCTTTCCAGAATTTATCAGTTGGGTTCAGGTCTGGACTCTGGCTGTGTGTTTAGGGTGGTTGTTGTTGGAAGGTCCATTGTGTCCCCATGTAAAGTTTTTCTGCAGATTGTTTGATGTTCTCTTTCAGAAGTTTGATGTAGTGCTCTTTATTCATGATGCTGTTTAACAAGGTTGCCTGGGCTGTTTACAAAAGCATCATGCTCCCACTATCAAACTGGACTGTAGGGATTGTGTTTTCAGGGTGGAATGCTTCATGCTTTTTTCTCCACACAAAAGCAACACCTCACAACTCAATAAAGTAAACTGGCAAAATGTCTTACCCCGGAATTACACCACATGCAATTACAGCATTTCAGAAGCGTAGGGTAGTGTATCGCTGCCCTCACACTCTCATGAGATTCACAACATCACGCAGTAACCTGCCTGTTTACCTGCTGGTTAATGTCCTCTCTACATGTACCAGGCTGGGTTTCTGAGCTTGTTGCTGAAACCTCAGTTTACTCCATCAACACATGTACACACAGGGCAGCTTCTTACCTTCCACTCTGAAGACAGTTGCTGCTTCTCTCCCTGCCTTTTCCTTTCTGATGTTGTCCGTATATAAAGCATGTTCTGTCATATAAAATGCTGTTTCTTTACTTTTCAAACTGAATCTCTCATCGTACATGGCTGTGGCTGTGTTTCTCTGTCGGTAGTGATGTTAACAGCCAGAGTTCAGTCTCACGGAGTTTTATTTTGAAAATCCACCTGGAACTCCTTTGTTCTGGTGCCTGACTTCCTGTCTTCTCGATGTAGGTGGTGCCAATAGCCGCGTCTTGGGCGTGTCACATCTCCAAAATAGAACTGCTGCGTATCACTCGCATAGCAGCGCGTAGCTACGCTTCTAAAACGCACTGCTACGCTGCTGGTGTAGATACTTTTATTGACTATAATGAAGGCGCTTCACAGTGGCGGTCGCTACGCTGCAGTTATGCTGCAGCTTCACGTGCGGTGTAAATCCGGCTTTAGTTTTTTGCCACTTTGTTGTGTCCTTTTTGACAAGAACATATTAACTGAGAGAAATTCACTTATAACAGTAAATACACACACACCTAAAAGCAATGTACAGGACATACTGGCCTTTTTAGCCTTTATTTTAGGGTTTATTTCCCTACACTACATTGTCAATAGTACCATCAGATTTTCATAAAATCATCACAGATCAGCAGGATCAAGATCAGCAGTTTAAGAAATTTCATGACATGGTTAAAAATGGGAGAGAGGGCCAGCAGGATTTTATCTCTTAGCCCAGTAATGTCTGGGTTATGAGTTATGTTATTAACTTTTGAGCTCATTGGGTCGGTGTTCATGGACCAGCAGACAGCCCGTTGAAAAGCAGAGAGCTTCTCTCCTGGCCCCATGAACAACAGCGCAGAGGAGGGAGGTTGTCTCCTTATCACTTCATCACAGATAGTATTGTTCTTTAGCACAGGCAAAATAAATCATGCAAGTCATAAATGCCAAGATAGGTCACAATATGTTGGCTACATGTGAGAAACAGAGTGGTGGCAGGGACACGCCGGAGAGAGCAGCTGTAAATTTGCTATTATTGCTGTTTAAGTGACATTATTATTATTTTTTTATTGTTATTATTATAGTGTATCACTGGAAGTAAAATATTATAAAAATAAAGAATAATGCTATTGATTTTTGCTTTCAATTATTTCTTATGTTCTCCTGAATTCAGAACAGACATGGTCAATATTTGCTATTATGTTATATCTTTGTGAGCTCTAATGGAACTTGCTGCTCCTCCTTGTTTTTTCGAACAAATTTTGTGATGTGATCATCCATACAGTGACTCACACATAAGGTAATTCACTGAGCAGAATGTAAAAGTGACAAAGGACATAAAAATGTGGAAGGACAGCAATATTAAATGAAAGTAAAATAAACATAGCTTAGCTTTATGTCTTCTTGTTGTCTGTTCCAGATGTTGCACAGCTTGAAGCCATTTCAATGTGTTTGATTTAACCAGTAGCCCAGAACCAGCTGACCTCAGAGGGCTGAAGGCTGCATGTAGTGTCAGCATTCGTTTCATCGTGGGCCAAAGCCATTTAGTTTGCCTGCAAGAAATGACTTTGACTCTATCAGGAGCAATATCTATTGCAATTGAGATTTTGAGTTGTCTAAAAGGTCATCCACTGAGGCTGGAGCGAGAACGTCTCAGTCGCATTACACTACACTGCAATGTATCACATTGGCGTCATCATATCACGACTGTATCAAGCATTGTGATCTTAGACATATTAAGACTGTATCTATTTAAATGGTACAGTCCAACACAAATCAGCCCTAAGGCCTGCCTGATTTGTTTGGGACTGATTTTGGTTGTAACATATTCTAAATATATCAATATATCAACAAAACCCTTTTTTGCCCTTTTCTGTTGTCCACAAACAAGCTGCAATGGCACATCAGTCACAGTTTATTTAAACATGAGGAAGTCAGCTCAACTTGGCCTCTATGATACTTGCTGCCCCCTCTGAGAGCAGATATGTTCACTGCTGAGGCTTCTCTGATTGGGTGGATGTTGGCTGCATAAATAGATATGAAGTATCTCACTGAGGTGAGCCCATAAACTATGATACATATATATACAGTTCAGGAAAAAATCCGAACCTTTCGGTACACGTGTTTCAGTTCGGGGCGAGTGTCCTGTTTTTACCACAACATAGAGACGAGTGTTGGCAACTTGGCGTCTCTCTCGCTACATTTGGCGGCTTTACAAAATTTTTTTTGTTTGTCAAAAGAAACTAGTGACTCTCTCTGGTGACGTTTGAAAACTGACTTGAAAACATTCTGCAGTCAGGCTACTGTCCTCGACAAGCAGCGACCGTGAGCTCCTCCCCCGCCTCAACACACTCAAAGCAGGTCAGTCTCTGTGGCTTCATGCAGCAGGTTCAGCTGCAGGCGGAGCAGAGACCCACAGCAGTTCGGTACGCACCTCGGTTTTGGGGTCACGGTTCGATACAGTTCGGTAAAACAGTAGTATTTGGTCACAATATGTGATCTTACAGTACAACATAAATAGAATAATGAAAAATAAAACATTTTCATTTTTTATTAAGAGACTGTATATTTCTTGCATTGTCAGTGGTCAGTGCAACAGGCTTTCATTCTGCCACAGCCTCACAGAGCTTCTCAGCTAGGTGAGTGCTCATGTTTAATCAGTGCTCTCGTGTGCTTCAATATTCCCTCTGGGATTAATAAAGTATCTAAAATAAAAAAAAAAAAAAAAAAAAATATTGAAGGGACCACACACTGGTTTATGTGCACATTATTTATTATTATTTATTAAATACTTAAACCCGGGATTCCTTAAGTGTGCATTGCAGATGAAATGTATATGCAAACTGTCTCCGTTGCTAGCTTTGGTGCTGTCTGCTCGTGCATCTAAAGGTTGATTAAAGGTTGATTGCTGCAGTCTTTTTCTGCCTAACTCCGGTCTGATATGCGTTAGCATGTTGGTCGTATTTCCACAGCTGTCTCACAGTGCTCGGAGCGCCGACACACCGTAAACGCCCTCTCCACAACTCGCTGTCCTTTACTGTCATACTTAAACAGGAAACCCAAAACTTTCCCACACTACACATTTAAAACAAGCTTCGAGCTCTTGTGCACTGTCTGAACTTGCCATTGTTGTTTTGGATTGGCGTGCTCTTCTTCTGCTTTTCCTACTGTGACAGTTAGCCTTACATAATCACGCACGCCCCCTTCTGGACAACAGGGTCTGACTGTATTCGGCATTGGAGCATTGGAGCACATGGACCGAACCGTGTATTGTGATGGTTTGGGACGAATACATGTACCGTTACACCCCTAACATCCTCATCATCCCGGTCACTGTTACACAACTGCAACTGTCAGAGATACTAAGAAAGCAAGATGGTTCATGTCTTAACTACTTCAATCAGCACCTCCAGAAAATGACACATCCATCCACAATCCACAGTAACCAACTATTATTGTTGTTTAGAAACTACTTTCTTTCTTTCTTTAGTTCCAGTATGTCTGGATGAGATAATATATAGTACATTTGAGACAAAGAGCGAGACAGAGAGTCCATCACAGTTTTAGGGGTAATGGTGCTTAAAATGTGGTTACGTTGGCAGCCAGTGGATGCTGCTGGTCTTTCAAACAGGGGAAGCTCATTTTAGGTGTACATTATTAAATGTATGCTATTGCAGCCTGACCGTTATTAATAAAGGGAAACTTTAATTGAGACTGAATTGTTGTCAACCACAGCCATGCCAGAGAACTACAGCAACACACATGAAAATGATTTTCAGGAGTAACACACACCTAAACACACAGCAGACAGCACACAACAGACTAGCTAGGCTAGTTTCCCTTCACAACTTCAATAATTTGAACTACATTATTTTGAACGAACAAAACTTACACAACAAAACTCAACAACTTTATAGTGATTAGAAAGTGTGGAACAAACTGCCCAGAAAATCATCAGAGAATACAATAAAATGTTTCATTAATAAATAAACAGATTGATAAAGACTTAGTCATGAAGGCAAATGCATCCTAGGATGCTTTTAACAGTGCATATTTGACCATTTATTGTGTGAAATGTTAGAGGAAGTTTAGCTTCCCCTGTCGTCTCAGAGGAATCCCCACTGGTTGGCAGCACTGCAGAGTTTGAAATTTGAGATTTCAAACTACTAAACCAGTTCAGTAAGTTGTTTGAACTTTTTATTTTCCACTGTTTTGGTTTATGTTAGCTTCACAGTTTTGTGAAAGAGTCAGTAAAAAATGATGTTAGACAATGGAATACAAGTGTAACACATGTAACAAGGTACTGTTTGCTTGTTACATGTGTCACCTGTAACAAGCAGGTGTTACAGGTGACAGATCTACTGCTACTAGCAATACTCCACATGTGAACATTGCTGAACTCTGGAATTCTACTAGGTGTTAAATCAAGAGTCAAAATCCACCTGTTTAAACTAGTCTTTTTCATTTAATCCTTATAATATATATATATATATATATATATATATATATATATATATATATATATATATATATATATATATATATAGTTAGCAGTGTCGCTCACAGCAAGAAGGTTGCTGGTTCAGATCTGTGCAGAGCTTTTCTGTGTGGAGTTTGTATGTTCTTGGGTACTTCCTCTTAACATGTGCATGTTGTCTGTCTCTGTGTTAGCGCTGCAGTAGACTGGCGACCTGTCCAGGGTGTACCCCACCCCATGACCCTAACAAAGACAAAATATATGTATATTTTTTAACATTTTACTTGTTTCTGAATACGACACAAGACATAGATGTATGTACTGCTGATATATAGTGTATCCATTTTTCACAAAAGCACATCATTAAAACAGTGACTGTGTTTCCTGCTCTGTGCACATAGAGCTGAACAATATGTAGCCTAGGGTCACAGAGTCTCAGTGTGTGAGGGAGTAGGCTTAAAATATGGGTTTATAACAGGATTTCCATGTGGTATCTGCAGTGGACAAAGCTAGTCAAGTGAAGCAGGGTTTTTTTACAAACTGTACACAAGGCATGAACTCACTGGGCAATTAAAAAAACAGATATGGCAGTTGGACACATTGTATTAGAAAGGAGTTTTTTTATGCGTCTCATGCTAATCCAGCTCCTTACTTTTTTTCTTTACAAAAATGTGCAGGGCAAAGAAGCAGTACCATCCTTCAGACAGAGTGGTAAACATAGTCTTCATCAGGACTGGATACTGAGGGGTTGGTACCGTTTGTAGTTGAGGTACCAGATCGATATCAGCAATTATCACAACATGTTGAGGTAAATGGTAGCAACAGCATCGAAGACTTTCTCTATTTTCAACACCGGCTCAAAGTAACTCAGTGAGCACTTGTTCTTCAGGAGACATCTTTTGTCTTTTAGCCAATTCTGCAGAGTCCACAGTGCCCAATTTTTCTCCATCCAAATTTGATGTGAAGGCAGCGTTGAAATAATACATATTTTTTTAATCTTCTCTTAAGGTCTCCTGTGATGGTCACAGAGAAATAAAACTTAACATTTTTAAATAATATACATAGTCATTGCATACGAGCTGGCAGCAGCCTAGAGCACTGCTGTGTTCCAAAACAAGTGGGAAGGACTTTATACAACTTATTTTCTAAACTTTTGCATTAAAAAAACACAGTTTTTGGAGGAGATTATTTTTTAATAATACCGATGTATGAAATGACATCTGGAAATGGATCTGAGTCTGAAAGGGGGTCATCAGAAGTTATGGACCTAGCAAGAATTAAATCTAAATCTTCAGTGTTATGGAGATGCAGCGTGACTTTCAGCTCATTGTTTAGCTGAGGCAGATGGTCTCAAAAGAAGCTCCAAAACCCCTCCGTGCTGATATTAAAAGGCTTAAAAAAGGATTCAAAAAAATCTGTTTTATTTTGCAAGTTTAAAAAGAAGCATCACAGTTGTATGCTGTGACAATGTCTTATAGTAAGACCAAAAAAAAAAAAACAATACACAGGAAATTATCCAATTCTTCTTCAGTGAGAAGGCAAACGTTTTCAGAGAACAAGACACAAGGCAAGAGTGTTATCTCATTAGATTTTCTTTAATGACCTCTGCACAAATCCTTGACATAAACCTACACTACTTCTCTGCACTTATGTCTTCCCTGTCAAGGACTCAGACATTTGCTATTATGCCTAGTGGCACAGGCAGCACCTTCAATGAGATTAAGGCTATGCAGCTTCTACAACTTATACAACAAGAGATGCATTAAAAAATACTGCGTGTTCATCTTTATGTTACGTTTTTATCCGGACGTTGTGTTCAAAAGAATGCAATGAAATATCAAAGAATACAAGTAGTCCTGCTGCTCTGAAAACTGTTTTACAGGCGCATTGATTTAATTCAGTTTTTTCTTTAATTAAATGTCTATTGTTGTAAATACAATTCTGCAGAACATAAAACCTTGTAATTAGACTTTTGTTCACCATTGTGTAGCTGATGTTATCTGTCTTCATATTTTACATAACAGGATCGCACTGTTGTCAGGCTGTCCATCATCCCATCCATTTAAAAGGAAGTGGGCTTTTTTTCTCAAGTAGAAGACCTGATATCCCTCCTGACTGTGTAAGCATAACAAAATATCAATGATAATATTGGTACTGTGTACAGACTAAGACAGCATCTGTCTGCAGCAGCAGGGAGTAGCAAGGGCTGTAATCCTATTACAGGACACATAAATGAGCAGACTTCATCTTGCAAGACTAATAGAGGCCACTCTGTTTGGGGAGTAAGCAATTTTTCCTCACCTAACCAAAGAGCACTCTGCTTGCTGGGCAGTAATATTTTCCCTTGGCTGCTCCTTCTCCTTTTGAAAATATTCACACCATGTAGCTCGCTCTTTCTGTCACTTTTTCTTTTATGTGGGGAAGATCCTCTTGCACCGCATACAATGGCTGCCAAGTAGCCTGTGATGTAAAATAGAAGTCTAAAGGGTTCCTTAATCCATAAAAAATCCTTTGTCCATTCTGTCAACTGCTTTTACATTTTCCTCAATTGTGTCCTTCCAATAGTCTGATGAAACTGTTGGCAAGTAACACTGTATTTCTGTTTCCCTGTTAACACAAATGCCTTTTAAAGGGTCTTAAGCCATAGATATTAGATTACTGTATTATGAGTCGGCACTGCAAGTTTTTATCCACAAATCCTCTGGATTTGTATGTTTTTCAAGGATTATCATTGTTTCATTTTTTTACCAAGAAGACTTCAGTAATTCGCTCAACTGAGGGGGGGCGGTTGTCCATTACTGATGATATATAGTCTTTCAAAAAAAAAAATCCTGCTCTAAAACTGCTACAAATGCTGTATTTTTTTGTAACGTTATTGTTACACTGTTAATTTATGTGTTTCTCTGCCTTCACCTCTCCATCTTAAAATGCCACTGGAATAAGAAATAAGACATTTCTGCTCCTTTCTTTTGTGGTTGCGTTGCTAACTGACTGCCCGTTTATGGACTGTTTGGTTTGAAATAAATCTCTGGCTTGTAGACGTACTTACGTGGTGAATCGTGATCCTTGCAACTGATTCATTTTCTGGTCTCTTGTCATCACACCAGGCCACAGAGTGGGCAGTTCTGTTTTAAAGTAAGTGCAAAGTAAGTGCATACAAGAATAGTGCTGCTACCAAGCCAGACAACCTGGTTCTTGTTCTAATGTAATTTGTCATGGATAATTCATTGAAATGATAAGACTAGGGAAAAATCCTGTAAGGGGTGGAAAGTGAAGTTTTTGTGTTTATGACCTCTCTACATTATCTGTCAAACAATGTTTGTTGTACCAAAATGGCGCTTATCCTTACAGCAGTGAGCTGCACCTTCAGGTTAATAAAATGATAAGCTAATGCACATACTGTATATGCAGTTATTCAACTAAAGTATGTTCTCACCTTGGATTTGCATTTTTTTTAGCTACTCTCCACTTCACCTCCCATTCAAAAATAACAGCCCAAGTGACTCATGCCCTTCACATGGCGAAGGACCAGTTAGAGTTGCGAGCTGTTGTGCACAGTGTGACTTGACCTGCGTTGGTTTACCAAAGCCAAGAAAATATAGAATAAAACCCCCTCCATCAAAAAAAAAAATCTCTTGTCATTATCTTGGAAAGCCCTTTAAATACTGTTCTTGCTCTGAAGGTTGGCCTGCAGTTTACTGCAGAAGGAATGAACTGGGATTAGCTGGACAAATTGAAAATGGAGTTGTGTAATTTCATACTTGAAAAACAGAGAGAAAGGAAAAAGATGAAAAAAAAACAGTCCTGGGATGTCTGCTGCTAGTGGTCACCATGATCTCTAGTTGTTTACACTCTTGTTCTTTCAATTCTAGCTGCATAGAAATGTATTTTCAAGAGCCTGCTGGATACAGTGTTTCTCACTCCCCCCTTTGAGGCTAAAGGAAATGGATTACTGGCATCAGATGGAGGGCATTTGTATGCAACAGACACAGTGCACACAGCAACAGGAGCTTTACCAACGTGTCCTTAAATTATTCCCACAGCCACACACACACACACACAAACAAACACATCCACCTAGTTCAGCAGTTAAGGTCATGGATCTCTGTGTGCTCTCCTGGTGCCTGTCAGGCTAAAGAAAAATTAAAGCTGTTGAGGGAAGGCTGCAGAGGGGGGGTGCTTACTGCATGATGCCGATAACATCCTCTGACCGCGTGCCGCCTGCTCCTTCTCACCTCCTCTTTGTTGAGACGCTGAGATGTATGCAAGAGTTTTGGCACTCTAGGGGAAATTACATCTTTTTGTTACATTTAATTCAGTGAACTTCAAAAAATAAAGCAGCCAAAACAGTAATTCTGGCATATGCATCCTGTTAAGTCAGTTAGCAGCCCTTCTTTGGCACAGATCACAGCTTGCAAATGCTTTTGGAACCCAGTTAAGTCTCTCTGTTCTTGTTAAAGTTTCACCCTTTGTTCTCAGCAGTGTCTTAAAATTACTTTTGGCCCATACAGATGTTGCTGAGTAGATTTTAGACAGAAGTTGTGTTTGTGTGGTGAGGTAAAATGTTAAGGTTCCCTTGTGGTGACTCCTTCCATTATAACATCTTAGGGAGCTCTGTTCAATCCATCATCCAAAAATGGAAAAAAACAGCATACTACAACTACAAACTTACCAATACATGGCCGTCCACTTAAACGGACAGACCGAGCAAGGTCACTCTTGAGGAGCTGCAGAAATCCACAGCTCAGGTGGCAGAATCTGTCCACTGGACAACTATAACTCGTGTACATCCACTTTCCTCAGCAGAGACAGGAAAGCTGGCCAGAGTTGATGGGAAGATGCATGAAGATAAATACAGGGCAATCCTGTAAGAAACCCTGTTGGAGGCTGCAAAAGACTTGAGACTGGGAAGAAGATTCACCTTCCAGCAAGAGAATGGCCCTAAACATACAGCCAGAGCTACAATGTAATGGTTTCCATCAAAGAATATTCATGTGTTAGAATGGCCCAGTCAAAGTCCAGACCTAAATCCCATTGAGCATCTGTGGCAAGACCTGAAAGTTGCTGTTCACAGACGCTCGCCAACAAATCTGGCTGAATTTGAGCTATTTTGCAAAGAAGAATGGGCAAAAATTTCAGTCTCTAGATGTGCAAAGCTGGTTGAGACATACCCCAAACGACTTGCAGCAGACAATTATGTGATGATTTGTGTTGGTCTATCACATACAATCTCAATAAAATACATTTAAATTTGTAGTTGTAAGGTGACAAAATGTGAAAAAAGTTCAAGAGGTATGAATACTTTTTCAAGTCACTGTACCTTCCTGCAGTTCAGGTTTTCGAAATCATGCTTTGACTTCCTGCCACACCTGTAATATTTTTTAATAGTTGGCATGCCATTAAAAAAGCATAATAAAAATCATCTGATCATAGTGGGTCTTAGGCAAATACAACTTCAGATAAACAATAACGTAACTTTTTTCAGTGTGCCATTATTTACTTAAAGGCAAATAAATAAAGGCAAAGTACAAAGTAAAGTATTCAATACTAAGTGTCCCCTTATGCTTCCATAGGATCAGTAGGTGTGCAGACCCCAATCTGGAAAGACTTCTAAAACCGTTTAAAACTATTTGGAGTTCAACATTTTACAGTGAAAAAGATTATTCACAAGTGGAAACATTCAGACAGCTGTCAATCTTCACAGGAGTGGACGTCCCAGCAAATTCAGCCCAAGATCAGAGAAATACAAAAAACCCAAGAGCTACATGTCAGAGCCTGCAGACCTCACTGAGCATGCTCAGTGTTAATGTGACAGCACAGTTAGAAGAAGACTGAACAAGCACAGTTTGTTTGAAGGGTTACCAGGAGAAAGACTCTTCTGTCTAAAAAGCACATGGAAGCAGGACTGAGGTTCACTAAACTGCATCTGAACAAAGAACAACACTTGAGGAACAAGGTCCTATGGACACATGAGACCAAAGTGGGGTTTGGTCTTAATGATCACCACCATGTCGGCTGAAAAGTGAATGCCCAAAAACCTCAATGAACTGAAGCAATGTTGTGATGAAGAATAAACCAAAATTCCTCCACAATGATGTGACAGACTGATAAAGTCATACAGAAAACCATGACTTCAACTTAGTGCAGCCAAAGGTGGATCTACAAGATAATAAATCACGGGGTACTTAGTATTGCCCACATGTTTTTTTCTCTGTTTTCTCTTTATTTTTGCTAAATAATTAGTGTCATGTTGAAAAGAGTTACAGAAAGGGTTTGTGGTTGTATTTTCCTGATACTTGAGACCCACTTCGATCAGGTGGTTTGTATAATGTTTGTAGACAAAACTAGATAGACTAAAGATGGGAACTTTTGAATGTGCATCAGGCCCAATCATGCCATTTTGGAGCCAGTTTTATGGGAACCCTCCACCAGTTCACAACCTTCCTCCTTTTCACCTCTTAACAATCAGCTGCCCTGGACTAAAGTGGTAATCCATGGTTCCAAGAGATACTCAGACGGGGCCACTTTACTACCTCACCTGTGCCACTGAAACGGCTCTGTAACCCTGTTTGATGACACTTTGATCCACTTATACTCCTGCAGTTCAGACTAGTCCTTGTTCCAAAATGATGAGTGCTTGCAGAGCAGCTTTTCACCACCCGTGGCTGGCAGTGTTTAGGGGTGGCTTGCCATTCCACTGTTAAACTATAGAATTCATCCACAGTCTTCCTGACTTAAGATCACAAGAAGGTGTTTATCTGGGTGTTCCTCGGACTGAGCCAGTCCGGAAATCCTCTTTATAGTCTGAAATCACTACCTCATCACAACCCTTAACTTGCTTAGGCATGCCATCCTCAGTCTGCAACTTCAACACAGTGACTGTGTACACTTCTGCTATTGGAAGGCACATCTATCACCTCCTTTCACCTTCCTCTTCTTAAGGATTCCTTGATTAGAAACACCCTTTTCTGTTACAGCCACCATTTCTTGAGGCAGTCCCTGACATTCTGGATAAGTGTTCACTCTTGTGGCATTTAGCAAGTACAGTCTATGCAGGGACAAACGATGCAGCCTGAGTGTAAATCTTTAACCTCTCAAAAAGTTGTGCAAGTTTTTTTCTCCCCACACTGGCCATGGAGCGGAATGCTTCAGCACAATTCCCAGCCTCTACACTTGGCTGCAGTCTGCCTGCAGAGCTGACAATGTAGTTTTTATTGATCACTTTAATCTGTTTTGGGGTGATTTCTTCCTCTTCAGGACTGACAGAGTCCAAGAGTTTAAAGCTGAGTTCAACTTTCCAGTTGAAAGCTGCTGTGTACTTAGTACTGTCCTCTCTGTGTGACTGACAGTTTACCTGCTCTCCAAACCAACATCCAAGATGGCCCCTCATAAAACAGCTCTAGAATCATCTGTGATTAACCAGTATCTAAAGGTGGGAATAGAAGCGCCCTCTCTGATGTGAATTAGTAATCTCCCACCACTTAAAATGTCCCCACTTAGTGCCCTGTCTTTTGCAAACAAATTGTTAGCTAATGATTTTTTTTCCAGGTAGAGTATGGACTTTATGTTCCTGACTGAAGCATGGCAGCACTATATGGATTATTCCCATCTCAATTAGACTTTGTCCTGCAGAGAGCTCTTTTATTAGCTCATCACAGGTGATAGGTCATGGTGGTGGATGTGATTTTTAGTTTACATGCTATGTCTTACTGTTCTTTTAAATTGCAAATGCCAGGATTCAATCACCTAGACTGTGTTTATTTAGATTTTCTTATGAGCAGGCACAATCAGCGCATTTCTCAGATTTGATTTCTTCATCTTTATAGTCAGGCATATGGCCACATGGGGGATGGGCACACTGTGAATCTTGTTTTACACTTAGGCTATGTTCACACTGCAGGCTAAAGTGACCCAAATTTTCATGACTTGATTTTTTATATCTGACCCAGGCCACTTTCATATGTGGTCCTAACTCAGATATGTATCTGATTTTTTGCAATGCGACCTCAGTCTGAATGGCTATGCGTCATATATCTTATATATATATATATATATATATAGGTATATATATCTTTGCGTCAGTGAGAGGCGACAGACGTCACAATTCTGTGACACAGGAGTGGGAAGACAAGCGGTGTTGTTAGCGACAAGCGCCTGTTGCCAGAAAGTAGAGCCCAACTCCAGAGCGTTGCTCACAGACGAGGGAAATGTCGACTGTCTTGCTGTGAAAGTGATACAGAAAGGCGCTCGCAGAAGTATTCAAAGGTTCTCGTCATTTTGAAATTATGAATTAAGTCAGTTTTGCTAAAAGCACTCACATCACTATCCCACCACTCCGCACCCACACACATCTCTGTACAGACGTTGCAGCTACTGCTCTCTTCCTTCTCATCGTTCTTCTTAATATTATTTGGTTTTAATTATGTTGGCTACGATCGGACATTAACATAACATAGACAAAGCCATGCATGCACACATTGTGTGATGTTGTGTCCTCTTCTGCGCTTGCGGGTCACTTTAGGGCCACAGTCCGTTTACACAGGAGAGTGGTAGCAGTTGCATATTATTTTGTAAACACCCAAAAAATGCGAATTGAGCATTAAGACCTTAATTTAAGCATTAAGACCTTAATTAACATAGTGTTAAGACTGCAGGATTTTTTGGTGATTACATATTGAAGGTGTTCCCTCAGAGAAAGTACTCTTTTAAATACTATATAAATCACAGGCATCAGGTGAATGCTGTTGTTTGCATGCATGGAGCATGCACCTCCTCACAGATTAGTGTCTGAAATCTTAACATTCTTTCTCCTGCTACATAGGACAAAACCCTTTGTCAAGATGGAAACAGTCTCACTGTACACTGACTGTTACCAGTCATGCCATTAATGTTACAAATGAAGCTGCAGCTGTTTGACAGGAAAATAGTTATAAAGGACGAATGCAGTGTCTGTTCACAGCAGGACTTTGTGGAACTATGACTTGCAGTTTTAAGCCAATCAATGAGTAAAAGATTGAATGAGCTGCAGTCAGGGAGCTGTGACAATACGATGTTTCCGCAGAGAGTGCAGACATATATTTCATCAAATTTCAGTGTACAGTAGGATCTGTTGTTGTGCCATGAAGTGTTTCTGCTGATAATAACTTTAATAGTAAGCACTTCTTAAAAAAAAAAAACAAAGTTACAGTAAAAATAATACACACACACACATCCATCATCCAAACCCCAGCTATCTATGGGTGAGAGGTGGGGCACACCGTGAACAGGTCACTAGTCCATCACAGGGCAACACACAGACAAACAACTATTCAGACTCACACTCACACCTATGGGCAATTTAGAGTCACCAGTTGACCCAACCTATATATACAATGGGTACAGAAAGTATTCAGACCCCCTTAAGTTATTGCAGCCATTTGCTAAACTCATTTAAGTTCATTTTTTCCTCATTAATGTACATGCAGCACCTCATATTAATAACACATAATAATAACACACATTGACATTTTTGCAAATTTATTAAAAATGAAAAAGTATTCAAACCCTTTGCTGTGACTCTCACATATTGACCTCAGGTGCGTCCATTTCTTCTGATCATCCTTGAGATGGTTCTACACCTTCATTTGAGTCCAGCTGTGTTTGATTATATTGATTGGACTTGATTAGGAAAGACACACACCTGTCTGTATAAGACCTTACAGCTCACAATGCATCAACGATTCAGATTCAGATTCAGAAAACTTTGTCCCAGGGGCAATTTAAGGCACAGGTGAGCCGCTTGAAATATAAGACACAATAAAATATAAAATAGATACAAATAAAATATAAAATATTTAGTATGTACAGGTTATCAAGTCAGAAATGTTATGACTATTCAAATGTCCATGAACAATGTAAACAGATTGTAAAGTGGCTGAAGTGCAAATGTAAGCAGTAAACAGTAGTATCAGGGAATATGTATGTGCATGTTAAAGCTGAGGTAAAAACGGTAATAGCAGCGACTAAGAATTACAGGTATGTGAGTTAGGGGGTGGGGGGCAGGGGGAAGGTTGACTGTACTATGATTGTGTGTTGACTGGAGAGGAGTCAGTGTGTGTGAGGAGGAGTTAAGGAGAAAGATGGCTTTGGGGACGAAGGTGGCCTTTCTTCTTTGGGTTCTGCAGGCGGGGCAGCGGAGCCGTCGTCCAGAGGGGAGTCACTGAAATGCTGAGTGGAGGACGTGTGAGGTCTCTCTGATTTTAACTGCCAAGTTGAGAGTCTGTTGGTCATGAGTATGAGCAAGAGTTCTTACAGGCAGGCCAATGATCTTAGAGCAGACTGAAATCCTGCAGTCGGTTTCTGTTGTGGAGGCTGATGAGTGGAACCAGCAGGTTATTGAGAAGGTGAGAAGGTGATGATGCTCTCAATAAAGCTGAAGGAGAAAGTCCGTAGAATGTCTTTACTGACTCCAAAGGAGTTGAGTTTCCTCAGGAGGTAGAGACGTTGCTGGCACCTTCTGAGAGTGTCCATCAACAATTCTGTGTTTTTCTGTCAATATGGGGTGCTGTGTGTACATTGATGAAGAAAAAATGAACTTAAATGATTTTAGCAAATGGCTGCAATATCACAAAGAGTGAAAAATGTAAGGGTGTCTGAATATCTTCCATACACATGTTATGCAAATGTTTGGCCACCCCTTAGGAAAATCACTGCATCAGTTTGTCACTTGCTGTATGTATGTAATGCACATACGTTTCTCTTGGGCCAATAACTAGTGATTTTACTACTGGAATGTTTCTGTTTCCATAAGGTATAACATATGTTAAAATGAAGTTGCTGCTTCAAAAGCTCAGCAAGTGAAAAACTGATGCATTGGGGGTGCCCAAACATCCAGTTAGCTGTTGTTCAGCGGAGACATGCTGAGTGAGAGGCAGAGGAATCAGAACACACCTCCCTTCTCCAGCACACACCTCCTCATCCAATCTGAAATGGCAACGTATCTTTGATTAAAGACATAAATAGATATTACAGTGTGGCATGGAGGACTCTTTCATTTTTCTGCATGCTTCAAAGTCATTTATTTAGGACGTGCTATAACTCACCTCCCATAAAATACAGAATGGTAATGACTCAAAGGTCAGAGGCAGAAGTCCTGGTGGAGGTGCCATTTGTTTCGTAATACCCAGAGAAACTCTAACATTATTGATCTTCTGCACCACATGACTTTGAAAAGTAATTACTAGGTTATATATGATGAGATTTCCCTGCCCAGGGGATAACTTTATTACTACAATATAGCATCCTTTCCCCACCCCTAAAGAAATACAAGATAGTCAATACAGCACGGCAGTCATATACATAGAGAAAGGTTGGGTAATTTCAATGACATGACCAATTTATATATCACAGCTATAGCTGTAAGTCACTGAGGGAGTCAGTAAAGTGGTTAAAAAGACATGTTGCACTCACAAGCCCACAATCATTATATTCTTTCTCATAATTGTGGGAACCATCTGCGTTTCACTCTGATTTGTTTGTCTCTCAGAGGGGGTCCAACCTATTTATTCCTAAGAAAAATGAAACTGCTTTTTTATGCAGCTGCTTTGAAAGAGAAGAAAAAAGCAGAAAAAAAGAATCTCACCAGGTGCTTCAAGGACCACTCCATAGGTAGATCCGAAGGAATGAATGAAAGGACAAGATGAGGGAGATAAAGAATGTGGGAGGAGGGAAGGCAGGAGGAAAAATAAGGGAGCGGTAGAGGGAAAATGGGATGCAGAAAGGCAGGAGAGTTACTGTTTGATTATTATGCTCCATGTTGTTTCGCATGGCTCCTCTTCCCAATAGCCTGAAGCGACCAGGGCCTCAGATTTGGGCTGCCAACCAAAAGGTGGATATCAGCATTCCTTTGAGCCTTCCTGCCTCCTTCCCTCTAACCAGACTTCACACACGCTGCTTCTATCAACTTAGTCTGTGTTTGCCGTTCTTTGAAGTGAAGGCTACGTGATGCTTTCATGCAGGTTTAAAACTCCCTTTTGCAGGTTATTGGTAGTGGTATTAATTGTAGCACAAGGTCCTTAAAAGCCACTGGAATTGTTAAACATGTAGCCATCACAAATCTCTTCAATTTGGCCTCAGAGTATGAAAAACATATGTAGATACTAAAAGGTTATTGATAGTTCAGCTCAGTTCATGCTGCTAAATAAATATGGAACATTATGATTCACTCTTTCCTTTGGCTTACAGAATTCTTAACTGTCTTTCTTGCAGCTCAATATGTGTAAACTTTACTGAATAGGCTTTAACCTCTATCTGTAAAAGTGACATTTTTCCTCCAGGTGGATTCAATAACATGCAATGAAAACCTTTGAACTGCAGCAAAACATGAGAAAAAAACAGCACAACAATATCTGCAAACACATTAACTGTGACTTACTGCATGAGACATGACATATAACATTAACCCAGGATTCAAACTGTGTGTTTACATTCCTCACATGCAATTTATGTTGCAATTATGTTTTCCTCCCAACAAATTAGTTTGTAAAAACATCATTTCCAGTAGACAGCTGTATATAAGCTGTCTTCATCACAATAATGTGAGTCTCTTTATTGGTATAACATTGCTGTGCACCAATCCCTCCACCAGGGAGCTGCATAAACAGACCACTTACCTTGATCTTGAAAAACATAGAGAAGAAGCCTTCAACATAATCAGAACTGATCTACTTGATTATCCATATTTACTGTCACAGTGTACTTTATTTTATTTTTAATGGTTGTGGAATTTAAAAAAAAATATTTCCTCCTACATAAATGCTGTTCAGTGCATTCGTTTCTGCTTCACCTTTATTGAAACGCATGCATTTTGTGTTTTAGTACAATAATAGTAATAGATGTGTTTTGATATTGATGTGATAAAGTTTGATTGACGTTTCATTGTTACACTGATCCCTAATCATCATAGACAGGCACGCACACCTGGAGGGGCAGGAAACACTTTTCACGCCACATAAAAAAAACAAATATGAAAAAGTAGAGATGGACGAGTGAGTCACATCAAACACACAAAGATGATTGTGGAACTCAAAACAGACTTTTTGTAGCTGTATTGATGCCATGATTGATTGGATGACACTGGACAATACAATCACATGTTCTGTCAGCATATGTGACCATGTAATGGATCTAGGGGATGCAATATCAACCAATGTCTTTTTCCGCAAGGATGTGTTGGATTTATGTAATCCTTTAGCTTTGTTGTGGTTCAATACACTAAAAAACTTTAGTTGAACAAACTGAATCAAATTAGAGTTGTGGTTATTAAAGATATCATCTGAGGCATGCTTAGGTTTACATCACCAGTAGTTAGTATTCTATATTATCTCTCTCTGTCCTCTCTCTCTCTCTCTCTCTCTCTATACATATATATATATATATATATATAATATATATATATATATATATATATATATATATATAAATATATATATATATATATATGTATGTATGTATATAATACATGTGTTACCGGATGGTCAGGATGCTATGCTTCATAGTCTGTATAATATGACCTGGATGACTGAGAATCTCATTAACATAGTCAGGGTAGAAGGCAACAGTTGTGCCTATGTATTAGCCTCCCTAACCATTCATGCAAAAGAAGCGTTTTACTGGTAAGACTGTACAGTGGATTACTGGCTCAAAAATAAACCTGTATCATGATGTAACCATGCGGTTAACTTCCTGGCCCTTTGCTGGCACTTTAACAATAAGCTCTATCTGGTATAAATTACCCATATTTATCATCCACATGCGCAGTTTGGATAAACACTCATAATGTTAAGGTCTGTTGTTGTTTCTGCCTCATAAAGCTCTTTGCACTGGTTTGCTTTTCCTACACACTGCTCCCTCTCTGTACTCATATTACAGGCTCACATCCCAGAGAATTTCCAATTTTCCACTGAAAACTTTGTTCTTCACCGTTAATTACAGTAGGCCAAGTGTTTCTCTCACCCTATAATTACAATTCAGAAAACAATTACATATCATTCAGGCAGCATGATTACCTCCTGTCACTCCAGCCTTCCGTGCCATAATTTAATATTTTGCTCAATGATCACTCAGAGGATTCATAAAGGCAAAAGAGGCTCACACTTATGCTGCATTTCCTAGTCATCAGCCGCGCTGCTTGTTCGTCTGATAAATGCCGGGTAGGGGGGAGGCACTCTGGTTTGACAGTGTGCCATTAAGCCATCCACGCAGACCACTCTTGCAGACGCTGGGTGATTAATGTCTTCTCCTTCTCCTCATTTAGCCCTTCAATAATGAACCTGAACTTAACAAGCCCAAGCTTCTGGTGACGAGAGCTGCAAATGCTGTCAAACAAAAAAAAGTTGGAAAACCTCTTTTCGTAAAGTAGTTTTAACTAGAGTCTGACTGATATTGGGCCTTTGGGCGTGTATGGTTGGTATTTTTCATGCACATATACATCATGAGATCCATGATGGTTTGTGAGTACAGTATGAGTCAATGATATTTTTGTTTGTAGCTATGTATTTTACAAGCCAGATCACATTCTACCCTCAATACATCTGTTCAGGCAGCTGCTACATGATCTGAGGGTATTGTAATTGAAGCATGTGTGATGACACCAAATCTGAAGTAGCACAGCATGTTTTCCTGAGTCATGTTCTATGAGAACAGGTTTTTTAGATCAGCCATTAACATCAGCCAATTATGCATTATTACAGATTTGGTAGACTAATATATCAGTCGAGCTCTTATACCTCTGATTGTGATCACATTGGACACTCCAACATTATTGGAAAAGCGTGTATATAATCAGGACCTTTTATGGGTTTCAAATTGAAATGTTCTCCACACTGAGATGATACCGATGTTGCTTGATCTGTTTATTAAATAAATAATTGAAAACATAAGCATCTATGTGAGTTATTAATTAATCAGTATCTGTACTAGAAAATTGAAACCACCTGGGCTTAATTACCACCGAAAAAAACACAGCTTTTGTTGCTTTTGTTGTATCACAATAAAAGGAATGAGTGGATATTGTAACAAAGGCAAGTTGCCTTGTCAGCGTGTACATACATGGGTGTTTGGAGGTTAATGTTATGCATAGCACAGGTGGAAATTTACATTTCACACAGAAAATAGCCTTCTGTTGTGAGAAGTCAGGGAACAAGGTTTTACGCGCTGTGACATTTATGGCTTCTACTGCCATCATTTTTCAATTTTGGCAGCACTTTGACGCTGCTGTCAGGATGTTTTGGGGATACAGCATGTGTTGAATGTCATGTCATGCATAAAATTGGATTACATTTGGCCAGTATGAGGAAGTTAGATTTTAAAAGAAGTACCCAGTATCAGATAAGAAGAGCACGGTTTGCTGTTCTGTCTGCAGCATTGTCTTATCGCAGCTCTTTTGATGTTTGCGTTTGTGACCTGAGGTACAGTAAGCATCCTACCTCGCTCACAACCTTCAGTGTGATAAACAAACTTAGAAGAAGAAAACAGATTCATAAGCAAAGAAACAACCCTACATTGGAAAAGACTGGGTGTAGCCAAGGTGTTTTCAATGTTGAGTGGCAACAACAAACTTAGCAAGTTTTAAAAACAAATTGCTGTGTTATATATTTATAAAGTAAGTTCCAATTACCACGGTATGTAATGCAGCCATTTAGCCACTCATTTTGACTGACTTCAGCAGCATTGTTTTGTGACTTGGCCCTTAGCCAGATATCAGGGCCCTTCATGTTAAGCTAGCAAAGCAGACAGCATTATTCCAATGTGCTGGACAGTTTTTGCTTTAGCCATAATCTACTCAAAAGTTCCTGAATGTGCAGCTTTGACTGCCTCATTTCATGTTCCAAGGTTTCTCCATCACCTGTGACCTCTGTGCTGAGGATTGCTGAGCTTTAGTGGATAGAGCAAGAAGTAGCTAATTTTCCCACTCTGGGCCCAATCTCCCAGAAGTACTGGCCAAAGCCCTTTGCTGTGATCCATTTGGAGGAGCATTCCACACTGTGCTGTACGAGCCCTTACTGAAAGCCTATTATTAATGGAAAGGTCAACGCAAGATGGGTGGTTAGATAGCAGCAAGGAGATACTGTCAGTTCCCTGCTTTTCACTGTCCGAAGAAGGCAAGTAGCATGCTCATGGTGTAGATTTAAAAGTTTGTAGAGATGTTGTGCTGAAAAATGCTCAATAATCTCTTTAGCTGCTTGAAGTGCTGCTGGACACGGACTCATCTGCTCTTCGTTGGCACATTTATAGAGGCAATATAAGGATTGTTGCTCATTTGCTTCAATATATTTTTACTGTCAAGTGTACTCTCAGATTTCATCCAGTAGTATTAAGCTGTCGTGAAGTCAATAATTACTTCATGGCTTGGAATATATCTCACTGTTGCTAATAAGAACAGCGGACAGACCCTTCTAGTCTATCTCTACCTTTCATCAGTGCTCACTGTGTTCGCCAATAATTAAACTATAGCTGTAAAAACGTATTCTGCTTATAAATAATAAAAAAACTGTTTGGTTTCATCTGTTCTACTGAAATTTAAAGAGGTATATTGGAATGATTGCTTCACCAAGAGAGTATATTGACATTCACAGGAAATGAGAGCAATGAGACAATGGTTGCTTTGGGAAACAGTGCAGCCATGGAAACTAGGAGATATATTGCTCAAAACAGTATGATGTCTCATATACACCATGTTATTGCATGCATACTTTTATGGGTTGAGAGGTAAACAGTCAAGACCTCAAACCCTGCTGGTTATTCGTCCAACAGTGTCAGGTGCATCATCAGATGCTTCGCAGCGTGTCCATATACACCAAACATCACTTCCTCGCTGGGTTTGGCCTGAGCACTTTTCCTTATGAATGTCAACAAAACTTTACAAGTTATCTTTTCTCTCTGGTAACATGCAGCTGCCAGCAGACGTTTCTCTTTGTTTGTCAAGCATCTTTCCTCACTGCTACACTTCTTTCAGCCATTCTCCTTATTTTATGTGCCACCATCTATTTCAACTGTCTTGACAAGGTTAATGGTCTCATAAATGTCTGTGTCTGAGAAGTCCCGTGGGCCAGATTTCCTCAGTCGGGGAGTTTTCAGTTGTGTTGGCATTGACTGGTGCAGGAGGGTCCCCTGCTTTGATCTCTGTAGTTTCAGTTAACTAGATGCTGAAGGCATGACACAGGGGATGGCAGTACGCTGCTCTGTTCAGAGTTGTTTGTGTCAAGGTTGTTGAGTCGCAGCGCATCATGGGAACAACTGTTTTAACCCCCTCAGTTGTTGAAAAATATTGAAGTGATTGAGCAACGGCTTCACATATGCTATTTATGACATGTACAAAGAAGGTGGATATGCATGAACTGTGTCAACACGTTTGTGCTGTTTACCCTCGGGGAGCTGATCTAAGCTTGGATGAAAAAAAGTGGATTATAACAAATAGGCTTCATTGCTGTAAGCCACTCAGCTGCGTCTTTTTGTCATTGGTAAATGGATATGACTAGGTCCCCACTATGGTGGTGCAATTAATCGTGTTAGAATTGCAGATTACATCTCTGCATGCTTGCATAAATTATTCATGGCATTGTAGTCCTACTATATGGTACAATTTCAAGAAAACTATTGTTATAAATTATTGTCTAAATCATTGTTTTAAGGCTTTTTAATAAAGAGAAAAATAACTGTGGAAATTCATGCTTTGAAAAAATGAAAAAATGTACAAACAGAATGGTCAGATTGTTGGTAGCACTTAAATGTACTATGATTGACTCGACATAAAATAAAACAATAAAAATCTACTTTGGTAGACTGAAAAGCTCTGTAAAATTCAAAGAGTTAGATGTTTATAGCCTTGATGTGCTGTTAGAGGTGCAGGTGCTTATGTAGCATTGAACAAAGAGCCCACACTGATGAAACATGTGACAGGAGAAAAAAAAACACTCAAAGCGGCTTGGGTTCTGTTAGAGCACCACAATCTGGCACTAACATAGCCCAGTTCATTTTTTTATGAAAATAACAGACCAAAAATCTAAACTAATGATGCAGAATGCAAGCTATGACCACAGAGACCCTTGCTGAAGCCATCCACTGTGTAAAGTTTTGCAGGTTAACATGACTGCACACTGAAAGGGGCAGCGCTTTGTGGTGCCTTTGTCTACTGTCTAAACCCAATGTATTGCTCATTTTACCTCTGAAAGCAGTGTGATCTTCACCATTCCATATCTGCTATTGTTCCTTCTGCTGCTAGCCTCTGCACCTCCTGCTTGACATCATTGTCAGATGATTGTCACATTGCTCCTTGTTAGCCACAGCTATGCCTGGTTGCTCTATTAATCGGTATTTTACATATTGGGAGGCCAGCACTGTGTACAGCAGTGTCCATTGTCCTCTAAGGCTTCTAGCCTCCTTCTGCTCCTCTTAGTCTGTGAAATGCCTCGTCATCCAGCCACTTTAAGTCTGAATGACCAGACTACAGGGAATACAGATGATCACATCAAGAGGCCTCACCTTGGATTCAACCTTGTAGCTGCTGTTTAGGCAAATAACCAACAACAACACAACAACAACAATAATAATAATAATGACTTGGTCCAGGGTGTACCCCGCCTCCTACCCATAAATAGCTGGGATGCAGCCCACCATGGACAAAGGGGTGTTCAGATGATGGATGGATGATGATGATGATGATGATGATGATAATAATAATATTAAACCATTATAATAACCACCTGAGGTCTGTCTAAGTACCTATTAACACAGGTCTGGCTTCACATGGTTCATCCAAGTGGTGTGCCAATCACTTATGATGACCATGCCAATGTAAATGGAGTTGATTAACTCACTTGATGAGTGTCTGCTTTTTACTCCCAAGGTAGCACAAAATTATGTGCCATAGCCTTGAATCCACTGCAGATTTTACAATAAAATGTAAATGTCTCTTAAAGATAATTTGTAATTTATCAAGACTCAATGTTTTACTCTCAGGTTTCAGGTTGGAGGCTCTGACTAGTTTAGTTTAGAGTTAGTCTGGATGTGCAGTGTAATGATGTGTGAGAGCCTGTCACTCTGACCATGAGTGTCAGTCATTATGGTACTGATACTACAGTATTGAATGTTTATATAGAGATTTGATTTGCTTTACAGTATGATTTTTATAGGGTATAGATGCTAATAGAATTGTCATGGCTCATTAACACCAGCACTGCTGGTAATGTAAAACTGAATGTGTCATTATAATGTTCTTCAAAATGTTGCATCATATTTTATCAAGTTTCATTCCGTCTACAAATAAACAGATAATACACAAAATGTGTCTATTGGTAATTTGCCCTTTTGTGTGACCACTTTATACATTCTGAATGTGGGTAAATGCTACAATAGAGACTAACATTGACATTTTAGGTAAAGTAGTTCATAGGTATTTGGTTGGGCAAAGGGAAGCACAGCAAGACAAAGAGGCTGTCCCTGGTCTTCCATTAGGATGTGCTTACAAAGTTCAATATACTCATTTACAATGCTCTTGATGCATACTGAAATCCAAGGTAACAGATGACCTCTAATCCCTGCTGGGATGTAAGACCCAGCACAGTCAATTGCAATTTGGTGACGCTACAGGGGAAAAAAAGCTGCTTTTGTCAGTCTTAGCAGGTTTTATCTGTCTGTTTCCAATTACAGACCTTGAGCCCCGAGCTGACAAACCCTTAAGACAATCCCTTAACAAACACAAGGTGAAATAGATGGGACAGGGATCATGTTATATATTTAGTCACAAACCAACCCAGGCTAATTGTCGACTCAACAATGGACAGTAATGGAGAATTTAGTGTGTAGTCAGATTTTTTTTGTAAGTTTGTTGCTTTGTTTGCTGTTTAAATCAGGAAATACACTATATACCATCTCAGCTCAGCTCAGCTCTGCACATTCACTTACAACAGAGAAGCTGTGTGTGAATACTGAGCAATGATAAAACCAATGCATTGTGTTAAAAATGAAAAGCACTGTGGTGGCATAACATGTGTATAAAGCAAGCAGCTGAGAAATGAAGCCTGTGTGGAAGTGTTTACCCCGCAGCTTCAAAATGTAAGCAAATCCCCATAGACTCCTATGTTAAAATGTTAAAAACTTTCTTTATTTTTTTATTTGTTTTAATTATATTTGGACCTAGAATGACACATAATTATGGGTGTGACTGCTTTGTCTGACAGGCATGTTCTGACTCACAGGAACCATAAAGTCCTTTTCCCCACTTCTTTTCTGATCACAAGTCCATTGATTGATAGAAACGGAACCTGTGAGCGTATTTCTCTTGCCACATCTATGGCGGATGGGGACCTGATGGCAGCTGGAAATGGCGACCACATATGAGTGGATTTTCTTGTAAAATGTGTTTTGAATCTGCATGTCTACCCTGTTTTCAATGCCTACCATGTCCAGTTTTTTATACTCAGGCCAGCTGACAAATGTTAACCACACAAAAAAACAAAATGGGTGACATAAATGAGCAGTGTTTATTATAGCTATAAGGATGAAGAAAAAGACCAGTTGCTTTGCTTAAACCTTCTGAAAGAATATTACTGAGAATCTTTATCAACAAAGATGCTCATTGTTGGCACAGATATTTACATTAGGCCAGAAAGCCAGAGGAGTGGACATTCTATTAAACCCTGTACAGCAGTGCAAACATACTTGCTGCTCCCTGTCAGTTCAGTATTATCGTGGTTCTTTGATCTCCTGACCTCAGAACAATGCTCACTAGCATAGCTGTCTGCATTCTGCACTCAGGTCTGGTTATATTAGCTGCCAACACTCTTTGAAAGACAAACTCCCACTGTGGGGGAAAAACAAAAAAACAAAACAGCTTGAGAATGGTGAGGGGGCGGCTGCAACTGGAGAATCAGCAGAACAGTGGTGCAGCAAATATAAAATACTGTGTATGTACATATGATAAATAGATAAAACAAATGCAACAACTGCACATCACAATGAAGAGTGAAGCAGGTGCTTATTGCATAGTGTTCAAAGTCATAGGCAAGCATAGCTACTAATAATTTGTTTTGCTCCTGGCTTTTAATTAGATCTTGATTTGTTGCATATATCAAATGCTAAAGCAATATTTAAGGTAGTCTAAGAGCAATTACAGTGAAATCACACCTAGGGCAGAAGAATCCACTTGAGCCACATTGTTTACATAAATGACTAATTACTGCAGCACCTTAATTGAGCAGTTATCCAAATTTGCAACAATAAGAAACTTAAACAAATGAACTGTTCTCACTAATCTATAAAGCGCCTGAGGACATATCCAGTCTGTTTTACAGCTGGGGCTGGATAAATACATAGGGGCCAAAGCATGTTTATAATTCTAATGTTAAAGGATGTCACATGGGACTCAGCAGGAGCAGTGAGAAAGGACTGCTAGATGCTGGATTGTTACTGTAAGTTGATAACTTCAGAGTCTTGGTAATGCAGCGGACTGACACTGTGCTGGGGGGGGGGTGCCTGCAGCCACATCCATTCATCAGTCAGGAAGTTGTAGCTCCCTCTACCTTTGTGGGAAATATCCAGGGGAGCTGATGTTCAACCTGGCCTGAATTTGTGTGTACTTACAACAAAGGATGACGCCTTTCAAAAGTTGGAGAAGATGTTATGCGGATAATCACAACTTATTCCTGCAAGGACATCTCTCATAACGTATTAAAATCTCATGATATTTGAGTGAGATAATTGCTGCATCTGAGTGTTAGAGATATCTCAACAGCTCTCCTGCTAAGAGGCCGCATTGACCTTTTGGTAATGGTTCTTGCACACTCAGCAAAAATAACAGATGCCCTTCAAGAGCAGCACATAGGGCCCAGATTTCCCTGCATTGTCATGGCCTGGAGGGATGCATTACTTCTTGCAACATGGTGTTTGTAGGTGAAGGAACTTTCCCTCTGCAGCTGTCAACTATGTTTATTCTTTATTATTTATTCTTCTTATAGAAATCATTTCTACTGTTTATTTTATTATAGTGGTTCATCTGTTGGTATCAATACCTGTTAATGATTATAGATATACTCCTGTAAAAGCATTTAGATATAGGAATTTGAACTTGAAGCCTATGTGTGTTTTCTGCATGCTGAGAATGTCTCCTCATACACAGTGACTTTGACAGAATAATGACTCTTGGGCATAAAAAATTTAATTTGAGGGTTGACCTAATGGCAAAATAATTGTGCATAACAGATGGGCTAAATGTGTCCTTAGACATTGATGCAATATAAATGAGGCTTAAGGTCTGCATCTTCTAGCAGATTTGGGAACCTGGCAGGGAGGTCTCTTTCTGACCGCAGCACATATGGTGACATAGTCCTCACATATACGATTACATCTACGCTACAAAGGTTAGCACTTACAGCAGTTTATTTTTTAAATCGTTAAGTTGTAATAGTAGGAGGAAACACAAAGATTTCAAATCTGGCAAAATTGCATCAAAGGAGAGACTTAACTTGTCACTTTATGGTGATAAAAAAAATCAAACATTATTGTTCTGATGCTAATTAAAACAAAAAGCATCTTCATCTTACATTCAGGGTATACATATCAGTGATATACTCACAACAATAGGTAGAACCAAATGCATGTAAAATAAGGACTGAGACAACCCCCCTATAAACAGTGCCAGGGAACTGCATGATGTTCAAAGGTTGGCCAAGTGTCTGTCTGTGGATGTTCTCATTCATCCAGGTCATAGTCATTTCCAAGAATTCTACTTTTTGTACACTTACTCCAGTAAAGTGGGTCTTTAGACGCATGCTAAAGCCCACCACTGACTGTAAGAGGCTACACCAGCAGCCTTTAGGTGACCACTGTGATGACCTCAGTGACCATGTGTTCAACATATGATGAGATGGATGTGCCCATCTTTTGGATATTAAACTTGCTATCCAACTGAAAATGTAAGAAATGTAGTTAGTCATACAATTTGATGTTTTCCCGTGTTGAGCTTGGCTAAACATGATTCATTTTACCATCAATGCTAAGAGCAGCCTCTCAGTAGAGGAGATTGATGCACTGACAGCTCTGAATGCTAGTGAGATATGTCTAAAGCTGTTATTTCCACTAAATTACCATCTTAAAGAGAAACCTGAGAGTATGAATGTTGTGTAAGAAATGTAGACCCAGCGCTATCAAACGAGCACTTGAATCTCCCCCTGGGGTTCACAGCCATGTCAGTCAGGGTCAAACTGCTATAAAGGATGTGTCAAGGCTTAGCATGAAGACAGGCAGGGCCATGCTTCTACAGATCCTTACCAGTTGTGAGAGTCAGGCAATCCAATTCACAATGAGATCCCACTGGAGCCTGGACTCTCAGCAATTCGCCTCAGCCAAGCCTGTAATTGATATTTGTCAGAGGAAAAGGGTGGTCCATGTCAGCTCTGAAGCTGCTGGGAGCAGGAGGAAGGCAGAAGGGCATGCTTGAAGCCCAAGATAGTAGAGGAATATGGCTGAGTGGCATCACATGACAAGCCTGTTGAGTTGTAGCACTCGGTTTTTGTTGTTATTTTGTAATGCATTGTTTCTGCATAGCTGTAAATACAATTTTAGACTTTATGTTTGCATGACTTTTAGTTAGTACTCTATTAACATTAATAGTGAAAGAGTCTGTTTCCCACCTTATCACATTTATTACCATTCATATCTTTTATGCTAAATAAACATGCTTGAATTAAAAGCAATTTTGTAAACAGGAACTTTCTCTCATTTCTGCAAAATTATTGGCAGCCCTGCAGGCAGAAGCAAGTGGAAGTGGAAAAGTGGCGCTTAAAGTCTTCAAAAGCTACAAAACATATAAAATGGCAGCCGATTACAGAACTAATTTTATTGTTATTCAAAGTGAGAGAGAGAGGGCACACTGAATTTATATGAAGCGGAAAATCTTGCCTGAAACTTCACTTTTCATGCTGCTCTTGCCTGCAACTTCAGCTCATTTTCATAACGGATCTGTATTCACACCGCCACACACCTGATGAGAACTCGTTTCTACAGAGAAAAAAAAGCAGCTCAAACTGTCTGTTTATAAGAATGAATGTTATCCTGGAGCAGTGAGGAGTGTTAGTGGAAATGCTGAATACTATTAGCAATAAAAGAAGCAGTGGGACCAGCAGAGCTTTGATACTCAACAGTACTCAACAGTAAAAGTAACAGACTCAAAACAATGCACAAATAGCCTACTGGGTAAAACAGGATAATAAATATAAATACATGCAGTTCCCTTATGCAGTGTCAGCATTGCGGCTCAGGTATACTACCCAAATGCCCCAAAGGAATAATGATTTTCAATGGTATGTTTTGCCTAATTCTTTTTAAATGAGTGCCTCTAGACCAGAAAAAACAAAGGGAATGGGGCTGTGGTATTGCATTCATTACCGTGCTAGCTTATTGCTACTACAAACTGCTGGTTAGAGGCTTTAAAAGGGAATTGCTGATTTTGAACCACCTATGGTGTAGCATAATAGCGCAATGGTTAGTGCTGTCGCCTCACAGCCAAAATGTTCTGATTTCAAACCTGTCGGCCATCTGGGCCCCTCTGTGTGGACAGAAAGTGCATCATGTTCTCCCCATGCCTGTGTGTGTTCTTAGAGGATGGTCGTCTATCTCTGTTGGGGTGGTAGTTGTACATAAACCTAATTTCCTAGAAGCATGTTTGCCAATATAGACACAGTTAATATATAAATGTATCTTTATTGTTACAGTGAACCACCTTTGGATAATACAGTACATAGTGTGTATTTCCCAAGCCTCTTTTAGGTCTGAGAGTTCTGTGATGCAGAGATAACACACCCGATGGCCACCAGACTGGATTATAGTGTACGTGCATGCAGGCCTACCTTTTTTATTAGCATCATGGTCCACAAATTTGTCCCGTTAGCTGCTGTCTGCTAACTGAGTCAGTATACTTGCCACATGGTGAGCCCTGGCTTGTGCACGGCATTAGTTGATGGATTGTAGGACAAAGACAACCTAAAAAGAGTTATTAGTCCAAAACTTAATTGTGACAGTCTTTACATTTACATTTACTTGATTGTTATTGACGTCACACACTGCTGTGTTTCATACACAATTTTAGAATGTCCTCTAGGATCTGCCCACACACAATCCTCAGTCTGGCAGACAATTGTACATTATAGTGATGGTTATAGTATTAATGCTGGACCTGAATATTTGGTTATTTAGATATTTGTTCATAATGTGAATATCTGTCTCAGCTGTGTCCTTGTGACATTCCACCTTTGTAATTAGATCTTGTTAACTGTCCAGATTTACTCTTAGTTTGTCTCCCCTCTGAACGAGTTGTCGGAACAAGCACGGCGGATACAACTCGTAGTTTCCACACTATTGCACACAGACACAGGCTGAGGGACAACATACACAAACCACTTAGCCTGGTGGCTATTAAGCTAGCGTGAAATGCTAGGTGAACTATCAGATTGTAAACCTGCAATTAAACAAAAACCCAGTTCTCAATGACTAAAATTACAACTTAAACAATACATTTCAAAACGAATAATGCCCACTCACCGACATGGCGTACGAGTCCCGACGGCCAATCATAAATAATAAACGTTGTTACAGCTGCACTACTAAGCAACTACGCATGCTCCTCTTACGTACGTGAATGTCATTCATGTATGCATCTCAACTATCAAACATATAAAAATCCCACACCCACACTAAAAAATAAAGTTTCCTCCTCCTCAACTCCCAACTCTTGTTAAGTTGGGGATCATTACAGAAAAATGTCATCCTGAATCCACAAAGATGCCCCCTATCTTTAAAATCCCCCCAAAATGAAATTCTCTATGTAGGTTTTTACTGAATCTCTGGATCCTATAAAAAGGTATTCAGGCCAGCCCTATACGGTATACACTTTGGTACCATTGTACAACCATTGACATGGATTGCGTTGACACATTGGCAGTGGCATAGGGAGTAGAGGCAATGGAAGTTCAACCAGAGCATGGAACAAAAATCCAATCATCAGCTCTGTGTCAGAACTAAATAGCACTTCCTGCATACTTTGCTTGGGTCCTTTTAAACTCTCTGAACAAATTGCTAATGCACTTGGTTTCCTGGACAGCATACGTTTTTATTTAGACAACCCTGGGAGTCTATTTATTCTTACCATGTAGCATGTCAGTTCAAGTTGCTTGAGCAAACAGCCAGCGCTGTTTGTTTTTCTGGGAGCACAGTTTCCAGTGCTCGAAGTACTTTTCAGCAATGAGCCCAGTAACAGTATCATCTGAGAGCATCGCTGTAGCAGATGACAAGCTGTGTTCTCCACCTTGGTGTGAAAGTCACTGCGGTTTTCAATTCTCCGAACATCAACGTGTTTCAAACACTGTTCTCTCTGGAGGTCATACCTCGTCCTTTCTTCTACCCCTGCTGTCATTCTCAATTGAAAAACTTGCTGATAAAAACATAGGTGACTGTCAAGCCTGTGGGAAAATGCTTTTGGGATAACAGCTGGCAGAATGTTGAGCACTCATTTTGCTTTTTTGCCCTGTGTTGGTTGTCCTAGTTATTTCTTTAACTGTTGACCTTGTGGAAATTGCTGGTTGCTCCCCGGGGCTTTAGTGGTCCGGGTCACAGCAGACGGCACCTCATCTACTGAAAGCTGCCTCTCAATGGATGCTACATTAAGTGCTGCCGGTACTCCACACACCACTCACCACAGGGACCTAAGATCAGCCAGTGCTTCATAGGTCTGAGCTTATATGCATCAGGATGGAGAAAATGAAGCAGTTTGACATAAGTGAGCCACAGCACTTGATGTTTCTGAAAGACTCCACCAGTACTTTGCAATAGAAATGCTGCCACAAATGTCCCTCATCTTGTCAGCTTTTACATCCACTTCAGCTTTTGTTCCTCTTTGATGAAGTAGAATCTAAACCGACTTTTTAAAAGTTTCTCCAGTGTCTCATCTCCAGAACCCCTACTGCTTGTTTCTGTCTGTCACCCCGTAGAGGAGGGTTTAGAGGCGGAGATGAATTGATGTCATAACAGAGGAGGAAGCTATCAAAAAAAAAAAAAGAAAGACACAGTGAGATTGCGAACGGCTGGATTATGAATAGGCTTGTCTGAGAGGGGAGCCTCCAAGATGGCAGAGGATGGCAATCTGCAGACAAGAGGCAGTCAGAGAAATAAATTTATGTCAGCCACAACCTCCCCTACTTTTCTTATTGTCTCTGTCATAATTAGAGCAGAAGAGATAGCATCAGAGGAAGGTTGCTGCAGATAGAGGCTCATCTCTTTGTTTTCTTTCATCCTTACTAATGACCTTTGATACATATTGAAACAATGCACCATGAGTACTTGAAAAGCAGCTTGAATAATTCATGCAATTGCATCACAGAGTGCCAGTGATATACTGGTGCTACAAGGATCATTGATATCTCAAAGAAGTCACAGTATTCTATCTCAGAGGGAAGCTGCTGAATTTGACTCATTTTTGTTAAACGAACTGCAAGTTCTTTTGGAAGGACGTAGCAGTTAAAAAGTTACGTAGGTGCACATGAGGTTGTACTGTCCAAATTTCAATCTGCAGGAAGATGCATGATAGTATTTGTGAAACTATGTCCAAAGAGGCAGACGGGGCTTTCATGCAGATCATTGTTAATAATGTCATTGGAGCGAGTGTACTGTACTTTCAAGCATCCAGGAGGCGATGAAACATGCCTGCATTGACTAACCCACTCTCCTGTAGCAGGTTAGGTATATGTGTAGCAGTTCCCCTTTAATTAAAACGCACAAAAGATCCTGTATGAGAAAACAGGAGCTGTATCTCTTATCTGTGGTCCAACACTTGGGTGGGTTTTCTTAACAGATTAGGATGAGGTTTGTGTGTGGTTTTTTAAAATTTGTTTTATCTGTGTACCAATGTGAGAGGCACACAGCCTAACCAAAACAGATGTGTTGAAAAGTTCTTGCAGCAGTCGATTTCTTAATCTAATCCAAGGCTGATTCTGAACAGACTCAAGGAGCGACTTACTGGGGAGCATACAAATTGCTTGATGGAACAAAATGAATTTTTTGATGCCAGGTTATCATCAAGAGATAATTGCTAAATCCTTAGGCTGCCTCATTCAGCAGAAGGTAGCAGAGGCATTAAGACCATAGAGCCTGTGTCGGTTGTGTTTGTCTCTGTAGGGAACTTCATTGGTACTTGGACCTAACTGTCGCTCAGAAAGCAATTTCATCACTGTTTTTTTTCCCTAGCTTATATTGTCAGCAGTGGGGAGACCAGTGTAGCACAGATATCAAATAAATGTTGCATGCTTTGGCTATGCATACTAAGTGCATATGAAAATATTACAGTATTCTCCAAAGGAATGACAGAGCTTCATTGCAGTGTTTCATTGCCTTAGGCCACCTTATGCCCCACAGTAATAGGCCCATTGACTAAAATCACAACTAATCAAGAATGTTGTTAAACCCTCTGAGTCCTTTTTTCCCCCATGTAATCATAATTTAGATGTTTATCTCATTGACACAGTAAGATTACTGCTCTGAACCTGCAGGTGCAATTTAAGAATTTAATATAGAAAATGGAAAAACATACTGAAAGGTCACTTTTGTGTCCTTCTGTGCATGTGTGCATAGTGCATCCAATGTGTTTGACAACATATATCACCATAGAAGCCACCTACACCTTGATTTTCTCTGTTTTATTTACATCCAGGTTGATGTATCCTAGCTTAGTATTACATGTGCTCTTTTTAGGAATAGTGAAAATCAAGGATATGTTATAAAAATCACATGTTTTAAATCTCAATATAGTTATGCAGTGGCCACTTGTGTAAGTGGACATAGAATCTTGTGTTTAAAGTGGAGATGAGTGGCAGAGATGCTTGTTGCAGGTGGGAGAAATGTGTCATCTTTTTTCAACCATGTGATGTGTGATGATGATCTATCATTGTGCTTATGCCAAAGCTAGTTTTAAAAAGTGTACTTAAAAAAAAAGTGTAATTTACAATATATGTTCACTTTTTTAGTGATTGCACCTTTTTGAGCAATCTTGATTTCTTGTAGTTTGCAATACTGCAATTTTGGTGCCTTGCATTTTTTGTATTTTCTGCTCCTCTTGTCGATGTGTAATTGAATAACTCAAATATTTGTCCTCTAAAATTACAACATGAACTTTACATAGAGATCATTTCTTTCCATTTTACAACACTCTATGCTCATATATTCACTTGAGATTTTCTAAGCAGAGCTTAAGGTTAAGAGTATCGTGGCACATTATAGACAAGAAAATGACATATTGATCTTTGGTGCACCACAAGTGGATCATGAAATGACTTCTGATGCATAATTTAGAAAATTCCATCCAGATTTCTGCTTTTGGAGAAGGAAAGATATGACTTCACAGGTGGCACATATCCAGGATTAAATTACAATAAACGGCACTTACTGTCAATCACAGTGACATTTACACTTCAAGTAAGCATCACTGTATCTTTGCAATCTTTTATTTAGCCACCAGCCAACATCTCGTTTTTCAGATGCATAATTCTGCACAATGAACATCGCACTGCTGTTATAATGTTATATAATGTGCTCATGCTATTAAAAACATGTTCTGGCATGTGGTTTTCATATGTGATGGAATACTGTCAAATTATAGATTGTGTTGCTAAGAATAACAGTGACATTAAAGAAACCTTCCTCCATGACAGTCAAGATGTAAAGGCGCCACACTTCAAATCTGAAACTTTTGAAAAGATGAAAGTGATGATTTATTGAATGTATTTCAAAATGCTTAGTAAAAAATGTTCTGTACTATAAGATCAATTATCTCCAACTGTAAGACTAAGAGTACCCTTAAAGAGACTTAAAGAAGACTTGATATAATGTGTAGAATAAATGTGTATGATAAAGAGACACTGTTCTGATTGGCAGTCATACAGGATTAAATGTGAATATATACTATACATTAAAAATTGCAAATTAAAGCTTGTGGGGATTTCAGCATTGGCAATCTGGAATTTCATGGGTTTCTTTATTGAGCAGCAGTAATAGCTGGACTCATCATACCCAGCAGTACCAGCAGGATGAATGAATGCCATAGTGACCTCTGGACTCAGGTTTCTACTCTGTCCTCTTTTTCACGAGGGAAGTCTCTGCCTCTCCTATGCAAGGGAAAAAGATACATCAATGCCCCAGAGAGAAAAAAAG